>NC_044012.1:26522940-26850607 GCF_900496995.4 Aquila chrysaetos chrysaetos
CAAAATAATAAGCAAAAGGCGGCTTTTGCCCCTGGCAAAACCAGGTGGGTGGCATTTACCAAATGCAAAGGTACTTCAGCAAAAGCATCACCTGAGAGGGTATGTGGCACGGCAATAGCCCACAGGTGCCAGAGATGGCAAGCCCTGTTGGGGGGTGACACAGGGGGGTGACGGTGACAACGCCAGGGCAGCAAACCCCACGCCAAGACCAGCAGCAAAGTTCCCAGACGCTGCTGCAGAGAGTTAACGATGCGACATCTCCTCCTTCGTTAACAGGAGCCCAGTAATCACACAGTCAGGCTATGCGCAGGGTATGGTGAAAACCCCAAAAGTTCCTCTTTCGTGCTTGGTAGCCAATTTGCAGATTGCGTTACACATGCACATTTAATCATTCTATTTTCAAAATACCAAAAGCAATTAGGCGTTATTATAAAACCATCACTTGCCAATTTATTTTTTTTAGAAGTCAAAGCTACAGAATTTCCTGGAAGTCTTGATCTCTTTTCGTGCCAAATTCAGCAGGGGAGGGGCGGGAAAAAGAGCCTTGACAATTCTCCTCTGTCTTCCTAAACAGTAATAAACATCTCTATTTTCAGGCCAAAACGTATTCTGGAGTGGCTCTTCATCTACCTGCAAGCTCTGGGAAACACGGAGCTTGTAGGGGAATTTTTGCTGGAGCAGATAAAACCATCGATGTCTCCAGAACGGCTGGAAATGCCACACGCAGGTTTTGCTCAGCTTCGGTACAGCACTCCACGCCGCACAGCTCTGCCTCTTCCCGATGGTCTTGCTTGGTGGATGCTTGCGCCGGGTGGCAACAGTCAAGCAACAGGCACCAAACCCATCTCCCAGCCTGTTTTCCATCCAGCTGAAGTTTTTCACACTATTGTCAATTAAAATCACTCCTCTGTGGTCGTAATTTTAACACTCATTACTTAGATTTAATCTGCAGAAGGGAAACATCCTCATCCACGTCCAGCTCCACCAGCGAAGGGTCTGGCTCACTCTTGATCATGGCAGCATTGGTGTTACCAATAATTCCTGTTACCTAATAATTAATACCTAATTACCTAACAATAATTCCTGGTACCTCTAATTTGTGTTATTTATTGTCTCTTTACGGAGAAGGGTAGTGGGAATCCCAGTCATTGGCACAAATGGGAGGTTCCCAGGGCTTTTTGTGCAGGTTCCCGATGATTTTTCCCTATTATTTTTCTATTTTTGTACGTGTCCTTGGTTTTTTTTTAGAATGGGCCAAAAAAAGGAACAGGTGCTGCCGGTGGGGAAGGAACGGCTTTGCCTTTTTTTGGGGGGGGGGGGGAGGGACTGCTTTTTGCAGATTTTTTTCCCAAAACCTTTTGTTTTGCCAATGCAGCCAAAAAGACAGAAAGTTGAGCCCTTCCTTAAAAAAAAAGAGTTTTTTCCTCCTTCTCTTTCTCTTTCAGAGGCAAAATGGAAAAAGTTGTTCCATGAGCAGTGGAAGGGATAAAGCCGGGTTTCCTTCAGGCATGTGCGAAGAGTGCCGGCTAGGGAGACTCTCCGGTGTCTAACAGGGGGCAGAACCTCGCAGCGGTTCTCTTTGCAGGGATAGTAACTGGATCTCTCACCTCTGCCCTGGTCGGGAAATGGGAAGGTAATCTCTTGCATCCATGGAAGCAATTCTCCTCTGCCAAAGGCTGCCGGTGGGTTCAGGAGTTGTGGGGTCAGATGAGCAATCTCCGTCCCTTGCTAGCCTCGAAGAAGGGAACCTCACAACTGAATTTTCAAGAGGTTTCAGCCGAGCAACAACATCCTTCTTTCTAAAATCTGCAGCCATGAAGTGGCCCAGGAGGTTTTAAGCAGCTTCCAGTTCACCCGGCTCTGCCTCATATCTACCACCCAAAGAAAGCGCAGGGAAGAGCAACGGGCAGATGCCACCGGCCGTGGCATTTTGCCATTTCTAAGCCCGCATGAAATCGTCCCAGGGGTTGTTCCCTCAACCAACTCTGTTGAGGAAAGCAGAGCAATGGAGGGAATGCAGCCCTGTTCACGCAGACCCAGCAAACCTCCTCCAAGCAGCTCACAGATCGCCCCTCTCTGCATTTCCCAAGGTCTTTCTCCTCTGTAGGTCTAATATATTTGGTGTTGAATATTGCTTTAACTTAAGACAGCGGCTGTTGCCTTAGTCTCTTCCCTCTCCCCGGCCACTAACTTCACAAAATTAGTTGTAACTTAATTGGCTTTGAGACCCACACCTCCCTGCCGAGTTCGGTTTGCAGCATCCCAAGCTGTGAGGGGCAGCTGCGGTGCCACCGCAGAAAACCCACCGGCAGCCCCGGGAAGCATCAAGTCGATTGTGCAGGAG
Organism: Aquila chrysaetos chrysaetos; assembly: GCF_900496995.4. Taxonomy (NCBI): domain Eukaryota; kingdom Metazoa; phylum Chordata; class Aves; order Accipitriformes; family Accipitridae; genus Aquila; species Aquila chrysaetos. The sequence goes on from NC_044012.1 coordinate 26,525,285, forward strand.
GAGGAAAGCCCTTCCCGGGCATTGCAGGCAGCTGCTTGCAGTGTGAGATTGGATTATAACCCTCATTGCAGCGCAGGGCTGCTGGAGCTGCAGGCAGGGAGGGGAAGAAGGGGACAGGGATGGGCTCCAGAGCTGGCACAGCAGAGGATGGTGATGATCTGGAGCACGGTGGGATGGGAAGCACCGGCAGCGGTGGGTGAGCAGGCCCCAAGTCACAGCAGGACATGAGCTAAAGCAGTGCAGCTCGCAGCAATCTGCTGCTCAAAAAGAGGTTTGGGACAACAAAATGCCATTTCCAGCCATACGAGTGTCGGCTGGTGTTTTTTTCATTTTTTTGACCAAAAAAAAAGTCTGTACCGCATTTTCTGCTTTTTGGCAAGATGATGTAAAAGGAAAACAATCCTGCTGGAGCAAGAATCAAACCCAAAGATTTCTGTTTTCAGGAACTCTGCAAGGTCTTTTCTAAAAGAGCTTTCCTTCTCGTTCCTCCTCATTCCCTTTTCCAGGAGAAAAACAGAAGACACAAAGAGGTGTGAAACTGTTTTGTCACTGGGTTGCATCCAGTGGCACACGACTATTTTTCATATAAAATAGACTTATAATCAATTCCTTCACAGCAGAAAATTTTCAAAGGAGAAAACCAGGGTGAGAACTTCACATAGCAAAAAAAAACCCACCACCCCCCACTTACCATCAGCCCATCTCTCTGCTGCTCCCACTCTATCGGGAGTCCCCCCATGGCAGGACCCGCTGCAGGTCCCACTCTTCCAGGCAATATTCCCATTCCCATGATCCTAGCTCATACGGGACCAGATTTCCAACCCAAAGAGGGTGAGAGAGCAGCAAGAAACGCAGAACATGTGAGAGGAAACGATGCTCAACCAGGATGTGATCAACTTCCCTTAGAGGAGGGAGACAAAACCACCCCAGGCTTTGGGGAAGTCGGGATAAGGGTAAGGACAAGGATGAGGGTGAGGATGAAGATGAAGATGTGGCACCAGCAGCTGCCTGTGCACTTCGCCACCTTCCCAGCATCCTGCAAAATGCCTGATTTTACGCACCCCGGGGAACAACAACCCCAGAAAGAATAATTAGGGAAAAAAATCAGCCCACCCCGCCTCCCCAGGACATTCAGCCAAAGAAAGGAAAGAAATTGCTGTGTGACTTTAACTGGGTCTGGAGCATCCCCGTGCCTGGCTAGCTGTGCTCTCGTCCAAGTCCCTTATCAGAAACTGGCACGTCAGCTGGGCTGCGAGGAAACGAGAAGCGACAGCGAGGAGCAAAGCCAGCGTGATCCCAGCCCGGGCGCGCACGTGGCACCCAGCGTGCCTGTCTGGGGGCCTCAGCTGTCCCCCGCCTGATTAAGGAAACCCCCCTCTCTGCATTAAGAGAGATTTTCTCAGACTTAAAAGCTTGCAATGACCAGGACTTTGCTGGGCATGGAGAGAGCCGCAGTGGTTGCGTGGTTGAATCCCACTCCCCAACAGCTGCTGCCGATCCCCGGCACGGCTGAAACACAGAGGTGGCCCCACAGGGGATGGTCCCCAAAAAGGCAGCCAGGGCGTTGAACCCCTCTCGAACTGGGGCCGGGTACACTCATCCCAGAGCAGCTCTGCCTCTTGCTAAATATCCTGGGGGGATAAATCCCTCAAGGGCATCCCCGTGCAGCATGTGATGGGGTACCCCCCACAGACTGCACCTCCCCAGGACCTAAAAAAAAGAGGGGGGATCTCATGTTTACTGCTGTTTTAAAACATAATTTGAACAGACCAACTTGTACCACCCGGAGTTGGTGGTACCAGCAGCCTTTGGCCCCAGGAGCCCCCCAGCCTGGCCGGCAGAGGAGACCCTGGCTCGGCCAAGCCACCACTCGCTCCGCCTCCACCAGGAAAATGAAATCAAGAGGCTTCTGCCTCGATTCACCCAGGTCCTGGTTGCTCCTCATCCTTTCTGAGATGCTGCCAGAGCCATTCATGGTTGCATCCCTCTGGTAGAAAGGGGCCACAGGCATTACAGGGAAGGCAGATGCATGCAGCGGCCGCTTAAAATCCACTTAAAATCATATTTGGTGGCAAATTCACAGCCTGTGCCTTCACGGCTCTATAAATGCTTGATGCTGGGGAAGTTTTGAGGATGCAAAGATACTCTTGGAGGAGTCAAGTTCAACTGGGAGCCACCAAGAAACATGAGGTAAATTGGGTCTGTGCATGGTGGGGAGAAAGTCAGGCCAGTGGGACCTGACCTGGGGGAGGGGAGATGGCTAGAGGGGAGAGAAATCAGCACCAGGAGCAGGAATGGTCTCCTGGGGCGGGGGGTAATTTAGGAAAGAAAACAGTAAAAATCTTAGAGCAGCCCTAACTCTGCTCCAAGATGAGACGAGGATGGGGAGGGATGCTCAACTAGCCTCAAAACCTGCCTGCACCCCAGTGGGTTTTGCTCCGAGGCAGCTCTGCCGGCAAGACGTGCCGAGCCCGGCATGTCTGGGCTCTTTTTCTTGCCATCCACCAATATCCTTCCACTCCCGATGTTCCTCTCTTTGGCTTTGGATGCAGATCCAGCTTTTCATGTGGTGCAAACACAGTATTTCTTTGGGTGCCAAGGACTGCGTGTAACTTGTCGGCTTGGGAGTGTTTGCATCTTGGACCATAAGGGAACCGAGAATGCTGCCCAAAATGTTTACGGTATTTTTAGGCCAAGACAAATCTGTTTGATGCTGCAAGCGCTACAGTCTGAGCATCCCAGAGAGGCTGGGTGAGGCTGCGCTGACTAGCACAGTGGGGAACCGTGCCTGCAAACCCCCAGCATTTTCACGGTGGACGGTCACTACCTGGCTCAAACAGGCCAAAAAGGACATTTTTGAACCATTTCTAAGGCCTGTACGCAACTGTGTGCTGGCAGAACAGTCTCCAAACCCCAGCGAGGGCAGGCAGGTGCTGCCAGATGCTTGGCCATGGCTCAACCCACTTCTGCTGCAGTGGCACATCGGTGGGAACTGGGTGGACAGAGAGGTGAAAACCTCAAGTCCAAACCTCTCAAAAAGACACGTTTCACAGAAGAGGGGGGGGGAAGCAGGAAGATTTAGGACATCGGTTGTTTTTTTTTCCTTATCCATGAAATCAAAGCCCGAGCGCACCGCCCAAGATGCACCAAAGGGATTCAAAGGCAGAAGCGGCACAGCCCGAGTGGCAGGAGAAGCCAATTCCTCCAGCAGCACTTTGAAGTGGCAAAGCCTCGTGCTGTGTGAGATCCAAGCCAAGCGGCTGCCTCCGATTCACCCTGGGCCCTCCACGGGGCCATGCCGCTCCATGGGCGTTAATTTATGCCCGCCTGTAATGTCAATAATTACCTAGCCAAGCCTTTCATTTGCCTGCCTTTGCCCAGGCATAAAGGCAGCTGCCCACACGCTGAAAAGCAACAACCAAGCAGCTTCCATCTTCGTGGGTGCTGCCGAGGAAGAGGATGTGACTGACAGCCAAGATGCCATTGGCACCCTCCTGCAAGCCAAATGCCCTGTGCTCAAGCCTGCCGATGCTCTGACAGCACCAGGATGAGGAAAAAGCCATTGGGGAGGGCCAGCACGGGGTTACCAACAGCAAATGGTGGCCGAGCATCTCCTGCAATGCTGGCAGGCTGGAGGAGGAGCGCAGCCTTGGCATCAGCGAGCTTTGGACATGGTGCCCTTGGAAGTGCTGGGGTTGGTCAGACTGGGCTTGCTATCCTTGGAGAGCCAAAAAACACCAGACAAGCCTTGAGCAACCCCACCTACCCGTGAGACTGGCCGTGCTTTGAGCAGGGGTTGGACCAGAGGCACCCAAAGGTTCCTCCCAACCTGAATTACTCTGTGATTCAGCCGCTGGTGCCCTCCTACAACCCCACCGTGCATGTCTGAAACAATGGACAGGGGCAATGCCACCAGCTGCACCGAGGCACCCCAGTGCAGTAGCACCAGGAGATGCCTCCAAAACCATCCCATGGTTTGGCTGGACCACGGGAAAGTCCCACGAAGCAAACCTGCACCTCAATTTTACAGCAGTAGATCAACACATAACTCAAGACAGCTTCAAACTCTACCACCCAGAACTGAGTATCTTTGTAGGCTGGACCAAAAAGATGCAAAATCAGGCCAGCACCGAGTGTTGGAGATCTGCTCGCTCCCATCCCCACCCTGCACCGACCTCCTGCATCCAGCTGCGGTGCCAGAACCGTCCCTGGCTCCACCACACCGGCAAAGCCGGGGAGAGGACGGGCAACCTCACCTCAATGATGTCCGCGTTGGTCCGGCTCTCGTGGGGCTCATTGTACTCGGTGTACTTGAGCAGCACCTTGTCCATGTCGGTGCTGGCATACTGGAACAGCTTGTTCGAGTGGTTGAAGATGATCAGGGCGATCTCGCAGTCGCAGAGGACGCTCAGCTCGTAGGCTTTCTTCATCAAGCCAAACTTGCGCTTGGTGAAGGTCACCTAAAAGCAAGGAGAGCCGTGGTCAGAAGCCATGCCCATGGACCTGACACCTCCCAGAGAAAACTGGGATGACCACTGGGAGAAGACCAAAAGGAAGGGGAGGGCAGAGGGAATCTTCTGTCCTCAGTTTCCCTAACTGGACAACCCCCCCAAGCTCTCCTCTCTAACCTCCCTCTTCAAACCAGTTCCTATTGCCACCTATTTTGGGATCCTCCAAAGGCAGACACTTCACAAGCACAAAGATGATTATCAGTGTTGGAAATCACATATTGCCAAATCAAGGGAAAATAAATTTCAGCAAAATCCCCAGCAGAGCTACCATCTGTCTGGGGGCTGTGGGTTGTTGGGTTTTTTTAAAGTTGAATATTCAAGCAGCGGAGATCTCGTCCTCGCTCGCTGCAGTAGCGCTGCGAGCACCCGACCCTGGGAGCCGGGGGTCTCGGCTGCCCCAAAGCAGGTCAGGGTGCTGCTCCACACCACTCACCCACCCCACCCCATCCCTGATCCGCTCTCCTGCTTCCCAGAACCCACTTCTCTCAGGAGGCTGCGCTTCTCCAAAGGCTCCCCGAGCCCCTGGCACTGGGTGCCCCACCAGCTGCTGCCTCCCTCTTGCTGTCCTCATAACCTTGTTGTTGGGGCATTTTTTCGCACCGCCTGCCCATCCAGGGTCACCATGCTGGTGACTGCATCCCCTGTCCTCCAAACCTGCCCTGCCTTGAAATGAGCTGTCATTAGAGCTATCAGCTAACGAGGCATCTTTTGCAGCACTGATCCTTGTGAGCTGGCTGGGGGATGGGGATAGAGCTGGGCGCGGGCTCCAAAACCTGCTCCAGACGCCAGGCAGACGTTGGGCTGCATTTCCCAGCCCACTCTCAGTTCTCGCCACGACGCTCTTAACAGGACCCAGCTGGTGGGGAGGGAGCTGGTTTGGGGCTCTCCATCCCGGCTGCAGTGCTGACGGCCGCTGAAGGTCCCTCACAAGCCCCCCGCAACCAACGGCATGCTGCTGGGGAAAGGCGCGATGTTTGGCCAATGCCCCCTTAGCAAATAAAAAAAGAAAAGGAAAATAAAAGGCAGAGAAGTCACTGCTTTGCTTTAAGCATTGCTCTCGGGGGCGAAGCAGCAGCCCGGGGAAGCGCTGGAGATGAGCCGAGATGCCCTTGGGTGCCAAGAGCTGCTCCCTCGCCACGGGAGGACTCGACCCCACTTACGGCCTCCGCCACAGCATCGATTTTGCAGCTGAACAGCTTTAATTTGCAGTGTTGAGGGACGAGAGTGAATGAGGCAGTTGCCTTTGCTAAACTCAAGTTAGTGGCGTTACAGTCGTGGTCCAAAGAGCTTAACCTGGAGCTTCCCCATCCACACCGGCGGTGACGAGCATTGCCACCGTGATGCCGCTGGCAGCACCCAGCAGGTACCCACCAGGTTCCTGCACCCAGCTCTGAGCACCCCTCGAGATGAAGCTGCATCCCTCCAGGCAGTGGGAGTGCAGAGCAGCGCTGGGCACGCATGGCGTGGGGAGGTGCCCACTCCTCCCCACCATCTCTTGGAGATGATTAAGCAGTAACGAGATTCGGCTTTAATCGCCTCATCCCCTGGGAAGCGCAGGGCTGGCACCCTGCGCCGCTGCTCCCCGCCACGTGCGCCCGCTCACACCGCGGTCAGGCTGGGAGCACCAGCGCTCACATTGCCAGCATCTGCCCCAGCTCCGGCACACAGTGACGCAAATTAAATTACTTGAGGGCCAGTGCCGGTGTCATTGGCAATTCCCCCTCCCTGGTGGCATCCCTGACTTCTCGGCCACCCAAAATCGCTGCTGCTGGGCACCGGTCCTGGTTGCTCCCAGGACCAAGACCGAGCTGGCAGCACTACACCGCAGCCGTTGCTGCACCATATGACTTCAGGTAGGACCAGCTGCGGTTTTGCTCCTGCAGCCTGCAGCAGGACAGGCACTAAAACCAACCTGGGGCTGTGCCAGCAGCATTTCTGGTCTCACGTTCCCGCTAGAGACTGGCTGCTCTGTCACAGCTCCAGCAGCGGCTGCAGCCCGGCATGGCATGCCTTCCTGTCCCCCGCCGAGACAGCCCTGCCACTCTGACTCACACTCGAATCAGCCCAAGGAGCCTTCAAGAGGAAAACACACAGCGTCTCCACCAAGATGGAGGGAACAGGCGAGGCCGGTTGTTTCTGCAGCCACTGGTGCTGGGGACACCTTGCCAAAAACACCTTGCCGGGTGCCACAAGCCCACTTGGCCACCAAGATCGGAGGCAATGGGGTGAGGCCAAGGCGTGCGAGCAAAGGGGCAGCTCTTGGCCATGAAGACTAGAAACAAGTGTTGTTTGAGTATTGCCCTTGAGCAATGAAGGAGAGCATGGGGTTACCTACCCACAATCGACCAACAACCTGAGTAGAGCCAAGCAGAACCCAAAGCACCAAATCATGTCTCTACGGACAAAGGGATGTTCCCTCTGCAGACAGGGATAGGGCGGAGGAGCATCCCTCTGTCTTGGCACCTCTGCTTCTTGCAGAGAAAAGCAAAGATTTGCCATTTAGCCAGCCCCACCGCACAAAAGCATCTCCCCATGACCCAGGACAGAAACCCCAAACCTTCCCGTACCGCCATGCACGAGACTCATTTAGAAGAATTAACCTTATAAGTCTAAGAGGGTAATCAAATCTCATGCTTCAGGGCATAAGCTGATCACCAAAGGGGTCAGGAAGGAATTACTGCCCCACAGTAGCAGGGGATTTTTGCCTTTCCCCTGATGCAGACCATTGGCCGTTGCCAGAGTCAGCAGGCTGGCCCTGAAGGACTCATGGTCTGATCTGTTATGGCAAATCCTCTCCAGTAATTCCTCTAATGACATTAGTGACTCTTACTTGCTCTCCTCCCCTGGTTTTGGCTTCTGCTCTAATTCTGGTCTCCTCCACGCAGGCTCGTGGTCTGTGCACCCATGGGAGGCAAGACCCAGGGCGTGAGCAGGGTCAGACTCACTGATGCTGTAGGTTGGATGCAAGATACATGGGAAGAGCTTCACCTCACAGCAAAGGCTTTGGAGAGCCACCGTTCAACCTTCACTCTTCCTGAGGTTCACAATGCTTCCGTGGCCCCAAACCACCATTACTGATGGGCACCACTTGCAGAGCGAGCGGCAACGGAGGCGTCGAGAGCAGCTCTGCCTCCGCCTCCTTGGTGAATCCCTCCTTCTCCAGCGCATCCACGCGCTATTCCCGTTCCCCATCCCTCTCTCTCCCAACACACGCAGGTACCACAGGAGCCATCCGGGCTTCGGCGCATGCCGAGGCCAGTGCATGCTCGCCTGCCGTGGCTGGAGCTGCAAGACCTACATTGCCAGCAGCAGCACCACGGCATGAAACCCCGTGCATAATTCAGCAGAGCTGGGCTGCTCAGCTCCCAGGGTGCAGCATGGGAGAGCTGAGCTTTGCTCCCCGCACCAAACCTCGGTGGGGGGGCTGCCATGGAGACAGGGATGGGCTGAGGATGCTCCAAGACTCTGGGTTTAAACCAGCTTAGCTGACAGCCCGCAGCCACGGCGGCCATGCTTGCATGGACACTTCTCATCTCTGATCTGCAACAACAGCAGGAGAGGAAGGGAAGGGGAATGAGATGAAGCAAGATGGGACATTTCTGAGCCCAGAGACCAGGTCCAGGCACTGTGCACATCCGGTGCAAAGCAAGAGGGTTATCATCCCCTTTACAGAGGTGACAGATGCCCCAGCCCCATGCAGCTCCCACTGCAGTGCATGGAGCAGATCAGCAACCCACTGCCTGGAGCAGCCGTTCATCACGAAATGTCCTCTCTTCTTGGTGTGTCCTTGTTTCCCCAAGAAAGGGAGCAGCGAAAATAATTGATTGCAAATCCTGCGCTGATGACCAATTAAACAGCTGCTGCTTTGCTGACATCCGACTTAAACGGGGCTGGGTTTTTGGAAAAGCAAAGCAATACATGCCGCACTCATGTGGGGAGCGATGCTCCCGCGCTGGGTTTTGGAAGAATCGGCCTGGCTGGGGACACAGCTGCTATCAAGGGAAAACCGACATCCCCCAGACCCGGGAACTGGTCTTTGGGGACAACACCTGACATCCGAGATGTGCCAAAACCATGGGACCAGTCGTGCTGAGCAACGCCCACTGCTAAATTCCACACGGGCTTCACTTGGTTGGTGAGACCTTGGCAAGGGTCTGCATCTCCAACCCCGCTCAGCCAAGCCCTGCACCAAGGAGCAGCTCAATGGCCCCCAAAACTGCCTCCCACCGCCTTGGCTTCTGCCTTTGGCAGAGAAATGCCTCTTTCCTTTCCTGAAGGCTTATACAACAGGACTAGGCTGTGCCATCAACCTCCAGCATTACCAAATATTTTCCGTTCATTTGAACTTCTAATGGGGCTCCAATAGCTGCAAATCCCTTTCTCCCCTATGCAACGTTCAGCAGTGCTGCCCCATAAAATACACTCCAGCTTCTTTAATAACCCCTAACGCCCCATTTACTGCTAATTATGGAAATAAACAGTGCCATGAGCAACTGGGACATTATCAAAAAACATTTTATGCCCATCCCATCCCCCAGCCACCAAATAAAGCTGTAATGAAGAAAACCTGCGATTTTCTATTGTTTTGCTGTGGAGCAATAAACCAGTTCATCCAATTCTGTTATTTGCCACTTTTTAAGCATTAGGAACATATACACATACTTTTTTTTCTTTTTTTCTGGAATAAAAGCAGTAGAAAAGAAGTGTGGCAGGCCACACTGGGGCATCTGCAGCAGTGGCTGGACTAAAGGCAGAGGCTTCAGGATCTGCCGAGCCAAAGTCAAGGACTGCGGGAAGCCACGGAGCAAAGGGACCCGCCTGAAAGTCTTGTGGTTACAGGGAAAAACATTGATGGAGTCATCACAGAGCAAACCTGGTCCAGCAAAGCGCTGCTGCTCAGCCGGTCCGACTCAAGGAACACGTAAATTAGGGCAAAATCTGTTGGTTTTTTTCTTTCCTTTGAGATACATGCATGTATTTCTACACACATGCACATGCATGCATGTCTAGGGCTTGGCCTCAATGGAGCACAAGGAAAAAAAATGTGGACCCATATAAGTTTTCAATTGAAAAAAAAAAAAAAAAAGAATAATTTGGGTTGTTTGCATTCAGAAAAATGGATACTTGTTGTGGCTGCTTTTTATTGGAAAAACCTCACGGAAAATGTCAACTGAAATATATTTTCTGCAAGACCAAAAAAAAAAAAAAGGGAACTAACTGGAGAAGATACTTTCTTCTGGAAAAGCGCTTAGATGGAAACGGCACAAGGAGCTCCAAGACAAGGAGCAATGCCTGGGTGGGGGCTGCGGCTCCCCGCCACAGCAAAACAGGGCCGTTTGCCTGGTTCTGGGTATCCGCCTGAATCCGGCCCCAGTGCCGAGTTTCACCCATCTGCTTATTTTATGGGTTGGGAGAGAAAAGCACTGGTTGGCCTAAAATGGGATGGAAAAGGGTCATTTTGAAGCAGAACCCTTAAAATACCCGACGGGAGGCGAGAGGGTGAGGAGGGAGCGAAGAGCCGAAGGGAAAGCACCGACCTGCCGATTCCGCTCGTCTGTGATCCGCTGGATCTGGATCTTTTTTCTCCCCATCTTCTCCAGAAATCCTCACTGCACCCGGGACGACTTCAGTTCAGGGGAGGGGAAAAGTAACCCCGTTTTAAAATGCTTTCATTAAAGAGTGTGGGGGGTTTTTTTTCGGATGAAAAACAAACAAAAAAAGAAAAAAAAAAAAAAAAAAAAAAGTTTTGCGTCGCTCCTTGCTCAGTTCATGGTATCCTCCTGCGAGGTCGGATCCAGTGGGGCTGAGGCGTCAGCAGCTGCTCAGAAACCTGTGCAAGGAGAGAGACAGGAGTGAGACCGTCTGTCCCCAAACCCCATCCAGGATCTGGCACCCTCCCAGCATCCTCCCCACTGCTGGCATGGCTCCTTCCCCCCACCCCAGGGGAGGTCTCTGCTCCATCCTCCAGCTCGGGTCTGAGGCCAGAAGGGTTGCAGAGGGATTTATCCAACCTGGTCTCGAAAAGCCCCAAGGATGGAGCCCAAAAACACCCATGCTGCAGGACACATGTGGGCCAGGCACAGCGGTGCTCGTCGAGGAGGAGACAGCAGCAACAAGCCTGTGAATCATTATTCCTCCGTGACACGCCATACTTTTTTTTTTTGCTTAATAAAGTCATAAGCAGTCGAGTGGCGGGTGATAAGCTTGGGCAATTTAAATCCGTCTCCAATTTCTGCATTAATCTTCAATTTGGAATTTTAAAATGTCTTTATGTGATTATTTAAAAAAAACCTATAATCAGGCACAGAAACCTAATTCTTATGGGCAAGGGGAAGAAGGACTCCGAAGGAAGCCGAGACAGCCCGGGGTTCAACTGGGCTCAACAACAGCTGGATGCTGGTTGTTTCCATCGATCGGGGGGGGGGGGGGGGGGGGGTGGTGGATCGACTCAGGGGTATCGTTTGCTCGACACGTCTCTCTCCAAAGGGGCGAGTGCTGCAGGTCCTGGGGGACCCACATAGCTCCTTTCTCAGCCTCCCTCTGTGACCCCGCACCGGATAAGGGTGCAGAGGCTCAGCATCCCCCAGGCACCTGCATGCCCTGATGCTGGAGGCTATATCCAGATGTACCTACCCACACCGCCCCCCCAGCCCTATTTCACCCCAGTTTTTCAGCGTGCACTGCATTGCAGCGAGGGGGATGAAGGGGGAAACCCAGCCAGTTCATTTTTCCGCAGGTATGTTTTTCTTCTGGTCCTCTCTCCAAGTGGCCGGATAAGAGCAGCGATAACATTGCATTTAAGGCGAGGGTGCCCCGTGCCAAGACCTAGGCGGAGGGAAAAGCTGGTCCCAAAATAGCTTCCTATCTGCCTTGACTTGGCAGCCCCCAGCCCTCGGTCTTGTTACAAAAATCATAGAAAAAAAACCCAAGCTTTTTCTCCCCTCCCATCATCCCAAATTCACCCACAGCATCTGCAGCCAGCCCCGACCGAGCTCCTCCTGCTCCTCTCCCAGCCCAGAGCATGGAGCCCTGCTGGACCCCCCAGGGATGCTGGCCCCATCCTTCACATCCTCATCAGACCATGCTCCGACAACAAACAAGCCCTGACAGTCTCACACCCACACTTGTTTTTTGGGGTTCATTGAGTCGTGCGAGTCACTTAATCTTTTTCTCTGCTTTTTTGGGGGGGTAAAATTATTCATCGTGCATCGTGTTCTGTGATTACAGTGCTGGTTCGAGCAGCTGAGAGAAGGAGGAGACTTTTCCCACCCTGACATCCACAATTTGTCCTCCAGGGAAGATGAGCAATGGGGAGCCCAGGAAGACCAGAGAGATGAAGGGCTGCAAAAATCCCTTTTTTTCCTCGTAAATCCCACCAGGAAGACTCTTTGCAAGGACAAACCATACAGGGATGGCATTTGCCGCTTGAATCATTATTTCTCAAAATTGGTGCGTGTTTCTCCTCCCAGCAGCAAATGGGAGGGACCATCCAGCTGCGAGCAGCACCGGCGCCGGGGGGGATGCTGAGCAGGTGCCGGGGGAATGCCCTTTGGCTGCTGCTCCCCATCCCTCTGTGGGCAGCCCCGAAAAGGCCACTCCCAGAGCATTATTGGTCCCAGAGCACCGCTGGTCCCCGAGCATCACTGGTCCCCAAGCATCGCCACTTGGGCTGGCACTGGTGAGAAGGGGATGCCTGCGCCAGGCTGCCACAAGAGATTCCCTCAAAGGTCAGTGATATGGGAAGAGCCAAAAGAAAAACGAGGATTTTTGTTTCATCCACCCAGGGTGTCTGCTTGGCATTTCCACCACTGCAAGCCCACGCAGGAGAGAGCCCACAGCCCCAGGGCTGGGGGCCGAGACGAGGATTTCGCACGCACAGAGAAAATTTGGCAGAGGAGGAACTTTCCACCGAGTTTGCTTTGCAGCTTTTCCCTTTGGAGTTGCCATTTCTTTAAACTGGCTGAAAAATATTCACCTTCACCATCTTCAAAACCGCCAGCAGCAGCACGAAGTAGCAACAGCTCCGCATCCGGACCCAGGGCAAGATGCTAATTCTTTCCTTGTGCTGCAGCTCTTGGACAGAGAAACCCTCTGAAAAGACAGCGGATTTACTGTCCAAACCAGAGAGGAACTCTCCAGAAGCAACAATAAACACTGGAGAACAACGGGCAGTAAATTTAAACCAAGTGAAAGGAAACATATTTTAACACAATTCAGTTATGGGACTTCTTCACAGGATGCTATCGCAGCCAAAAGCTCTGCGGCGTTCAAAAAAGAGATGAGATGTTTGTAAGGACAAGGAGAAAAACCCGGTGCTCCTCATCCCTGTCCTGTGCTTTGCACAAGGCAGTGCTTCTTGCATGCGAGCAGTGGCATTCAAACCACATTCCCCTCCCTGTACCACAAATAAAACCCAGGTGCTTTGACACAAATCACCTTTTTCAACCACCAGACCACATTCCTCCTGCCACTCTTGAATCCCAACTCCTGGGTCCTCAGCACCCTGGCCAGATGGGGACCATCATGCCAGCCTCGGGGTTTGCTCATGCCACTGGATAAAGTCTCCCAAAGGAAAAAGGCCAGTTATTGCTTTTTTTGCTTGTCACGGTGGGGCCAAAATGAGCTGGCCGTATGATGGTCTTGATCCCTCTCCCCTGCATGGGAAGGAAAACACCCCATGGTGAGTGCAGTCCTTGGATGGGATGAAAAGGATGGATGGAAAAAAGCATGGCACTGTTTGCTGCCCTCCAAACTCATCCAACGGAGGGGATTTAAAACTCTTCCCTTTTCTCTTCATGTTCCTGGTGTTGGAGCTGGGGTTTTGGGGTGGGTTTATTTGTTTTTAGGCTGGGGGGGGGGCGGTTTCCAACATATTTTTAAACCCAGGTATTTTCATGTTTCCTGCCCAGGTGGCTGTTTCAGAAAGTCCGACCACAGGCTCAAGTTTCTGATCGGCATCTGCAAAGCACAAGAAACCTGGAGAGACTCCCTCCCTCCCGCCCACCGCGCCAGCACTGCCCCTGGCTGCTCGGACCCAACCCAGAAGCACCCACTCTGCACCGTGCACTGAGCTGAGCACCTCGGCAGCTCCCTTTCCTTCACCAGCAAATTGCTCTGAATCCCTAATTGCCCACCCCAAAGCATTGGGATCACCTGTGACCCTCCTCCGTGATTGGGTGGAATTTAAGCACCTAAATGTATATATAGCCAAGCACCCAGAGCACAGGACTTTTAAAAGGACTCAAACCCTTAAATAACTTTTAACATTTGGGGTCTTGGGTCTTTTTATTCAATACAATATTCCCAGTCATTAAATCATCTTTTCTTCCTTCTGAGACAGCAGCTTCTTTCTCCTTCCCCTGGTTTTCCAAGGAACCAAGGCTCACACCATCCCATGGTGCACACAGGACAAGGCGGCACCCACCCCACGCAGCATCTGAGCCCACAGGACCTTTCCATCCCATTTGGGATGAGGCACCAACATCCCCAAGCCATGACACACAGCGAGTCGCATGAACGCCAGCAGATGGGTTTAAGCCCAGCCCTTACGAGCCACTAGAGAATCTCCGCAACCCTGTAAGACAGACTACCTTGCCCAAAATGTGACCCAACGCCATCCTAAATCAGGCTTGGGATGGCTCAAACATCATGGGGTGCAACCAGGCAGGAGCGGGGCCGGGCTCAGGGCCAGCCCAGGCACCCACGGCCTCCCCCCGCTTCCAATGATGCTGCCATCCCCAGTGGTACCCATCTCCATGGTGACCATCTCCACGCAACCACCGAGCATCTCAGCTGCTACACCCCGGCGAGAAGGAACCGGAACCGCTGCGGTGCAGGGGTCCGAGGGTATTGAAGGGGACCCACAAACCTGCTGTAAAGCATATCACAGGCATTGCGCCGAGCGAACAGTGCTGGCAAAAAATCATCCCGTCCCTCTTCAGCACCCAGAAACCTTGGCGAGGATCAGGAAAGGGGAAATTCGGCATCGCACCGGGGAAGCAGCGAGAAGCGCTGGGACAGAGGCAGCCCATTAGCACCCGCATCCCTCCCTCCTGCCCTACACCCCCTTGCGGGCTCGCACAAGTATGACTATCACAGCAATTAACACACATGCCAATTAACTACAAGCAGGTGCTGGTTAACTCTGTGCTGAGTAATTCATACCCGGCTCCAAGTAAATTGCTTTAAATTGGAGAGACGGGTGAGGGAGCAGAGTTAGCATTTTGCAAATGGGGGAAGAAAGAAAAAGCAAAGAGGAATCTCAGCTGGGAGATGTTTTTACAAAACAAGGAATTTGGGGGTGCTGAATCCACAGCTTCAAAAGCTGGGGAGGCAGGAGAGCCAATATCTCTTCCAAGTCTTTATTTCTGGATTTTTTACCAACTATACACATTTCCTATCTATTTTACCTATTTCTAAACGGTTTCACCTTGGCATTGCATGAGCAGCAGGGTTCTTTGCACCACTCCATAATTTGTCACTTTTCCATTTCTACTAAATAGCCCCATATTTCTCTCTGCATGAGTAGGGGCACTTAGAGTCTCATACCCACTTTCTATTTTTAATATACTTTTATTGCATCCCTTTTTAGTTGCCTCCTTACTAAAGTCAGCCATGACACAGCTGCTCCTCTCGAAAGCGATGATATTAAGCTGTCCTTCCTTAAAACCCCACCTTGTAAAGCCTTGTGCTCTCAGCACAATGTCAGCTTAAATAAACCAAACGTTGGCTGCACAGCTGCAAAGGAAAGATCAAAACGATGAATCCAAAAGCCTTAGGAAGATAAATAAAGGCAAATAAACACATCCTTTCCAAAAATGTATTTTCCTTTCGAGCTCTGCACGGCCTTGCTTTTCCCAGCAGGCTGCCCCTGCTCTCATGTGCGGCACTGCGCTTCCCAATCCACTCATGCCTGTGCAAAAATACATGGTAGGGCCGGCATTACGAGTGATGGCAAAATCTGGATGGGTTCATCACAGCACCGATTCAAGGGGCATTTTCCCCATCTCCATCTCCCAAACTGGGGCCAGCGCCATGGGGACGTCCTTGGCTGTGGAGAAACCTGCAAAAGCAGCTTCAAAGGACAGTTGGAGGCTGGGGAAAAAAAAGGAAGGAAAAGGGAAAAGAAGAAAAACACCCTTCTGTAAAGATGCTGAAAGGACCAAGGTGGCTCTTCTTGAAGAGGAGATGAATGGGAGGATGTCTGATAACGGCACAGAAAGTCCCAAATGGAAAGGAGAAAAGGAGGTGACAGCCACAGAGATGCACAGCCCAACCCAGCAGCCCACTCTGCCCAGGCACCGAACACTCTCTCTGCAGGACAAACCCACCCTTTACCCAGGATTTGCAGGAATTCTCCCCAAGATGGATTTACCCTTACTTGGCTCCATCAAGCCAAGGGGCCAGCTGAGAGTAACAGGTCCAAACGCAGTGGGATGAGGGGTCTTCCTCGCTGGGCATCCTCCCCTGGGGAACAGGGCACCCAACAGGACCAAATTCACCAAACCCAGCCCAGCAGGACCAACATTTTGGGGGGCTTAGGGTTTATCCACATACAGAAATGACCGCAATAACATGCTGCGTGGACACCCTTCCCCGTCTTGGAGCATCTCCGGGCAAGGAAGGCCATTGCAAGAGAGCTTCAGCACGCAACCTGTGGGCACGTGGGTTACAAGGTGCAGGATTTGTCCCATCTCTCTGCCCACGGCACGAGAGAGCCCATGCCAGGGAAATGCTGCTGTGCTGCAAACCAGCCTGCGAGCTCAGCCTGCCATGGGAAGTGGTTTACACCCGCCGTGCCGACAGTGTGCTGAGCCCTTCACTGCCCCGTGTTGGGGTAGGGGCGCGGGGGGGAACGGGCTGGGGGGAGGGACGGAAGGAGCCGTGATGCTCTGGAGGTGGCGAGAGCAGCCCCACGCCCTGCTGCAACGCTCCCTGCTGCAACCTTGCAGCTTTTACCAAGAAAAGTGGTGGAGTCGAGGTGTGAGGTGGCTGTGCCGCCACGAGGAGCAGCCTGGCAGCACCTGCGCAAAGCTCAGATTCTCCACCTGCTGCAGAAAAAAGCCTTAAAAGCAATTGCAAATAAAACAGCAAACCGCAGCCGAGGTCTCCAAGCCTTGGCCTGAGGCTCTCAGGTCTCGCACCGGCACAAACCAACAGAGCCACTTCCCCGCCTGCGGACAGGGCTGGACTTCCATCCCTTAAGGATATGGATTTAGCTCAAGTCACCTCTTGAACCCGACTGTTTAACTGCAGTTCTTGCCTTCCTGTTTCCTCTCTCACTGATGGCCGGGCCTGCCTTTTGTGACTTAATTGTTGTTTTTTTAACATATCCTCCATGCTGACACCAAGGACTTTTAGTTTCCTTCTTGGTGGTTTCAGGATCTGCAGAACTGGCTTCCTTCTCCTCTGCAGAGGGGGAAAAGCCCTCTTCCCTAAAATCCAGCGCCTGTATTCGTGTTGACATTGCTCTTCCTATCCTGCAAAGGCACCAGCGTGGTGCTTGCTATCGCCCCACCAGCGAATGACCGTTGATGGACCGAGCCAGCTTTGCTGGGGGATGAGGGGCAATGCCAGCAGGAGCAGCCCCGGCACCCCGGAGGGATGCAGCACAGGGGAGATGCACCCACGTGGGAACGTCCTTGGCATCATGGCGGGCAGCGAGGGCAGGTGCCTGCACTTCCCCAGCCCCACTGCATGCACTCGTGAAGGACTCCAACTCACCAGCTTAGCATTGTTTAGCACCTCTTTATCTACAAACCGAGATCAAAACCACACAAACATGCTAAAGTCTCCTCCAAAGCTTCTATTCTGGTTTCAGGATGATGCTATCTGGGTTCCTGTGTTGAGCCTCCAGATGCAGGCAGGGGGAGGGGAGAGGAAAGGCCGCCGAAACACAGCTCTGGAGCAAACCTCCCACTCAGAAATGCAGCTGCAGTGCCCTGCTAGGCCAAGCCCTCCCTGGGGCTGAATCCTGCTCACCTAGCAGGTGCGAATCCAGCGTTGAGCTGCAATCCCTCCCGTGCACCTGACACCCACAGGAAGGCCCTGATTTCCCCAGGATCGGCAGCAAAACCAGCATCTCGGGTCCTCCTGCCTGTGCAGGATCCGTCCCGCCGGCTGCAGGTACAAACCTCGGGAAGCTCAGGAGAGCAGAAGCAAGGCTGGATTCAATCAGGTCCCCAAGGAATTTGAAAAAGACACATATATTCCTGACCCAGATTCAGGCGCTCTCTGGAGAAAAGCAGATGCCAACCGCACAGCCAGCTCTGCTGAGCTGTAACAAAACCACGCGCCGTGCCAAGACCGGCAGAGTCTGGGGGAAAAAAAAAAAGCACAGCCCTTAAATGATGCTGGAGAACTGGCATTTGCCTGTGCAAGGTGGGGGTGAAAGAAAGGATTTGGAGACATTATTAAAGGGGGCTTGATTTTCTCTTCCCCTGCAGCTTGTGCATCCGTTTGCACCAGTGTGGACCCAGACAACACCCACCAAACAAGGGTGAGAGCCCCAACGTTGGCACAAGGACTGGAGGCACCGCAGCAGCACTCAGACCAGGCACCCCGGTCCCCTGCACCCCGAAATCCCACCGTTTCAGCCCACACCACAGCTAGCCAGGGATGCCATTGCATCCGGCACCCCAGGAGTGTGTCCCAGGCTGGGGATGGGTGCTGCAGAGGCTAGGTGACAGTGGGCACAACCAGTGACCTTCCCCATGCTGCCAGAGCCAGCAGAGGCTGGAGGGGACATGGGGCAGCTGGCAGGAGAAGGGAGGCTGGGCAGGAGCCCCGGGCAAGGTCACCGGCAAGCCTGTGGCCCCGCTCGGCACTGGCCAAATGCCAACCATGGAACCGTCATCACCCCGTGCCAAGGCGAGGACAAGGACTCCAGGAGGAAAAGCTTGTGGGACCAGCAGCTCCTCATGCGGTGTGGTTTCCCAGGGTGGCAGCCGGCCCTCTCTCCCGGAGGGAGACGCTGCGGAGAGGGACCGGTGGGGATGAGCCACCGCACGGCACGGCATTAAACCGGAGGGGTCGGCAAGCCCCTTGCTGAAGTGACCCTTAAAGCACTTCTGGGAATGGTGACATGCAAAGGCTGATGCAGCCGCCAGAAAAGTCCCATGACCTTGAGCAGTGACCTTGGCAGTAGCATCCTTGCAGTGAGGGTCACCCGTCACCCTGAGCCTGGCTGCGGTCTCCTGGGTGGCTCAGTGGCTTCCCCGGGCATGCACACCAAGGCTGGGGACCCTGCAAGCCCTAGCACCCCGCTATGGGCACAGCATCCCCTTTCCCAGCTGGGACTGATTGCTTGCACGGGGCAGCCCTGTGTCACCTCCATCCCCATCCACCCTCTATCCCCAGGATCACGCAAAGCTGTTCCCCTTCCCTCCTGTCCTCTATCCATCACCAGCTCCAGAGCTGGAGACCGGGTGTAATTTTCCCCTCTGCACTAAGTAGGGTTTTCTAAATGAAGGGAAGCGAGAGCCCATTATCCGGTTCCGTCGCCCACCCCCACGGCTCCCTGCAGGGCATGAAATAACCACCTGCCAGCTCCCTGTAGCCCCGCGCCGTGGCAATGATATCGCAGCTTCCCCTGTCACTATTGTCAGAGCAAAATTTAGATACCTGGTAATGAGGAGGTTTAATATGACAGATGAGAGGTTGACTCATTAAAAAAAAAAGAGCGAGAAGGAGAGAGAGCTGAATTTGGGGTCGGATCCTGCACTGGTAAATCAGAAGGCTGTCAAAGCTGTCCCCGTGCCAGTGGGGAGCAGAAGCAGCTGAAACCTTGACCCCAAACCAGACCCATGGTGGGGACCTTCACCGGTGCTGAGGTCACAAGGAGGAAAAGGGGGAGACAGAGAGGGAGGACATGGCTACAGTTTTGGGGGCCACCGAGTCCTGCTCCCCACCGAGCTGCCTCCCCCCACCCAAGGGTTGGGGGGGTTCAAGCCCAGAAAAAGCCTCGGCGGCCAACAGCAGCAATGTTTCACTTTGGGGTTTTTTTTTTCTCTCAAATGGGAAACTGCACGGCAAAGATGCAAACCTGGCGTGGGGGCAGCCGAGACTCCCTGTATCGCCAGCACCCGGACCCCAACATCACACCCCACTTCCTTGGGCACCCCCTATCCCAAGAGTGCGCCCATCCTCCAGTGCAGCCCAGCAAGGTCCCCGCTGCCAACGCCCTCGCTACAGTCATCGGAAGGATGTTGATGACTTGCAAGTCCCAAAGCACAACATGCCAAAGGGGACAACTGCTGCCTTCAGCTCCTGCACAGGGGGCAGGATCCCACCCCTGGGACACGGGAACAGGGTCCCCTGGGGCGGCTCAGCAGCGTGAGGAGGGTGAAACCCTCCCTGCAGGGAATTTAGGGGCTCTCCATGTAAGGGGACAGGATTTCCCCCAGTAACAGAGGGGACACTCTTCTCCCCACCGGGGGTTTTACCCAGGGGAAACTCCATGAGACCCGACTGCTGCTCTGGGCCATCCATGAGAGCGATGGAAACCCAAAGCAGCCCCACGGGACACAATGGAGTGCAAAACTGTCCTGGGGGAAACACTCCTCTTCCCTCCCATGTCAATGGGATGGGATTGGGGATGCAACCTCTGCAGCAAGCGCAGGGCAACCTGTGGTCACCTTGCCTTCACCCAAGGGCAGCATGGCACAAATCTCCATCCCCCAACACAGCTGGGGACCCCGCACTGTGTCCCCAGCCAGGAATGGACACCCAAGAGCAGCTTTGCAGACCCTCTGGCACCCAAACCACAGCACGGGCTCCGCCTGGGAGCCGGGGCTGCCAAGAGGCCGGAGATCTCCAGTGCCATCCTGGAGCTCAGCCCTCGAGCACGATCCTCCCTCCTAGCGCATGACCCCAGCAGCACCGTTCCCAAAGGCTCAGCCCTTCCCCAAGGACCCCCAAGATCTTTCAAACCAGCCTCCCAAAACCACTTCTTTTTTTTCCCCCACCCCCAAGCACTGGTGAGTAATAGCAGCAACGCCAAAAGTCACGGGGCTGCTGATTTTATTTGCATCTACTGACTGCTAACTGTATCCGTGTCCAAAGCAGCCATGACATCCATCAGGTCCAAAGACATGAAGGCAACGTAGAAGCAGACATTGCTCCTGCATTGTCCCATCCCACACTCTCAGTCAGGGTTTACATGTCCCAGGTGGGGAGCACCGGGCTCCCCAGGGGCTGGAGGGTCCAGCATGCGTCTGGGGTGCAGAGGAGCTGGTGAAGCTGGTGAAGCTAGGAGCTTCCCATCATTGGGAAGGGGATGGTGGTCACCAGCTCCACGTGACCACAAGAAGAAGGATAAGAAGCAAATGAGCTTAATTTGCCACTGATATAGCAATGCTGAATACTGGGAGGATGACGCCAGAGAAGAGCTCACCGGAGAGTCCGTTGGAGAGATGGATGGGAAAGATCTGGCCAACACCACCAGGAACAGGCAAGACCAGGTTCCTGCCTCCATCCCAATGCTCAGACTCAACCATCGCAGCTCCAACCAGCCCCTGGCACTTCCAACCTGGAAACAAAACCACAAAAATTGGCATCCTGGCCATCTGCTTTTCTCAGAGGTGGACCTGCCCATCCATCTGTACACATCCCCACCACTTCCACCCCCAAAACCTACTTTGGTCTGCAGCCACACACTCACGCCCGGAGCATGTTGCCCTCTAACAGGTGGAAGCTTACCACTGGACACCGTTATTTTTTTGAGTAAAGCAAACAAAGGTCCATGAACAGCATTAATTATTTGAGACTGTAACACCACCATGATTTGCAAGCAGAGATCAAGGCTCTGGGCACAAGGAACCAAGCAGAAAGAGCCATCCCTTGGCCCCAAGACCTACTGCCCAAGCCTCATGAGAGGAGAAGGAGCCACTGAAGCCCACCAAGAGGCACGGACCAGGGTCCAGCCACCACTGAACCCAAACCAAACTCGCTCTAAGTGAACAGGAGGAACCAGGACAAGATGCCACACAGCAAAAATGGGTTTAACTTCCTCTTCCCCTGCCACTGCCTTGAAAACATGGTGGTTCCAACCCAGCACCCGAATAACGTTGCATCAGCCACCACATCTGCCGCTGGCACCAGTGCTCTGCGGACCCCCGATCCGGAACCCAGGCACGCGGCACCACTGGAGCACGCTGGGGACCGCAGAGCACCCAGAGCTGCTGCAGCCAAAGCCGGGGCAGGGGACAAACCGGCTCAAGGTCCCTCATCCCTGGCCTGACTCACGGCTGCTGGGACTGGGGGATGCCCGCCATGCCACAAAGGCTTTGCCACCTGCCGGGACGAGGTATGGCCCCACTCCCCCGGCTCATCGTGCACGCACATGCATCTGTAGGCAAAAGGCTGATGAGGGACAGGGCCGGATCCTCACCCCATGTTCCCAAGCCGTGAGCCAGCAAGGCGGGTGGGTGAGGATCTGGCCCTGGCTCGTCAGGCAGCCAAAATCCAGCGAGACAGCTGGCTCTCAGCTGTTACCACTCACTCACAAGACGCACATTCTAGACACAGGCGCACAAATCCTGTCCTCCTCGCTCCCCGGCACCGGCCAGACCACCAAAATCAAGCCAAGCTTGGCGTGTGGCATGGTCTGCCTGCACCGGTGGCCATCGCTGGCAGCTCCGGCCAGACCCGCTGGCTGATGGTTCTCACTAGCAGGGCGAGGTGGACTTATCCAGACCTCATCCCAGGAAGCATCCTCCAGGAATAGCTGGGAAAATTATTCTGTTTTGAAAGGGTTTTTTTCCAACCCACCCAAAGCCTGTGTTTTAGTAGGGAGGATTTAGGCGGCGGGGGGGTGGGGAATCCCCTGCCGGGGTCCCTGACCTGCCGAGCCCTTCTCTGCGACTGCACCAAAAGCCACGTGCCAGAGGGGCAGTGATTTTGGCCAGCCCTAGGTTTTAGGGGTGCAGATGCTGGCCCTGTGCCCACCTCTGGCACCCCAGCAAACTGCAGAGGTGATGCTCAGGAGAGCGATGGGGATGCCCAGTCACTGTGGGAAATGCCAAAATTTGGCACTTCCCAGAGGTGCCACTACTTCCTAGGCCTGGCACCTTCCAAGCTCCTGCGCCAGAGCACCACCAGCATGCAGGTGCGGTTGAAGCCAAGGGCTTGGTGGCGGGTCCCAGCCCAGGTTTTCGGAGGGATGACAGGGAAGATGCTGGGATGCTCCTATGGCACAGAGGAGACAGACCCCGAGGACAGGCGAGAGCTTGGAAGCCGTCATGAGTGCAGGAGTGTCACGGATAAACACCAGTCACGATTCCTCTTGGAAAAGGGAAAATATTGCAAAAAAAGACCCAAAAAAGGCAGGGTTTTTTCTGCAGACTTGCAAAGGGGGCGAGAGAGAAAGCATGGTTTTCAAAAGGCATGAGTTTGTGGGTAGAAATGAAAATATTTCAGTCAACATTTTTGGCTGAAGGGTAGGGACATAAAAATAAATAAATATAAATAAATAGCTGCCCAAATCGACTGTTTGCCCAAAAGAGATGGAGGAGGAAGAGGAGGAAGAAAGGGTTTTGCAGCCATCATTGCTCCCACCGCTGCCCAGGGCAGTGCCATGGGCAGCTGTTTGGTTTTGAAAGCAGAAACCTGGGAACCTGCAGTGGGGACGAGATCCACGGACCCAAACCCTGTCCCCAAATGGGGCCAACCCCTCCGTGACAGGTTCCCCAAGTCAAGCAGAGGGGAGAACCTGCCTCACCCAACCCCAGCGATGGTTAAAGGGTTGGGTTTAACCCAAAGAGCAAAGTTTATCCTCCAGCCCCGGTTGTGTTCAAGCTGTCCATGAGCATCAGAGCCAGGGCAGCACATGAGAGCATGTCTTGGGAGGGAAACACTAAAAGCAATTCTGAAGGATGCCATCCTCCTTCCTATGGGTTTTGCATCTTAATTTTCACAGAACTGGATATTAAGATTATCAGCATTATTAACCCCAGGCAGGATCTGGGCAGTCCCAGCCCCAAAGCAGTAACAGCACAAAAAAAACCCTGAAAAAAAATCAAGATGGAAAACGTTTTTTCTAGGTTGAGCCAAGCCCAGCGCCGGTCTCAGCCCCACCACATCCGTCCCTTGCGCAGGACCGGCCGGGCTGGTCTCTAGAGCAAACCAAACATTTATGAAATAGTTAAGGGAGGAGAAGGAACAGGAGGGAGAGCCCCAGCGCAATGCTCCTGCCTCACCCAATGCTTGGGTGGAGAGGTGCGTGGTACCCAGCTCACCTCCCTACATGAGCCGCAAGCTCCCACCGTGCTGGGCACCCAGCTCTGGCCAAAAGGAAACAGCACCAAGCAGGAAGATGTTAAAAAACCCCAGTACCGACCTCAGAACAACCACAACAAATAACCTCCCTAAAGCCTGAGTAAATACGGTGGGCTGCTCCCCACTTGCCTTCCTGTTTGCTTTCACAGATCCGGGCTGGGACGGCCACCTCCAACCCCCAGCTCCATCCCGGCATAGCAGAGCTCCATCTGTGGCACCCTCCACCCGCGTCGGTCCCCGGCATCGTCCCTGCCGCAGGGGACCATGGGTGCGAGCTTCCCCAAAGGGCTGGATTTTATCACCCGGGACAGGCACCAATCCTGCATCTGAGCCCACACCTGCTGTGTTTTTCTTTCCTCATCTATATTTGTTTTTATTTTAAGAGGAGGAAATCCCGGCTCACCCACTCCCCATTGGTGAGACACGTCCTCCCTCCGTGCCTCAGTTTCCCCCTCTCTCCATGCAACTGATCCTCCCAACATGGGAACTCACCCGCCGCCCAGACCCCCCCTTCTCCCTCCTTGTCCACGCAGCCCTGGACAAAAAGCAACGGGTCCTGATTTACGGGCACTTCTGTGCTTTACCACGAACACAAAGGAGAGGGAAAAAAAAAATAATTAGAGGCACACTCACATTGAAGATCTGTGTCAGGAGCAAAAAGGGGATCTGGGGCAAACAACCCCCCTCGGCAGAGCAGCAGCGACCGCAGAGGCTGACAATAGATAAGGGCTCTAAATTCAGCGCTGGGCTCCGGCACCGGGCTCTGTAAGGCGATCGGGGTGGGGGTGTGCCGGGCTGTTTATTTGGCTCCAAACTCCACACTGACACTGCAGCGTCACCCGTGTTTAAAAAAGGAAGGAACGAAAAGAGAGGAAAAAAAAATTTTAAAAAAGGAGAAAAGTGCACGCATACATTCAACAATAACAACAAAATTTAAGAAAAAAAAAATCAAGAGAAAAGGAGCCGGGGCGGGGGGTGGGGGGGGCGGGAATAAAAGGAAACCCAGTTGGGCTGGCAAGGTTTAAAGCGACGCCTGTTTTAAAAAAAGAAGTTGCTAATTTTAACTCTCCAGTGGAAAGAGTGAGAGGTACTTACAGGAGACAGGGTGGCTGCGTCCTTCTCCACGTCTGCTGCGCGCTGGCGGACGGGAGGAAGCACGCGGGATCGAACCGCTGTCCCCACCACTGCCAAGGCAGTCTGCCGGCCCCCGATTCTCCCAAAACCTTGTTTGGGGAGTGCCGGGGCACACCGCAGCGTCTAAAGAGCAGAGGCAGATGTGAAGGCAGGAGGAGGTGGTTAAGCATGGAGAGAAGGGGGTGGGGGGGAAAGGGAGCAAGCCAGAGCCGTTCACTCGTGAACAGCTGCCGAAAGCAACCCCCAGGCTTGCTTCCTCCATCGCCCCAAAACCAGGGACACGGCGGGATGGGGATGGACGCAGCAGGACCCCCCGGCGAGGACGAGCCCCGCTGCCAGGTTGGCACAGTTAGACAACATTTCTGACCAAGTTGGCTTTTCCCCTCTAAGGGAAAAGGGTTTTGAAGACATTTCCCGCCCCCCCCCCCCGTCCCCGTCCCCGTCCCCCTGCCTCAGTGGCAAAATAGCGGATGAGCTCAGGAAACCAAAGCACAGGGCAGAGCTGTGACCACGAAAGGCCACCCGGCCCCGCGGGGAGTTAAAAGGTGACCTCCAGCAGCACGATCGCGTTTCAGCAGCTGCACAGGACGGCAGGAAAACATCGCTTTACCAAACCCAGGATCCCACCTCTGCCGAAGACAGAAAGGGGCAAGAAGTGGGATTTTTGGTGAGCCCACCAGCCGGTTTTTACGAGCTCTCCCTGGAAATAGGGAGGATCCTGCAAACGGCTTGGTGCCAGGCAAGGCGGCATGCTCACCCCTAAAGCATGGTGGGAGCCCAGGAGCTGCAAACTCAGATCTCCATCAGCATTAAATGTCCAAGAAAACATGATGCAAGGCCTTAGACAGCAGAGGAGCAGACCCGGTGACCCAAGGGCTCTTCCCGAGCAGCTGAAAATCAGCTCTGGGCTGCAAAATCTCATCGAGAGAAAAGCAGGCTGGCACAGACCCTGCAGCTTGTGCATGCGGTAACGGACACGTGATTTACCGAGCATGGCTGCAGTGAGATGATACGACCATCTTCAGGACATGAAAGAGTCGATTCAATTAAGGTCACGGGCCCTAGAAGAGTTTTCTGCAGCAGATGCGTCTGGGCAGAGAGAGGTTTTCCTGGTGCGCCTCAAATGGGGCTGGCCTCAGGAAGACAAAATGCCTATTGATCGTGGGCAGCGATGCTGCACGTCGTAGGACGTAAGGACGTGGCTTCGTCGGGATTAAATTGCCCAGTGCTGGTCGTCACACGCTTCCGAGGCCGGGTCGATATTGCTTTTCTAATTGCTCAGCTCCTGTCACTCGCAGAGCGAAGGGGACAAGTTTCAAAGCAGTCCCCGGAGATGTTTTTCAAAATCCTCCTCCCCAAGTCACACAACTTAATGCACCGCTCCTTGGAGCAAGCAATTATGCAGCTACAGAAATCACTAAGCTGCTTCTCCCCTGCTCAAAACTCTGTGCCAGCACCAGCGGCAGCATGGGGCTTTGTGGGAGGACATTGTTGACCCGAAAAACTAGAATTTGTGTGAGCCTAAAAAATAAGGAGCTGTTGTAACTGGTCAGTATGGAGTCAGTGGAGCTGAGCATCCCGTCTCCAGCAGCAAGCAGCAATTTGGGGGAGAACGCATGTTAATTGCAGAGACATCCTGCCACTGCCCACCGGCATCCGGACCAGGGGGACAGGACCGCGATGCTCGGGAGCCGTGGAGGGTCCTGCCCTCCACTCCCACCCCTGAGCTCCAGCACACCCCGCAGCAGACAGCCCTATCACCCCTATGCTCCATTTAATTATTCACTGCACTAAAAAATGTGCCCCTTGGCTAGTCTTTATTTATGCCCAACGCAAGCAGACCAGAGCCTGTCCCATACCAGCACCCGGCGCTCTGCCGCAGCACCGCGCTCAGCCAAACTGCAGCAGGACAGACCCAGCCGAGCCTTCCCAGCCCTGCTCTCCTCCGGCACACCACAGCCCATCGCTGGCCCAAACCAAGCATCACCAAGATACAGCAGGGCCCTTCCACCGCTTTCACCCTGATGAAAGCCTGTGGAGCTGCTCTTCGTTTCCATCAGCATAACCAATGGTAAGACGAAGCCCTTGGTCCTGACCTTGCAGAAGAAACGGTGAATGCTATCCCATCTCCCAGCACCAAGCCTCCAAATAAATTACCTGGCCCCTCTCCGGCACTAAAAAGCAATCTCAACCCAGCAAAACTGCTCACTAAGCAGCCACGACAGAGTCCCCTCCTTTCAGGAGCTGGGGTCAGATTATTTTTTAAATCTTTCCTTTTATTGATTTCAATATCAGGTACAGAAGATACATTACACAAAACCATAGAGGCCTCATAAAATGGGTCCGCGGCATTGTCTCTACCACAACCTCACTGCAGACAAGGGAGATGCAAACATTTACTGTAACAGCAATAAACAGGCAAAGAAGGTCGAGAAGGGAGCAAACCTGGACATGGGGCCCTCTCCCAACAGCACCTTATTTCTCAGGAACACAAGGGACAAAACAATATCGGGTTTGGCCACAAGTCTCGTCCACTCAGGGAGAAACCAGGGCAGGAAAACCCTCCTTTGTGCCGACACCCTCGTTTTGCCAAGAAAACCCCAACCAGAGCGCCCCAAATCAGTGCTGTGACTGCAGCTGGGATCTGGCAGAGCCACACCAGGCAGTGAAGCAAAGGAGAAGATGGGCATTGGAGAACCGCAGAGGCACCCGCTGCTGGGTGCGGGGCTTCCCACCAGGCTGCAGGACCTCGAGCGGTTGCTACCTCCCTGCTCCACGCCAGCTTTCCTGTTGCAAGGGGGGGAACTCTGGTGCCCGGTCCCGCTCATCAGGACCCCCTTGTGCCCACAGCAAGAGAGGGGTGCTCAGCCGGGCAGGGTGCTCCCTGCCTCCCTGCCGGCACCAGGACCCACTGCTCCTCCTGCCACTGGAGCAGAGCTGTAGGGTCAGATCTTGCACCGATTTGGG
The DNA here is from genome assembly GCF_900496995.4 of Aquila chrysaetos chrysaetos. Lineage (NCBI taxonomy): Eukaryota > Metazoa > Chordata > Aves > Accipitriformes > Accipitridae > Aquila > Aquila chrysaetos. Next base: position 26,553,172 of record NC_044012.1, read on the forward strand.
AGTCTGAACCCCTGAGCTGCATCCAGCCAGGATGACCTCCATGGGGGTCCCCTCCTCGCCCCCAGCCTGGAGCAGGGGAGATGCACAGCCCCTGGCAAGCGAACTCAGGGGAAAGGCAGCGAGAGCCCGAAGGTTGGGATTTCCTCCCCTACCTGCTATGCAGACTCCTGCATCTTCTGCGCCTGCCAGAGGATGAGCTGCGGCCGCCGGTCCTCAATCAAACTGCAAAGAAAAAGCAAGCAGCCATCAGTCTGAGGGACAGAGGCAAGGACCGGGCTCCCCTTACATCTGCCATTGGAGCATGGTCGGTCAGAGGGGACAGTGAAGGGCTGTCTCAGTGACAGCAGCCCTGGCTGAGGGGACAGGAGCTGGAGGGGTCCCCTCCCGCGCTGCCCTGACCCCGAGCATGGCTGCTAGGACCTTGCCGGGCTCCTGCAAGGAAACAGGAGCCCCAATGCTATGAGAGCATCCTGGTGCCCAGAGGTGGGGATAGGGTACAGGAACCTGGGGGACCGCAAAAGAAAGGGTGGAAAAAAGGAGCAAGAGACCAGGGGTGGGAAAAGAAACTAAAAAGAGCTCAGGAATGAAACAAACCATAAACCAAAAATTATCATTAATGAAGGACGAGAGCCAGCCTGGCAGCAAGTCATTCAAGGTTTTAAGTGAACTTTGCGATCTCTGTGAAGACTTACGCACGTGCCCCGCAGGGAAAAGAACCGACCTGTGTGCTGGGATGCTTTCTCCCAGGGAGCGCAGCCCGTGCACTTGGCCCAAAGCAGTCCTCGACGAGAAAAAAATGTCGTGGCCCAGAAGGAAACACAGCTGCTAAATTCATCTCACTTGCCACTCAAAGATGGGAGGCAATCCACAGGGTAAAGCGCAGCCGTTTCAGCCAGCCTTGTGCTGGTCATTCATCTACCGGTGGCCATAACCATCCAGTGTGGGACGGTGCCTCCCCTGTGCAGAGCCCGGCCCCCACGGCACACTCCCGCAAGCGAGAGGAATGGCGCTTTCTCCCGCTGAACAAAAGGGAAACTGAGGCACAAAGGCCAGCACCCGGCTCTCCAAACACGTCGCGAGCTCCTGCTCCCAAAGCTGAGCTGCACCCTCACCCCCAACGCCTGAAACAGAGCAAGGAATTGTGCTCGGCTTTCCGGCGTCTTCATCCTCCGCTTCAACCGCAAAACCAGCCTTCCTCTCCCCGGCTGCCTCCCCTCCCACGGCCAGCTCATTTCCTGACATTACAAAATTCAGCCTGAACAAAGCCAGAGCGAGAAACGCATGGCTCCGGCCTGGGCTGCACCTATCCTTCGCCTCCAAGGAGCCACGTGGAGGGGACACCCCAAAACAGCCGGGTACAAGCAGCTTTCCAGCCTGCCAAAAGCACCAAACCTCACACCATGTGGACTGGGGTCCTGTGGATGGACCAGCCACAGGATTTCCCAGCATCGGGACAGACAGACGAGGCTGGCTCCATCACTTCCACGATGGGAGAGCAGCAGGGACAAGGATGGGGGGCTTCAGCTACTGCCCCACTTGCACCCATTAATGCCCAGACCGACCAGCTGACCCCCCCCCAGGACCACCCCTTTATTTCCGTTAATAAAAAAGAGCATCCTACAGAATGATCGACCACGTGGGGACAAGGACACCCACAGAAGTGTCACCTTGCAAGTGCCACACTCCCAGCCAGGACGAGGGACTGCGCTACCTGCGCTTCCACTTTCTGCCTTATCTCAGCTGCCAACTCAGGGATCAGGGGCTGCTTCTCTGCAAAAAAACTCCCCCGCACCGGGACCCACTGGACTGTCATTAGTGCAAACCCAGGTGTTACCCTCAGGGACCTGGGTCAGTGCTGGCTCCAAGGGGTGGAGACATTAACGTGAGCAGGACCACCCTCAAGGGGCTGCAGGAGATTGGCACCCATGCCATGGATGCCGTCCCCGGTGTTTAATGCAAAGGGTCTCTCGACGAGCTCCTGAAACTCCCCCCGCTCGGCGTACGAGCAGCTCTTGCTGGTCTCAGCATTGCAGCGCCTTGCAGGGCTGTGGCAGAGCCTCGGCGTGGGGACCGGGGACCACAGGCTGGGCTGGGTGGAGGATATGCGAACATGTGGCTCAGGTCTGCGCCCGGGGATGGCTCCGCTCTAGGCAGCAGAACCCCCGCCCGCCCTGGGGAGCTCGGAGGCAGCTCCACCATCCCATTGGGATGCAAGGGGGAACATGCAGCCAAGCAAGACCTCCTATGTCTGTACACGGAGTTGCCCCCCCTTGGTGGAGGATGCCGGTAGACAAGCCAGGAGCACCCCCACGGGCTGCAGGGTCCCCACTCGCAGCCCACCTGAACCCAGAGCCGTGTGTCCATGGTGCTGGTCCACACGTGGCGGTCACGGGACAGCCCATACAGCCATGCCAGGTGCCACTTACACAGACCCTAGCCCCAACAGCAAAAATACCCGTGGCTGATTATTCACAGTAAGCCTATATCCCCGGCCACGAGAGCCAACTGGCCTGTTATGACGATGACCGTCAGACAACATCCAAATCCACGCAGCCCTCAGCCATGTTGCGGTCCCCAGATCATGACGACTAATGGCAATGCCTTTGCCGACCCACTCCAGCAGACCGGCTCCCCCCTCGCCGTGGCAAGGTAGGAAACCCTGGGTAAGCCAGGATCGGTCTCAGGGTATTTAGCCTGCCAGGCGGCTCTGACGAAGCCCACACACTTCCCTGCAAGGGCCTGGTCACACCCTGGCCCAGGGCCGCACCTCAGCGTCGCCCGGCTCTGGATCAGCCCCCAAGATGGGGATGAACACAGGGAGACGGTCCAGAGACCACAGTGCACACAAACGTGAGCTCAAGGGCCCGATCCTCTCCAGCCCCACGGCTCCCACATTGCTTCATGCCCCAGCCAAGCTGCCAAAGCCGCTGCCCTTCAGACCCGGTGGTACATCCAGCACCAGTAAACCCCAGTGAACCCCCAGTCCCCATTTTGCAGCATTTCAAGACAGTGCAAAGGAGCAAAGCCCCCACCCGCCAGTGTTGCCAGCAAGCGAGCGTCCTGGCATGGCTCCCAGGAACTCTGGATTCTGGGGTATTTCGAAAGGTCACCATCCAACCCACTGCGGCACGGTGAGACCAGGACCGGGTGAAAGGTTGGGGCTGGACCGTGCCGCCGGCAGCCCCAAGGGACCCTGCTCAGTCCCCAGGTCTGATTCCCACAGCACCACCTGTGTTTGAAGCCTTTTTGTTTTAAAGAGAGAAATGCTGCCCAGGAAAGGGTGGAAGTATCATCTTTTCAAAATGCTCTGTTATTTTACAAGCTGGGGGAAAAAGAAAAAAATAAATCACGTAGGGGAGTGATGGAAGCAGCAAAGGCAAGTGAATTCCCCTTTCTAATGGAAAAAAAGAAGGGGAGGAAAAGGGGGAAAGAGAAGACAATCTTTTCGTCCAGCTTTCAGACAAAAATGCTGAGCAGACGATAAAATTGTTCCTGTTTGAAAACCAAAGCTTTGGTTTTGCCCAGTGACAAACCAAAATGCCTCAGGGTGGAATCTGCCCCGAGAGCAGCAGGAAAACCTCCCTGATGTGGGGAGGACCTCCTGGGACCCCCCCATTTTTTAACTGATGTAGTCAGGCTGGTGCAACCTGCCATGCAAAGGCAGCGGGTGGCTGGTGGAGCTGCTCCAACCTGCCTGGAAGGATCCCAGAGGATGTGCAGGGATGGCTCCTGGGGACTACCCTGGATATCTGCTCAGGTGATGCTTGGCAGCCCCTGTGCCACAGCCAGTCTTTGCATATATACACATATATATATCCCCATATATAGATATACACCCCCAAACATATATACCCTCATATATATATCCCCCCAAATTCACACACCCCCATATATATATATATATATATATATATATATATATATATATATATATATATATACACCGCCAACTACATCATATATACATGTAATACCCCCAAATAAATAAACCCCTTGAGCCAGCGGAGGAAGGGTCTCAGGCAAAACCCATCCTCACCATGCGCAGAAGGCTGGAAGATGCTAAATCACTCAAATGAGCTCCCAGCCCTGTTATTAGATCAATCATCAGTCAATTAAGCCGCCAGCGTGAGCTTGCCTTTCTACCTTGGTGAAGGAAAGCCTCGGCACAGCTGGCTTGGCTCGGGGTGCTGGCATCCCCAGCATTATCCCGCAGGGCCACTTCCACGGGCACACAGGGGTAAAGTCTGAGGGGAGAAAGGGAGATGGATGGGGAGAAATTGTCCACTCTGAGACTCCTCCGGGCCAAAGCAGAGCCGAAGAGGCCAAGAGGGAGGCGCAGATTGCGGAGGGGAAGAGCAGCCGACCGCAATCTCTCCTTCCCCTTTTTTCATGTTTCCTCTAGCAACGGGCTCAGGGCCACAAACATTTGGATACCAAACCCGAACTTCCCCCCACCGGGCTCCTAACCCGGCTCGCCACTCCTCTGCCAGGCGCTTGTGGGCCCCCAACCCAAACTGGGGTGACCCCAGACCCCAGTTGCTAGGGCTGTGCTGCGCCGGTCTCGGGGAGGTCCTGGCAACAGCAAGGATCAGCCCCAGCATTAGCCAAAAAAAAAGGACTTTCTCCATTTCTCCAGCCCATGAAACTAAAGCATCTCAGCCACGGCCTGGCCTCCAGTTTGCACCAGCCACTGGGAATATCCCCAGGGCTTAATTAGGCCTGATGAGTCTCTTACATTTGGGTTTCCTCTGGCAAGGAACAAACTAGGAGAGATCCCACTCCAGGCAGGAGTGCCGGGCAGGACAGGCTGGTGGTTAAATGCAGCAAGAAACCACGGCTCCCAACTGCCCATCGTGCCGGATCCTGCACCCGAGTCACACCACCAGCACAGCGACAGGGGCTGCAGAAAGGGAGACAGAAGGAAAGCAGGTGGAAGCCGGAAAGGAGAAATCCACCTCCAGCGGCACAAGATGCTCGGCTGTACAGGGATGAGCAATGGCACAAGAGCGATGGCACAAGCCAACCGTGCCGAGGACACGTCCACGTCGTGCAGAAGGTGCAACCACCATTGGTGCTCCTCCAACACCTGCACAGGGATGGGTTGAAGGTGCCCCCAGCTCGAGGCAGGGTGGGAATTGCGGTGGGGGGGTTCACTTCTCCGCTCCTCCAGGTCACCTTGTGGAGGCTTTGCCCCCACAAAGGGTCCCAGCACAGGCCCCCTGCCCAAATCCAGCCCTGGGATGGGTGCCGGACAGCCGCTCTCCATCCCCACTGAGTCGTGCTCCAGGAAAGGTCATGGCAACCGAGCGCGTGGCACAGCCGCCGCCGCGGGTGTTGCAACAGCGGCCGCCGGCCCTGCCGGTACTTCGGGGACACGGAGTGGGTGCCGTCGGGGGGGCGGTGCGCGTGTGCAACCGTTGCAGCCACCGAGTTTCGCTCTCGCCAGCTGAGTTCCCCCTTGGGCAGCGGAGATGCAGAACCGAAACCTCCAGCTGTATGGACGCGGGCGGGCGGGGGTGGCCGGGAGATGCAGGAGAGCTGGGGACCGGCATGGGTTTCGGAGCAAAGCCACGCACCGTGCCATAACGGTGACGATGGTGGGGGGGTCCGGGGGAAGCATGGGATGAGGGATGGACGCAGGGGTCTCCTCTGGCTCACAGCACCCACCTTGCTTCTGCCCTCTCTGCACAGCTGGGCCACCCATCTCCTTGCACCCAGCACATCTGGCGGGAGCAGAAATACCTCTCGGCAGGCTCCGGTTTGCATGTCCCCACTCCGAGAGCCCGTCCAGGGGCTGACACTGCCACAGGATGTCCCGGCACATCAGCTGAGTGTGGATCAGCAGGACCACGACTGCCCACACAGGGTGGTCCTACTGCCTCGCAGCAGCGCCTGCTCCTCCCAGAGCAGGGAAACTGAGGCACTGGGAAGGGAAGCAAACAGCAGAGCTGGAAACACAAACATCCCCCTGCCCAAATCCCAATTACCTTCCCCTGAGCAAGCCCCTCACCTCCCTCCTTGTCCCCTCCTGCTCACCCACCAGCACCAGGAGGACCCTGAGTCCAGAACAACCCCAAAACACCTGAGGACATCACAGGGGCTCCCATGAGAGCCCAGGGATGCCAAGATGTGGGTGTCCCATACCCCAAGCACCCACCTCTTGCCCTCGCCCCGGTGATGGAGGCAATGCTTCGGGCCACATTGCCACCTGCTGGCACCGGCACTGGGGCCTGATGGCACCAGCTAACCTGGCCGCAGGCATCTGCACCTTCCCAGATAGAGACAGCAGCAGCTCTGCAGGTGCTGTGCTGGGCACTGGGCAGGTGAGTGGGCTCGGAGGTGATGGGGGGGGGGGGGCTGTGGGTGCCCCCACCCTGCTCACGGCCCCCAGTACCCTCCGGGGCATCACATGAAAGGGCCCAGTGCTGCTCCAGGGCTGCAGGAGGCTTTACAGCAGCAGTGACAGCTACTCCAGATTTGCAATTCCAGCTCCTGACAGCATTTCCAAGGCAGAGGTAAAGCAGAGGAGGTACCATCAGCCATTTTGCCCCCTGACTCCCCTTAAGCCCTCCTGAATCCCCCACCAACCCCTTCTGTCCGCTGCTGGCTCTCCCCAAACATCACAGATCCGATTCTGACTCGTCTTTCAAGCCACGCTCTCCTTTCTGTGGCACAGTGGGGACAGATCCTCTGCCACTGCTTTGCAGCAGCTTCACATCCACGTAAAACCCCACGCGAGGCACGAGGGGGATCCAAATCCCGCCAGCACGCACACCAGACATAGACTGGCAATTTATCACTGACGCTCCACAGCTGCTGACCGATGCAACTGCCCGTGGATGACAAGAGCGGAGCCGGGGGAAAAATCAACAGTGAGGCTGGTTCTTCAACACATATTGGTGCCTGCCAATGTCTATGGAGGGCAGCAGCTCTGGGGGTGTGCCGTGGCAGGGGTGGCGGGTGCAAGGACCAGGCGGGTGATGTTGGAAGGGACCCCATCTGCAACCCCATCCCAGCACGCCGGGGCACACATCTGTGCATGCACTGGCACGCTTGGGCATGCATCTGTGCCAGCCTGGCCACCGCTGGGGCGCCGTGCCAGGCAGAGCTCGCATGTTTACAGCAACGACATGGACCCATGCAAAAAGCTCACGGACGGCGCCAGGAGTTGCCATGCACATGCCCGGCACAGGTGAAGCACACGGGGTCCCGCTGAGCGTGTGTCAGCTCCCATCGCCCCCCTATTTGGGAATGACCCCCCCTTGGCAGGTCCCCAAGGGAGTTCGCCCAGGTTGATACAGCAATTGCCCCCTCCCCAAGCCCGGGAACCCGGCAGGTCTGGGTGCCCCTGTGCCCACCAGTGTCGAGGCCAGCTGGCCAGCACAGCCTCAGCCTGGGCTCTGCGAGGCAGGTCCAAACTCCAGGGCCAGCGGGTGAGGTGTGGCGAGCCGGGGCTGCATGCCAGCGTGCGCTGGAGCTGGGCGGGAGGGAGGAAGGGAGAAAATCATAGTAATTAAGAGCAAAGCCCAGGCCCCTCACCGCCTGCTCTGCTGTCGCCTGAGTCAGCAGCCGCCAGCCCCGGGGACGTTTTGCATTACCGCAGCCTCCCAGGGCAGCTCGGGCTGTCAGTGGCGGCTCAGCCCGTACTCTCCCCATGGAAACCAAACAAACACCTTTGCCCAAGTCCAAAACCTCTAGCCCATCCGTCTCCCTGCTCTGACAAACAGTGGCAGGTCCTAAGTCACCTCCCAGCTGCGATTAAGTGACATATTGGGGTAGCACAGGGCTTTCCTGGGGTCGGCTGGGCAAGGGGAGAGGGTCTGCCAGCCAGCCCCCAAAATCCCGTGCAAACAGGATTGCAAATGCAGATGGAGGAGGTGGGCACTCACTAGGAAGGGGGGGACCAGGCAAACCTCCACATGCCCCTCACTGCTGTCCCCCACCCCGGGGAATGGGGACCGCCACCATGCCGGAAAATCCCAGCCCAGCTCCATGACCCTTGCTGGAAGCCAAGAGCTTTTTTTAAACCTGCTTATAAGAGCAACTTGCAAACAAGAAAGAAAAAGGCCCTCCTTGTACAGAGGAGGGATGGCTTTGTGGTCAAACACAGAACGCCTGGAAGACTTGCATTTAATTCTGGGTTGTGCTACAGACCCTCCTGTGTCTCCTGAGCTAAGCCAGCCATGGCCAGGGCTGCTGCCGCCTTCCAGGCACCCAGCACCTTTCAACAACCCGTCCTCATCTCACTCCCCCAGCACCCAGCCTGCCGGTGACAGCCACCGACACCAGCACCCACCATCACTTCCAGATAAAACCCCTGCAAGGGGTTGGAAAACCAGCCAGTGCAGCCACAACCTCAGCAGGAGCCAGGGTTGCTTGTCCCCAAAATCAAAAAGAGGATTTGTCCCCGAGCCCTCATGCAAACCCCAACTCCTCATGCAAATCCCAACCGCTCGTGCAAACCCCAACCCCTCGTGCAAACTGTTTGGGCCAAAAGGCAAAGCGCTGATCCAGTGACCAAGCATGACTCCGCACCAGCTGCAAAGCCAGGGTTGCATCTGGAAAAGCGGGAGGAGCATCCCAATGGAGCGAGCCTCTGCCACCTGGCAGCCTCCAAAAACCTAGCAAAGGGAAGACCCTGAGCCAGAGAATAAAATCAGCCTTTGGGTTACCCAAATCTACAGGATCAAGCCCAAAAACCCTTGCATCCTTGGCGAATCTCCGTCGGGAGGGCGCCTACTCTCCAAACTTCAGATCCTTTTTTTTTTTTTTTTTTTTAAAAAGATTAAAGTATTTCTCTCCAGCGAGGTGCGGAGAAACGCTTGCACATTCGGTGCCATCGTCAGCAACTCCTACACCGCCCCCCACGTACACTGCTGCGAGGGGAAAGCAGAAGGGGGATTTTATAGGCACCTACAGAGAAAAAAAGAAGATCTCTGTGTAATTTGGTTAACCAGTCAACCGAGTGGCACGAATCCGTAGGAAACTGCCCTGCCACTCCCCGAATGACTCGATCCCTCGCAGCGCAATGAAACCTCCATGCCTGATGCAAGCATCACCTCCCGGCACCTCCCTCTGATGGGTCCACCCCAACGACCCTCAGAAAAATCCTGAATTCCAAATGCAATCCCCAGTATAAAGATGCCGCCATCAGCAAATGCAAAAAACGGGATTTATCAAGGCTTTATCGCTGGAAAAGCTCTTGGTGCTGCAAGAGGGAACCTGGCAGCAGCATCGTGGACCTCAGCATCCTCTGTGCTTTTTCCCCTTAAAACCTCAGCCCCGCAGCCCTGTAATTTAAAGTGAAAATCACAGACTTAAAAGGGAGGGAAGAGAAGAAGCTCTCTGGCCTAGGAGCCAATTAAAACAAATGGAAAGTGTTTTGCTTTTTAATCTCGTATTTTTTTTAGCTAATCTCTCCATTGGAAAGGGAAAGTCGGCTCATCGGCAGGATGCTGCCGGGGGGATACAGCACATGCGGAATCCCAGCCGGGATGGCAACTTGAGCCCTTGCTCTCCATTCCTGTCCTTTTTGATTGTATTTATCCTGATTTTTGCTCAGAATTAGTGTACAGGGGTAGAGAAACAACAGCAGAGCTTTGGGAAACTTTTTAACAGGGGATTTTGCTGTATTTCTGTCTCTCTTTTATGAAGAAGGGAGTTTTCTATTTTAAAAATACTCTTTTCACTTTGAGTTTTTCAACAGTTTGCACAGGAGGGTTCAGAGGCAGGAAAACCTCCCCAGCCCCTTTCTTTGGGAGAAAATTTGCCCTTTCTTGGGAGAAAAGCGGGGTCCTATTCCTCACCTGGCTGGAGACCATAGAATCAATCATTTAGGTTGGAAAAGACCTTTAAGATCATCGAGATGATGCTTTTCCTGCTGCAAAGGGAGCCCTGCAACCAGGAAATTCATAAAAATGGGAAGTTTTAGAAGTGGAAAGGACCACAAACACCCAGGAACAGGTTGGGTTTTTTTCCTTTTCCAGCCTGGGGCAAGACCTTGGGCAGGATGCAGCAGAAGGGGAAAACAAGACCCAGTGGCCCAGGAGAAGAAGGGGCTCTCCTCGCCCCCCGCTGCCGGGACAGCGATTGGCAGCACACCAGAGGCAGAAGCTGGTTTGACCCTCTTTGCTGATCCGGACGGACTCATCCATTCCGCCAGGCAAGAGGAGAGCCGGACCAGGGAGGAGGCCATGAGATGCCATGCCCAGAGCCCATAAATTACAGCAGGGGAAAAGAGTTGCATTTGCCCTATTTCTTATCTGCTTGGAAATTGCACCACTTTCCCAGCTGCAAAGGCAGCTCTGTTCCCAAGAATTTCAGCAAAGCCATGACCTCTTTCCAGGATCGTACAGTATATGGTGGCAGGGAGCCAGGGCTAATTATAGGCACAGGAAGAGGGGAAAGAGGCATTTGGAAAAGCTCTACCTTCCCAGCAGCAGGGAGTGGGACGGCACGACCCCAGCTGAGCCCCACAGTGGGAGCACCCCAAAGGGCTGCAAAACCCAAGGCAAGGAGAGTGAAACCCCGGGAGCCAGAGCTCCTGGACATCACGATTCCCCTTTGCTGGAAGGATAAAAGCCAGTGCAAATCACAGCTCACAATGCTCCCTGATTCCTACGTGCTCTGGTGCAGAAGGGAAGCCCCACGGGGGGGAGCAGGACCTGCCACTGCTCCAGCACAGGCTGAGCATCAGCACGAGCCCCACTCTGGCTGCAGAAATAAATGGAGCTAGAACCAAAGTCGCTCAGTCCTACGTTGGGAATCTGAGTGTTTAGGGTTCCCTGCAGAGACCACATCTACTATAGCCAAGTGATGCCACGAGCCCCTCACCGTGCCCTCACGCCCTGGCAGCTGCAAAAAACCACAACCTGCAGAGATGGCTGAAGGCAAATAAATGTGTATTAAACTTTAAACACCAGCAAACGCTCTTGAGCAAGCCACATGCAATTTTAGAGCCTGGTTCAATTTTGTTTGCCGGGCAATGTCAGAGGAGTCACCTCCCCTCTCCCGACCCCACTGTATCTGGCATGTACAAGTGGATGAGGACATGTTAACATACGTGTCTGCAAGACCTTCCAGCAACGAGGAGGTTGGACAGAAAAGCACTAAAACAGGCAGCAATTTTTTAGCCACCAAGCTCCTCTTTAGAGATACATTTCTACACAAAGCAAAAACCAGGGAAGATAAAAATCCCACCTAATTTTTTTTTTTGAGGAGGGAAAAAAAAGCCAGGAACCCTCTCGCTTGCTGTGATGGTTTTCATTTTCCACCAAATAAAATTGAGTCTCAACTCCGGCTGCTCGCTTATCCCCCTGTATGCTCGCTTCCTTGTTTGCCTGCGCATGTGGGAATGTGTGGGTGTGCGGTTTTTGTTTTGCTTTTTGCAATCATTCTGCAGACCATCTCCTGATATCTTGCAGATCGCAGCCTGCAAGGCAAGCGTGCTCAGCCCTGCTCAATTATCCAGAGAGAAACTTTCCACCTCTCCGGCTTTAGACTCGTGCGAGGCCACTCTCCTCCTCCAAAGCAGCTTCCAAAAACAGGACTTGCATGTCTCCTGACCCCCTGGGTGCCGCAGAGCTGTTGCCATCACCCAGTCGCCCCGAGAAGGTCCCTGCATATGGGGGAAGGATGCAAAAGCTGGGTGCTGCAAAAGGGAGCGTGGCTGTGCCAGGACAGGCTGGAGGAGCCGGCAGCACGGAGCAGCAAGGCACCAGCTCCAGCCTCCCAGCGGGAAAGCAACCACTCGCTAAGGGAAGGAATCCGCCTGTGGCACGTCGGGTCCAACCGATGCCCTTTTTAAGGCTCCTGCGGCAGCGGGAAGGGGGTTAAGCGCGCACCGAGCTTGCCCTCCTCCTGGTTCAGGGTCACCTCCCACGAGCTTGACAGATAACCCGGCTAAAACCTCACCCTTGGAACCGAGGTCTGTTGCAGTGGGGACATTCAGAAATGTTCCTAAGGAAGACCTAGCCCCAGCGCAGACAAAAACCAGCTCTATTTCACATTACACCTCCCCAACACTGACACCCCAGATGGGCACATCCAGCGATGAAGGGGAAATGACGTCCCTGTGGTCCACACCAAAGACACTGGGACCGCAGGCACCCAGCACCCACCTCTGCTGTCACCCACTCCTCTCTGAGCAGCCAAAACTGGTGGGAGCAGGATAGAGCAGCAGGCACCCATCCCCACAGAGCACAGCCCATCTCACCCGGGCACCCAGCACTGCCGGCACATCCTGGCGGAGCACGTGGCGCCGGCGGGGACGACACAATTCCTTCCTGCCCTGGATCTGCAGGCGATGCCACCACGCGCAGCTCTAAGCCCTAAAGGGATAACAAGCTCACAATGAGATCCTAATGAAGGATTAGTGAAATACAGTTTAAAGAGATTAAGGCAGGGTGCAGCACTGAAACTTACTTTTTTTTTTTTTTTTTTTTGGTGAGCCTGGCAGAGGTGAGACCCGGATTTCAGCCCCTGCCAACATGGAAGGAGCCGGCACCCGTCACCAGCTCCGGCGACTCGGGATGGTTTTTCCATCACACTTGTGCAAAGAAGGGGCCGGGGCTCCAAAAGGATTGAGGAACACAAAAAAAAAATTGCTCGTGGCGCCTGAAAGCCCTGCCCGAGGCACTTTAAAAGCGAGCCAGAGGCTTCCTTCATCTCTCCCCTCCCACACCAGTCCCTTCCCATCTGCATCCCAGCTGCGCGCGGTGCGGGGAGTGATACTCTCAGTCCCGTTCATAATGACTGTTGATGTTATCCGCCCAAGCCGGAGCCTTCCAAGGAGCCCCGGGGAAGCAGGTACTCAACTCTCATTCAGGGAAAGTTATTAATATTCATTTCTTGGCTCTACACAAACAGAGCAAGAAGTCAGCCCTGGTCTCGAAGAGCTCAGCGTGACTGCCAGCTCCATGTGCTCCAAAAGGTCGGGAGTCTGGTTCACCCCCAAATCAAACGATGATGTTTTAAAATAGAAAGCAGCACATCTGGGATTGTTTTTTGGGTTTTTTTGGCCACTCGTATTTTTCCTGCAACCACAAACACCAGAAACTTTCTCCTCCCAAGAAAGGGCAATGTGACTCTCACCCCATTGCGGGAATCCAGGAGCTGGGAATTTGCTAAACCAGCCCCAAGACCGGTAATTCCTGGGGATGAACGGGCAAGCAAGGCTGGCGCTGAGCAGGCAGGGACGGGCTCGTCCCACGGGCAGCGGGGCAACTGTTCGAAGCTGACCCCTAATTTCAGCCGAGTCGTCCAAAGCCACGTGACGAAAGGGAGGTGGGGAGGGGATCTGACAAACATCCCTGTCAAGAAACTACAAAACAAATCAAATGAAGATGTTTGGAGCGGATCCAGATGTTTACTAGTGACGCACATGGAGGTATAAATAATTATCCGGTAGGAATTTTGTTCACAGGCAGCTCTCCCTTATCTAATCAGATCTCAGCACGATGCGGCCCCGGCCCCCCCCCTGCTTAAAAAGTCTTGAGAAAACCAGATGCAAAATAAAAAGACCTCACTAGGGGCACCAATTTAATCCCATTAATCACTGGACGTTCGGACCAGAGCTGCCAGGACTCAGATCTCATCCAGGCACAGCTCTAGGCGGGAGGATTTTTTCCCCCCAGCAGGAGCGCTGACAAAGGGCTGGATCCTGCATGAGGGTGCGGAGCTGGGCCAGGGAGCAGAACCTTTGCACCCTGCCCCATGCACAGCACCGGGTGCAGGTAAGGCAGCTTCCGCGGGAATGGGAGTCGGCCACGGCATCGGCCGGATCCCTCCACACCGGCACGAGGAGCTGGCCAGTGGCTCTTGCCTGTAAAAAACCAGCTGCTTAAAATACACTCACGAACAAAAACCTCCCTTGTCCGGCTGCGTCTTACCAACCAGCGACTTCAGAGCCCGCACACTGCAATTACCTAAAAATAAATGGACCACAAACCCCAAGAGACCGAATGGCAGAGGGGGATGAAGATGTCAGTGAAGGTGCCCCGGCAGCACCGAGCCCGGCAAGCCGGAGGGTCCACAGACGCGAGTGACAGTTGCAGCACCACCGGGAAGCCCAAGCCAAAGGGTTGGCATGCGACCGATAAACAGGTAGAAAAAATGGCTTTAACAGCTCAAGAAAAACCAGCTGAGCCGATTTTTCCTGGCTGTTAGCATCACCTAACCCACCGTCGCTGCCATGGGAGGTGTTGGCACACCAAGCAGCACCGTCACCCCCCGTGCCGACAGCCCTCGCCCTGCCGCCCTCCCGCCAGCATCACCAATGGTTTTCCAAAAATTAAACCAACCCAACCCACCGTAGGCGAGGCCGCAGAGGGTTTCGCAGAGGCCGGAGAGGAGCAGTGTTGGAAACTTACTGTAGAAAATTGGCCGCTCAGCTCCGGCTCCTTGTCCCTACTGGTGGGAAAGTCTATAAATCTCTAATAAAGAAAAATAAAAAAAAAATCTCCTCCCATTTTATTCCTTCTCTCTCCCCCCTCTAAAGGATTGCGAAACCAAGAGGGCAGCCGGGGCTTGGATCTGCAGCATTTCTGAGTTCCTATGGAGTCTGGGCTCCCTGCCACCAGCAACAGCGGCTCTGGGGGTGTGGAAAAAGGGAGGGAAAAAAAAAAAAAATAGAAGAAGAAGAGGAGAAAAAAAAATTAGGAAAAAAAAAAAGAGTCCTATTTATTTTGGGGGATGAGAGAGAAAACTTGCAATGTACAAACTGGGGGGGGGGGAGCATGGCTCTGACATTCCTGCAGGCACTGCGCGCTTTGTAATAGAAAAGACTTTTGGTTTAAAAGCCTGGATTTTTTTTGATTAAAAAGCCTGGTGGGAATACCCAGCTCGCAGAGGATGCTCTTTCCTGGGGTGCACGCAGGTGCCGAGCAATCTCCTATACAGGGAGCCCAGCACCTCGCGGGGCAGATGGACCCACCCCAGGGAGCACCCATGGGTGCTAATGGCAGCTCTACCCTGCCCCGATGCGTTCCCCTGATCGCAGTAAGGGGAATTACCGAAGACAGGCTGGAAGAAAAGCCTGCTCCAGCCGTGACCCAGATTCCCCTCCAGCCTGATCCCTCACTGAAGTCATAATCCTTGGAGGGCTTCTGGTCCTTTTTTTTTTTTTTTTTTAAAATACATCCCTGCGTGTTGCCATGGTGATGAGGGTGATGCTATAATTTCAGCATTATAGACTTCAGCGCAAGAACAGGAGGGAGAAGGTGGTTGAAATATGGACGAACTGCGCTGGTAATGTATTTAGGGAAAAAGAATTAAAAAAAGAAAGAAACAACCAAGGCAGCACCTTAGCTTCATTAGCAGACACTGGAGGAGCAGAGCTGACGTGCAGCAGAAGAGATGCAGGGGATGGGGGTCAGCTCCTGCCCCCGGAGCCAGGGTACCCGCTTTTGGGCATCATTTGGGCAGCAGCTTCCCCAGGCATGGATGCTCCAGACCCTGCAGGGTTTCGGAGGATGCAAACTGCCACTCTGCCAGGACAAAGCAACAAGTCCGAAACTCCCAGGCAGCCCTTGCATTACCCGAGGCAGCCCCAAGCAGGAACACCCTATTTTGGGGCGGCCTTAGCTCTGCCCACCACAGCTTAGCACCCGACCAGCGGCAAAACCAACCAACTTTGCAATGAAGCAGCTCCAAAAGAGCTGCCCAGCCCTTTTTCACCTTTATTTTTCCACCACCTTTCCTTTCCACCTTGCTCTGCCCACATCAGAGTCCGGTGGCATCCCATCACTGACAGGATGCAGAACTCTCCGAGCTCCTGCCCGGCTCCCAATGGGAGACAAACCCACCACTCCTCCGTGTTTTTTGCAAGGCCATAAGATACCTCCGGGTGCTCTTAGCATCACACTATCACAGTTTGGCCCCTAAGAGCCCTTGTGCTGGTGCCAGCGAGTTTTCAAGCTGGAAGGTGACCTGTGACCCCACAGGAGGGATGAACCAGGACCCAAGCCGGAGCCCCAAGGGCATCAGCCCCCCCAAATCCCAGGAGCCTCAAGCTCTGCTGCAGCAGAGGAACAGGAAAATTGCACGAGCAGAAAATAAACCAGTTTTAGCCATATTTCCACCCCTCCACCCCATGCCCCTTCCCGCCCCATTGCCAAGCACGCAACCAGCACCCGTCGCAACGAAAAATTTCCGAAAGACGCACAAATAAAAATAAGACCATACACAAACAGCTCTGCCTAAACGCAGCCCAATGGCCTGTGACCCCCACCACGAGGGAGATGGGCTGCCAGCAGGTTCATGGGGTCCCAAAGGAAGCCAGAAAGCCCCGGGGGACGCCTCGCCCCATGCCACGCTCGCCCACGTGCCCTTCCAGCATGTGGCTGCAAGCGGGGAGGTGAGAAATGGGTGCTCCGGTCGGGTGCACAGCACCTGGCACGGCATCCAGTGCTGCTCCAGCCATGCAACCTGCACCCCTCGGCTTCTCTCTCTGCAAGGTGTGAGAAAGACCCCAACGGCAAAACCTGGGTGGCCGGCATTGGGAGGGCGCGTGGAAATCACCGTTGGTCCTATGCCAGAGCCACAGAGCCTGGACACAACGCAGAAAGGCAGCTTAAAGTGGGGATCCTCGGAGGGCTGCGTGATGCTGGGACAAAAGGGTCTCCTGAACCCATAAATGCTTGGGGAAAAAAAAAAAATTTAAAAAATCACAGCACATTATTGCAAAAATGGGAAATCCAGGTGCGGGGCAGTGGGTGCTGCACGCCAGCCACAGGACCCCACGCCGGGGCTCACAAGGCTCCTCGGTGCAAAAAAAAGCTTGTATAACCTCGGGGGGGGGGGGAAAAAATATTCAGAGCATTTTGTTTCAGTCCCCAAAGGGGAGCCAAACCCCAAAGCACCAGCTTTAGCGTCCAACCTGTCAGCCCTTGAGCCATTAAGGTTGCTTTTAGCAGTGCCCTGAGCTCCATATTTAGCCTCAAAGGTATTTATCTTTGAGAAGCTAAAAACAAAGCTGCATTTGCATAACAAAAAGACCCCGTTTGCTCGTACACGTGTAGCATCGCGGGGAAAAGGCATGCAAAGCAGCCTTCCTCCCTCACCAAGCAGAAAGCACTGAAGGTCACCCGAGCGGATGCTGAGCTCACTATGGCTGGTCCTCTCCGCTGGAAAGGACAAGGCAAGAACATCTTCCCTTACGGGAAGCCTCTTCCCAACCTTCCCACTTGCATCTTGTCCAGCTGGAGCAGCCCTCTCCGGCTCAAAGGCAGGCGTGAAATTCTGCTCGCTGAAGCACACGCTCCCGTCTGGCCTTAAACCTCATAGATCGAAGGGCAATTAACAGTTTTTTTCCAAACTCTCTTGATTTGCAACCAGAGCCCCTCTCACCATTTCCTCTACTGGGTGCCAGCGGCCAGCAGGAGCGAGGACACGCGACTTTGTCCCCTCCTCAGGAGCAACGTCTGCAGGAGAGCGGGATGGCAAGGAACCTGACCGTGGGCAGGGCACAGCGAGGTGTTGCGGCTCAGCCGGGCACAGTGAGCCTTTTCCCCAACCGCGCTCCTTCGGAGGAGGGAGAGGTTGGCCTGAAGGCAGCTCCCACAACACCTGGGGATGTCAGGAGCACCCAGGACCTCACCGCGCCAGGACCCTCACTCTCCTGCAGGAGTGGGTGGAAGATACGGCGACTCCGTGCTCACCCATCCACCATGCCAGGTTGCCACCCGCTGCCACGCCGTGCCTGAGGCTCAATCCGGCACCTATGTCATTGTTTTGGGACAAAGTCCCTTCGTGAACCGGCACCACCCAACTCCCTGTCTCCTCCTTATCTTGCATGGGCGCACACTGCTGTGGCACCGCACTGCTACCGAAATCCCTTTTGCCCCGCCACCCCCACAGCTCGATTAAAACTCAACTGTACCAAAACACAAGGGGGATCACACCTAACCCCAAAAAGCACCAGTGTGCCCAAATGCCGACCCAAAAGACAGATGCTCGCCTCTCCCCCTGCAATAAAACGCCAGCTCTGGGGAGAGGATTGATGGAGGGAGCAAGAAGCGGCATACCAGCCACCAGCTGCCATGGGAAGAGGCTTGGCTGCCTTCACCACCAGCATCCTGCTCCAACCATTTGTTCTGCTTCTATTTTAGAAAGCAATGGGGCTCGGCGCTACACGGCTCCCAACCTCCCCACTGCCGAGCAAGGCAACAGATTTCTGCAAAGAGGTAGCACCGGCTCCGCTCCCCATCTTGGCAACGGCATCCGCACAGGGCCGGGGATATTTTTGAACAAGCTAGTTGAGAGGTGCTAGTTTTCCCGGCGGCTCGGTGCCGACGTGTGGGAAGGACGGCCGTGCCGAGTCAGGGAAGGTTGGGGATGGATCGGTGATTGATCCCCGTGCTTAAAACCCAGGAGATGGGGCATCAAGTCCTCACAAGCCATGGAAAGCGAGATGTCCAGCAGCGCGTTGAGCTCTCTGGGAAAGCATCACCCAAGAGAAGAGGCTGGAGAGCTGCACCCCAACCCCACAGCCCTGAGCCCTTCCCGGGAGCCCCCATGCCGGTCCATGCACTCAAAGGAGAGCCCGGCATGCACACGTCTGCACGATCCCAAGCGCTGTTCCTCACGTGAATACCAAGCTGAAAACTGCCCCAAGCCCATGGCCAAGCAAGCCCTGTCTTCACCCAACTCTTTCACCTCGGTTCCCAGTTATTGGAATAAATTTGCTGCTATCACAGGGTTTTCTTAAGGGCAGACACACGTCTCCAGGGAGAACATGGTTTATCCCCTGGGATAACCGCGTCTGGAGGCACCTCCTTGCCTCCACCACGACCTCCCCAGTGGTGTGAGCACCGGAGGAGATGCTCAGTGCCGCACACAAACACTTTGCTTTCCCCCAAGGTTTTTCCAGCAAGTTCTCAAATGGTCCGAGCACCGCGTGCTGGGCTCTGCACCCAATGGCAGAGCCACAGAAAAAGCTCCCTTGGGCAGAATTTTAAAGGGCAAAATTCCCCCTGCGTTGCCTGGCAGGGAGAGGGTGCCGGCTGGCTCCGGCAACACCGGGGTTTTTAACAAGCTGCAGATTTTTCAGCCACTACAACCTGCCACCCCCTCGTCCAGCCGAGTGGCATCAGGGTCCCCTCCTGGACAAGGTGACGCGGAGCCCAGGGATGCTCTGGGTGCCGCAGGACACTGCACCTCAGGGACAGCCACGGTCCCCAACAGCTTGCGCTCGGACAAGACGGGTTGTTCCTCCCAAAGCTGAAAACTCGCTCGCACGCTGGAGGGAAGGCTGCAGGTACCAGCTCCACGGGGACATTTATCACGATATTTAGACAATGCACGACAGCTCAGACCCCACCTATGGTTATGCAAACACGCGGCCCCTCTCTGCCTCCGTATCACCTCAAAATTGGTAAAAAACCACTCATTTCTTTGCAGCCCCGAGCTTTGCAGAAGGTCCTCTCCCATGGATACTACCACGGACGAGCAGCACCCACGCCATTCCCTGCCGCAGCTCCCGATCACCCTGTTTTACCTCCTGCTCCCAGGAGAAGATGCTCTCAGAACAGACCACCGCAGCCTGGGGCTGCAGGACTGGACCGTCTCAGTGACTGCACTCGTGAAAAAAAAAAAAAAAAAGTCTGGCCAGTCAAAATAACTCGTCCACGTTTTGGGGTTTTTTTTAATTTTTTTTCTTCCCTGTCAGTGGAAACTCCTGCTACGGCACTGTGTCTCAAGGTTACTGCTTGGGGTGGGGGAGGATTTCAGGTTTTACAACCGAAAAATTCCAGAAACCCAGAAACGTTGCCAGTTTTTTACTAAACAGAAGTCCTTCGTCCAATTTATTTAATTTATTTAACTCTTTCTTTTTAAGCTTGATGCAGCAGGTTTTAAGCAAACCCTGTTTTTTCAGCACCCAAAATTTTGACTGCTTTGATAGAAAACTCTCATTGATGCCATGAACGTTTTCCATTCTCAATTTCTTTTTTGAGGAAAACCAAACCAAACAAATCTGACCCCACATATTTTCCCCACCTGCACAACATGGGATGTGTTCCTGGGTATTTGTTTCTGCGGCGCCTAGCAATTTTTCCCTGAAGTCTTCCAATAATTGGAAAGGAAAAATTCTCCTTTTTATTAAAAAAAAAAAAAGTTTCATCTTCAAAATAACAAAAAAAAAAAAAAAGATGCTTTCCAAAAGGATGGAGAAAAGTCACATTGTTCCAAAAGGCACTTTCATTTAAAAAGGAAGATGAAAACTTTCAAGCAGGGCTATTTATAACCACTGCTTATATCCATCAATAACACCTTCTACCCTGCATCCTCCTGGGCAGGTAACACCCTGCCAACAGCCCCCAGCACCCTGCCGCGGGGTGCAGGATCTGGCCTTGCGGGCGAGGCAAACAATCCCCCCCCCTATTGCAGGAGGAGGAGGAATCCCTTTGCTGCCTTCCCAGATGAGCCTACAAGAGGTGACACCTTTGCAGCCCCAGAGCGGGTTTGTATCAGGGACCCAGCCCTGTGGGCAAAACTCTTTACCACATATTTTTTGGGGGGCTGGGAAAAAGTTGGAAAAAAAAAAAAAAATCTGGAGCCATGGCTTTGCCCTGCCTCCTTCCAAAAAAAGGCCGATGCAGCAGCAGTGCTGCAGCAGGAGGCCACCCTTCCCCATGGCACCCAGTCACCCACCCGTGCCCCGAGCATCCCAGCTGGGGGGCAATTGGAGGCACCTCCTCCTCCAAGCAGTTTTGGGTTTGCACCGGACACTTGCTGGAAGCTGTCTGAAGTTCTGGAAAGAGAAACGATTCCTCCTCCTCTTCCTCCCTGCCCAGAAATAGGTCATTTAATTACCACCTTTCCAACCCCAAACCAACACTGACTCAAGGCAGGAGGTGGGAGTGCTTCAACCCCGCGCCAGCTCATGCCCTGCAGCAGCCCAAAGACACCGCGGCACAGCTTTGACCTTGAGATGTTCGAGCCGGCAGGACCCAGGCATCGGGGCAATGTCAGCATGGACGGCAAGGACTCAGCTCCCGCCTTCTGGATTTCAATTAGCGCTGTTCAATTAAAGCAAGGAGTGTCGGGGACACGGGTGCTGCTGAGCCGCTCCACGCACAGCCACCAGGCACGGCCGTGCGCCAGCTCCAGGAAAACCAACGGCTAATTGCACGTTGTGAAATAATAGGTGTCCTGCTCGGCACGGAGTGAAACGTGCGGCCCCGGCACAGTCTGGTCTGGCTGCTTCGGGATGGGACACCGCGGTGGCTCCTGGGTGGTGGCCGGAGCCTGACACATCCCGGCGTGGACATCACCCTGCCCTACTAGCTCATCCTCACCGCACGCACCAAGGCACCCACCCCGGCACCGCTCCCACCGATTTGGGGACTGGAGCGGCACAAAGATGTTAAAAGCCCCATTGGGTACCGGGGCAGCACCCAACATCGAAAATGGGCCCCGGCAGCTGCTCCAGCATCCCAGTGCTCAACCGCAGCCAGGGCATCTCACTGCAACCAGACCCCTCGGACCCTGACAGCGAAGAGCCCCAACACCATCACATGCACCTCGTCTTATCCATACCTAACACCCCACTTTTATATAAGGGAAGAGGCTCACCTATAGCTCAGGAGAGAGTGGCCAGGGAATTGGGGAGCAGCTGCTGCATCCCCCCAGCCTTGGCACGAACCAAGACGGGCCGAGCTTCCCCAAAAAACTCTCCCCGTGCAGCTCAGAGGCCCCACTCCCCCAATCTTTTTAGCCAACATTTAAGAGAAAGCAAACGTACAGCCCACCCCTCCCCAAAATAAATCGCTCCAAATTGATTTCCCACGTATTTAACAAGTCCTCACTCCACATGGGCACCTTTTTTTTTTTTTTTTTAATTTTTTAAAGGATGCAAGCTCTTGTCCGTTTTTCAAGCTGTGGGGAGCTACAGCAGGAAGACACCAGGAGTGAAGGAAAAGGAAAAATTAAAAGAAAAACCACAAGCAAACCAAACTGGAGTGCGAGATGAAAAGCGACAGATCTGTGGAGGTAGAGCTGCTGGCAGGCAGACGGCTAGATCCATCTTGAAAGCAAAAGCAAACTGCTGCTCAAACAAGGCAGAGGGAAAAACCTAGAGGTCTTCCGGCACTGCCTAAGCTCTGATCAAACAAAATGATTAACAAATTTCAGCTTTTTATTGAAAGCTTCTCTAATTAGAGGAAAAAAGGAAAGGAAAAATAAAAAGAAAACCAAAACCCTGAGAGGCGCATTGGATGGTAAAGCAATAAATACCGTCTCGGGGAGGCGAAGGGCTGATGCATCCCATAGTCCCACCGTCACAGAGAGGGTGAGCGCAGCGGGGGGCACCCGGCTCCCACCCCACGGCACCCAGCACCCGGCACGGCCGCGCGTTCCCGCGCCTCCCCTCCCTCCCCAGCCCTCCTCCTCCTCATCCTCCTCCTCCCTGCCCCTGCTCTGACTCGCTTTTTGCTCACCGCGTCTGGCTCAGCGGCAGAGCCGTACCTTCCCGGGGGCAGGACTGTCATTTGCAATAGAGTCACCTCTGAACTCCAAACGGCTCAGCCTCTAGGAACTGCCAAAATAGCTATAAAAATAAGAAAGAGTCCATGGCCCGAGGAGCTCACCCTCCAAACAGATGGGACGGCTACGGGGCGAGGCAGAGGGGATATTTTTAGCTCTGGCTGCAGATGGGGAAGTCCGGCACGGCATCTACACGGCAGCCCCCATCAGTTTACCACAGCCCCGCTCGGGCCACCCCTGTGTGCGCTCCCGGGTATTAATGGGATTTAACGGGATGCTGTTTGCTCACTTCCCAAGCCTCCGGCACTGCCTGGCCAGGGCCGGCTTTGCATGGCATCTCTGCCAGCACTGGGCTGCCGGGGGTACCCGGCAGGGTGGCAGCAGTCCAGCAAAGCGGGGGTGATGCCAACGACACACATCCCTCTCCCTCTTTCCCCTCTGTTCCCAAACAAGCCACCACAAAACGGACGTGGCCCTGCAATCCATCACGGCAGGGGGGACACGGCATGCAGCATCCCGTGGCGGGTCCCTCCTGGCACGCTCCGAGCGATGCCGACCTGACCCCAAAAAGTGCTCCGGCTTGGCAAAAAGAGGGTAAAGCAATTTCTGCCCCTCACCACTGATGCTTTTTTAGGTTTAAATAACTTGCCCAGGGTCACAGTGGCAGACCCCATAACCAAGCCCTCCCTTTCTGGTCAAAGCCCTCCTGGTCCTTTGGGATGAGCCGGGCGACATCCCCCACCCACCCTTGCTTTCATCCTTCCTCTGCGAGCCAGGGCCTGCACCAGCGCCGACACCTCCCTGCCAGGCAGCTGCCAGCGGCGGTTCCCGGCACGCACCAGCACCGTGGCAGCTGGGTCCTGCTCCCGTACTTTTCGTCCGACCCTTTCGGCTTTGTTCTCCTTCGCACAAAGCCGCCGTTAGGCTGCCCTGGCAGCACGGAGGGACCTCGAAGTGGATGTGGTTTATGACCATATTTAGGCTCCTTTACATTGCCAGAGTCGCAGTAAAGGGCTGCAGCATTAAATGAGAATCAGACCCCACTTGTTTCACTTGGCAGCCTGGGAAAAATCCACCCCAGGCGACTCCGGCACCGTCCGTGCCTCCACCCTGCCCACTCGGGGACAGGATAAAATAGCAACAGACCTTTCCAGCTCCGCGGTTGCACTTCCCAAGCGGAGCCAAGAGCCCCACACCAGTGAGGAGGAGGGGGGGATTAAACACATTAAACACCACCTCCCCTCCCAATAGCAACTCCGAAGCATGGGGAAGCAAAGGGACATGCCCAAGGTCACCCACTGACAAAGCCGGCACTTCCCAAGGTTCCTGGAGCCCCCCAGCAGGACCGAGCACGCGCAGGGATGAGACCACCCAGCACGAGGAGCCCCCGTGCCAGTTTGTGCCAGGGAGCGGGGGAGCTGGGGCAGGAGTGGAAGAGCCAAGCCACAAGACGCAGGAGCTAATGCCCCTTCAACACAAGCACATTAAATCCCTGCCATGGTGGAGGCGACGGCGCTTTTCCACCGTGCTGGCAGCACCGGCGAAACCCGAGCAGCGGCCCCCACCACATCAGCCACCTGCTCCCAGCCAAGCACAAGTGCGGATGCCTCAGCCTGGCAAAGCCACGACAACTGCAGGGGCTGAAGGGCAAGGGGCGGGGGGGGGGGGGGGGGGAGGAAAGGAGAAGCCATGAGGCCCGTCCAGAGGTCCGTGACCTTCAAGAGCCCACAGGCAGCAATCCCAAGGAAGGGCAGGCAGCTCACTTTGAGCTCCCAAGGGACGTGAACAGCCCCAGCGCTCCCCAGGCCATGGCCACCAGCACCGCATCGGCCCAGGCAAGGCAAGAAAATACCCAGAATAAACCTTACCTACACCCAAAATCCACAGCCCCTCATCTGGATGAGGGGACGCGGCTGCCGCAGCATCCCTGTCACACCGAGTCTGGCACAGCCCCATCCCCTTCAGCAGCGAGGTTTCGGGCTGGCTGTCCTGGGACAGTGGTTTAAAAGCACCCACCTTGGTGGAGCAACACCAGCCTGAAAATCCACATGGGGCCATGTACTGCAGGAGAAGAGGCTTTGGAGGGGCAGGATCAGGCCTTCCCTGGCGGAGGCGGGCAAGCAGAGGCACTGGGGGAATTCGCACCAGCTGTGCTCCACTTACCAGCATCTGCCTCCCTGCCCAGACTCCTGCCTGCAGTTTGGGGGGGGGGGGGGGGGGGCGGGGCAGGCGGGGGGGTGGAGAGGTCACCAGCCAAAAACGCGTGGCAGCTCCCGACAGCCGGGGAGGACAGCGGTAGAGGGGAGGACAACACCCCAGGTCATGGCCATGCAGAGCCATGGGGTGTCACGGGGATCCTGGGGTGTAGAGGGAAGAGCCGTGTGTGTGTGCACACACGCGTGTGTCTCACTGGGTGTGTGCTGCTCTTGTGCGCAAGGGGGGGGGGGGGCATGAAAATAAATTAAAAAATAGAAGCCAACAACAAAGTCAAGGGGGCAAGCTGTTAGGAAGGAGATAAGCCGCTGGCAAACAGGCATTACAGATGCTAAACAGCACCCAGATGCCGGGACGCCCTGTCCACCGCATCCCTCACCCGGCATCGTGCAGCCCCTCACCGCCTTGTACCGCCAAGGCAAGGAAACGCTCAATGTCCCGGGGAGGCCACGGCAACGGTACCAGGGGCTTTGCCCCCCACCACAGCACCTCGTTCCGGTCGCTGTCAAATGGCAGCCGCGGTGCTGTGCCCCCACCGCTACCGGCCCCGGAGGAACAAACAATCACAGCTGTCAGCTCCAGTGCCGGCACCCGGCCAAGTCATTGAAGCTCCAGGACTCGATTTACCACTGGCTCTCCAAAAAGCTGCTCTTGCCAATCAAACCCACAGCCCCCTCACCAGCACCCTGAGCCCCGCTGGTGGCCCCCTCCACCGCCAGTTCCCCCCCCCGCCCCAGCACCCTTATCATCACCCCATGCCCCACCGGGGAGGGCACCCCCTGAAAGCTTCTGGGCCCCACTTCTCCCTCGCTCCTGCAAGGCCACTCCAGGTCCTGCTCTGGGGTGGCTGTGGTGTTGCGGAGGGGACTGTCACCACGGGGGTCCCACGGGGCTGCAACTCCACAGTGGGGCTGAGCACA
This sequence comes from Aquila chrysaetos chrysaetos, assembly GCF_900496995.4. Lineage (NCBI taxonomy): Eukaryota > Metazoa > Chordata > Aves > Accipitriformes > Accipitridae > Aquila > Aquila chrysaetos. The sequence continues at coordinate 26,578,788 of NC_044012.1, forward strand.
GCCCCAATCCCCGTGCCTGCCCCCACCCCATCAGCAGCACCCAACGAGCAGAGGGACCCATCCCCTTACATCGCACCCTGCGCCCACATCCCACCCGCGTCCCCCTCCCCACCGCACCCCTCTCACCTGTCCCCCCCGCAGCACCCAGGCCGAGGCGACACTTCTTCCCCTTCCTCCCTCTCCCTCCTTCACCTCTGCACCATTTTGGTGACGGTTTGTTTTGAAGCGGCGGCGGCGGCGGCGGGGGGGGGGGGGCGGGGGGGAAGGATGTGCTCTCCGCCCCCGCCGGCTGCGCGCTCCGGCCGCGCTCCGCCGCCCATCCTCGCCGCCTCGGGGCGGCACCGCGCAGCAGCGAAGGAGGGCGGGGGGGGTACCAGAGGCCCCCCCCCCAAAAACACACACAGACGGAGCTCCTCACCCTCCCAAAGGCGGGCGGCGCGGCCCGGGGCGGGGGAAGTAACGCCAGAATGGCAAAGACGTTAAAAAACAAAATTAAAAAAAAACCAAACAAACAAAACCCCAACGTTTAAAAAAAAAGAATAAAAGCCCGAGAGAAGGACGGGGACCCACCTCTACCGGGGCGCGGAGCCCAGCCGCCTCCCGGGGCTGCGGCGGAGCCGGCGGGGAGCGACCATCGCCGGGGCCGGCCCAGCCCAGCGTCAGGACGCGGCGCGGCGCAGGGCGCGGGCGGCGGCGCGGGCAGCCAATGGCCGCGGCGGCGGGGAGGAAGCGGAGCGGGGCCGGGGGCAGAGCCGGGGGCCGGGGGAAGGGGGGAGCCGGGGCCGGGGGGGGGGAGAGATGGGGACAGCGGGCGCCGGAGGAAGGGGGGAGCCGCGACCCCCCTCGCTCCCTCCCGCAGGGTCTGGCCCCACTCGTGTCGGTGCTTCCCTGCGGCAGCAGGATGGTGAGATTGGGGCCCCCCGCTCCGTCTGCAGCCCACCCCCCCCGCGCGTGATGGTGGGGGGGAAGGTGGGGTTTGCCCCCAGCTCCCGGGCGGGGGACACACGAGGCTGAGGGGAGTGAGGTCGGTGGGGTGTGAGTGTCGGTGTCCCGGCCCTGAACCCCGGGCTGAGCCTCGGCGCGTGTCCCCAGAAGCCACGCTGGGGCACGTTAGTCACCCCTCGCCCTGGTGAAATGGCCGGTTCTGCAGTAGAGGTGCTGGATCCGGTGCTCGGAGGCAGCAAAAGGTCCCGGTTCAGTGTCCGGCGCCGGCACAGACCCCTCGTAGGTACAACACAGCCCGGCTTGCCCCCATACAGGCCGCCCCATGGGGCTGCTCTCACCTCCCGCATCCTCCAGGACATCTGCACGAAGCCAGCCCTGCCCCAACAGTTCCCCGCAGCACTGAGTCCTTGGTGCCAGGAACAGGCGGCTGAGCACACGCCACCGGCACTGACCAGCCATGGCAAAGGGCTTCCTGCACTCCTTGGCTGCAGGGCCGCAACACCCAGGCCCAGCTCCAAGGCGGGGCATTACGTTCCCTCTCCTCCAGCTCCTCCAGTAGCTTCAACCTGGATAAATTGCTCTGTGGTTACCCTCAAGAAATCCAACCTGTTGAACAATGACTCCCACTGCAGCGCTTGCTCCGTGCCAGGACTGTTTGGGGCTGTGGATTCTGATTTTTAGGGGATTGGGGACCTGGTGCCATTCCCGTCTTGCCGCCTTGTCTGGTGCTGTGCAGCCACAGCGTCAGGGCAGCACCAGCAGTGGGTACCGGGAGCCTCGGGGCTGGGGATGCAGATGGGGCCAGTGGCTGGAAGGATGCAGACCTCCTGCCTGCACCCCTGGGTCTGCACCAAGGGGCGTGGCAGGTGCTGGTTCTTCTACTGGATGAGCTCTCCCGCCGCCAAGCACTGGCCAGAGAAGTGCCGTATGGCACGGCTGGGACTCGGCGCGGGCTCAGCATGGGGCACGGGCTTTCCTTTCCCAGGGATGCACGTGGCATGGCGGGCCTGGGCAGGCTCCCACGTGCCACAGAAAGCAGTAAAAATAAAAATCAAGCTGGCGTGGGACTGCACCGGGCGGAAGCAAGCTTGTGCCAGGGGTTGGAGCCTCCATGGGAGATGTTTCATGGATCCCACCTGACCGGCGGACTTGCAGCCCACCTTCCCATACTGGTGGCATGGAGCCAGCACGAGTCTGGCGGGAGTCTCATGCCCCTGAAGGCAGGGATGCTGAATGATGACTGTGTCACACACAAGGCCACTGTCCCAGCAGGAAGGGGCTGGGGACCAGTGACAAGGATGTCCCAGCCCCGTTGGGTCACATCCAGTTGGAGCACTGAGAATAGAGGCACTCCCAACATCCCTGGAGCACAAAAACAGCCACAGGGGAGTTGCTGAGGATGGGGGAGCAAAGCCAGCCATTGCCTTTTTACTAAGACCGTGCCCATAACCATTAACCATCAACCATCTCGCAGCGGCACACAGTCCCCCCCCGCCGGCCTCCTGGCTCCCCCACAGCACAAGGTGCTGCACAAACCCAAAAAACCCAGTTACGTCCCCAAAGGTCCAGGGTGATTTGGGAGGCTGGGGCTGGGCTGTGCTCCTGTTGGGGCTGTTCATCACCGCCGGCTCTTCCTTGAGCCTCGTCCTGGGCTGGGAGGGCAGGAAGAGGTTCCCCAATGCCGGTGACTCAGCCAAAGGGGACATTTTGCAACACGCTGGGTGTGGGAGGAGGTTCCCGGTGCGTGGAAAGTAGGCGGCGAATTATCCGAGGTGTGTGGTGAGCGGGTGGCTTGGCTCGCAGGCAGGGAACAAACGCTGCAGGGAAAGCTGGCAGGGCAAGCAGACCTGCAGCCTGGAACTGGGGAAGGGGGTCCTGCTCTAGGGCTTCCCAGGGGACAGAGGGTCCTTGGGGCCAGGATGGTGGCGTGGCCGCAGCCGGCCACTCTGGGATGGTGCATGCACCCCATTCTGGAGCACAGCCCATGCACCTTTGCCCGCATTAATCTGGGACAAACTAAGCAAAGGCACAAATATCTCTGTTAGGGCAAGAGGTAAGATGCACTCGACGGAGAGGCCAAATCTGACTCGAGCATCACAGGTGGCACAGGTACCTCTGCCATCATCACCCCTCTGACTCAGTGACAGTTTCCTGCTGGCTCCTTCCCCCATCACGATATGTATTTCTAGTGGACTTTTCAGTGTGTTTGGCTTTTTGGGGCTGTTTGTTGTCAGTTAGATATTTTATTACATTTATTGTTAGAAATAGGGCTATTTTTAGCACTCTGTTGGTTTAGATAGAGATGGGATTAGTCATCTCACCAAGAGCTGTTTGCAGTCTCTCCTCAAGGATTCTCTGGCGTTTGTTTTCCAATCAACTGAGATCATGCATCCAAAGAAATAAAAAATAAAAATAGTCATAATAATGCGGAGCAGCCGAGCTCTGGTGTCTCTCCGTGAGCTACAGGGTGGAAATGCAGGAAGGATCCAACCCAGGATATTTATGAGACGAAGACGAGAACATTACTATGAACCTCAAAGTATTTTGGAAAGTCAGTTAGAGCTGTATTTTTTTTTTTTTTTTCTCTTGGGAACCAAATGCTGAGTAACTCCCTTCCCACACCAGGCTGATGGCTTCGTACAGCTGGTATGCAGCCTCTTGACAGTGGAAATTGCTTTCCCTTGCCCTGTGCCAGCAGGTAGGAGGCAGGACTCCTGGGTCTTCCAAGATATGCAGCCACCTACACCCTCAGGCTATTACCAAAAAAAAAAAAAAAAAGACAGCCAAAAACCTAAAGTGGGAAAAATATTTGCTCCTCTCCTGCACCAAGTGCAGGGAGGATGGGAGAGGAGGCAGTTGAGGCTGGTTTCAAAGCCAGGAGGCCAAGAGCAGTGTCCTGTGCTGCGGAGCAGCATCTCTACCCTCCTTGCCGCAAATTTCTGTCTCTCTCCGCCACCGTTCCTCCCTCTGAGCTGAGTGGGAGCAGAGCTCCCACCCTGGTTTTGGAGACCAGTTTGGCTCTTAAAAAGATCGGAGTCAGATGCGGCAAGGAATCAAAGTCTGCGGTTCATCTCATCACTCTCTGGCGTGGAAGTACCACCGCCAGCTTGTCCCCCTGCAATGCCGCCACCCTTGGGATGCTGCAGAGCTTAAAGCGAGGGAGGGGGATGTGGGTCTCCTGCCAGCCCCACCTCACCTGGACCCTGACCCCCGGGGATGGGTGACTGCCCTCGGCAGTGGCACAGCTCACCTTTGGGGACAGGGGACCAAACACCGACCGGGAAGAGGAGCCGGAGCTGTGCAGCGAGATGCATTCACGGGGTCAATCCCTGAGCCAAGGGACAGCCCCGGTGACCCCCCCAGGGTCCCTGCCAGCCCCTCTCCCTGTGGCACCCGCAACCCTCCTGCCCGCGGGGTGACGCATGCCCAGGGCACAGTGCGGCACAGAGGCTGGCACACTCGCTGCGCACCCGACCCGCGGAGAGGACGAGGGTGGCACACGTGCCATGATGATGTGGGGAGGGGGTGGTGCCATGCGGGTGGCGAGGAAGCGTCGCCTTCACGTGGCCCACCCCAGCCCCACCCCACGTCACCCACCCCAGCACGGGCACGCCAGAGGCGGATTATTTGCCCTGGCAGCTGGCAGAGGCCCCTGCGTTTGCTGGCAGGGGGATCGTTGCATGGAGCGAAGCCGGCAGCGATGCTCCCAGGGGACCCTGCAAGGCCTGGGGGGGGTCATGTCCCTCCTGCCCTGGCCGTGCACCCTCACCGGCCTCATGGCCCCCTTGCTCCCTGCAAACGGTCCCTTCCTCCCTGCCCCCCCCCTTCCTCTCCAAGTCTAAATTCTCCCACAGCGGCCATTGACGTCCTGCCTGCGTCACCGTCTCCAGCACAACCAGACAGCACGTGGGAGAGACAGGTTTAAAGCGGCAGGGCCCTGCAAGGGCTCCAGCTGCGCACCCCAGCAGTGGGGACGTGTGGGGAGGGGTGTGTGGGAGCCCTGGGGGGGGGGGTGCTGCCCCCCCAGACCCCGCTGTACCCCACCCACCCAAATGGCACCGAGGTCCTGGTGCAGCCGGGAAGGTGTTTCCCGGTGTCACCCCAGGGTGAAGCAGAGGGGGTGAGATGAGGCTTTTTCTTTCCCATAGCAAGGCTTGCATGGGAGCATGAAAACATTTTGCTTCCAGGTCCATGCCTACAATCCTCCCTCCCTGCCACTCTCCAAACCCACCCCAAATGGGGACCAGAAGCACTGGCGGCCAGGGAAGGCAGCTTGCGTTAGACGTGCAAGCTCACAGACCCGGCTCGAAAAGCCAGAGCCAGACTCCTCGTGTTTTTTCCCGGCTGCCAGTCCTTGTGCCTTTATATCTGGGCTTTGCCTATGCCCTAATTAAGGTGCAGCTCAGCTGGGTGCTAAGGGCTGGGAACAGGGTTTGCATGCAGGGAAAGTGCCAGACCTCTGCAAAGGTGTGGGGTGCAGCAAGTTTTGCAAGAGCTCATGCATGGGGTGCAGTGAGTTTTGCAAGGGCTCAGGTGCCTTCTCTGAAGCCCGCTCATCATTTCTGCTCCTGGCTATTGTCTTACAGCTGCAGTGCTGCAGGACATCAACTTACCTGTGACTCAGGGCTTCAGGGTGGGTTGGGAGAGCAACCCCCAGGCGCTGAAACAGCCCTGCTTCCTCTCTCTGTCCACACTGCAACCCTGGGGGCTATTTTTGTCCTTTCCCTTCTATTTATTGTGCCAAAGCCATGTGCGGTTGGAGAATGCTGTGGTGTTTGCTTTATGATTGCTTCCTTCCCGCCCATAACCTTTTGCCTTAAAATGGGATTCGCCCTGATCCTCGACCCAAGGCCGGCAAGCCTGGGCAGCGTGCCACCAGCGCTGGCTCTTGGGGGACAGAGATTCCTGGCTCTGATCCTGACTTTGGTGCAAAGCTGAGTGCAAATGCGCTGCCTGTCACCTCCCCAGGCACTTTCCCAGGGCACAAACTCACAGCCCCAAACCTCCTCCCCTCCAGCATCCCCAGCCCCTGCTCAGTGCCACCGGCAGCACCTGCGCTGCCACACTCACAGCCAGACCTGTGAAATGCTTTGCTTTCGAAGGCAGACAGATGGGTGAGTGGGAACCATCGTGGTGAGCCCTCAAACAGGAGCCGTGAGGAGAAGAGGGGGGGAAATTTGAAAAAAAAGCAACTTCCAGAAGGCAGCCACCCTCTGTGTCCTGCCCAAAGTCCCACAGGCCATCTGCGGCTGAGAGAGGAACTGAGTCAGGGCCACCCCTTAACGGGGACCAGGCAGTGGCAGCCCTGCATGAGTGTCCCCAAGGCCAGCACGGGACCTGGTGCGGGGACAGCTCGTTCTCATCCTCTCTGACACCCCGCTCGGGCACCGAGGCAAAGGGAGGGGGACACCCCCCCCCTGCATCGAGCCGGGCTACCAGGGCTGGCTGGAGGCTTGGACCAGCCTGGACATCGCTGGGCCACTGGCATTGATAAACTGGGCGGAGGTGGTGGTAGGGGGGGCACGAGTAAGACCCCACTGCTGTTCCAAAGCATCGGTTGAGCCTTGGGCTCGGCCACTGGTCAGGACTGTTTGCCAGCACCCCCGGCATGCTGCTGCCTTCACCCCACCGCAGTATGGCGTGGTGTGGGATCTGCACACCACGGCTTACACTCCTTGGGGTAACCACCAGGGCCAAACCCTGATGGGAAATGTCCAAAAGCTTCTGCAGGCAGCAAACCCAGCTGGGGCTTAGCTCAGTCCAGCCTGGGCTTAGCTCAGCCCAAGCTGGCGACAACTTTGCTGGTCTGCATTGGAGGTTTCCAACTAGGACAGCAGCAGTACCTGGGGCCGAGCGGGCACAGCAGAGCATCCCCCAGCTCCCACTGCTGGGGGTTTTATCAGCAAGGGAGGCATCTTTTAGCACCCCTGAGGGTTAAGCCCAGCATGCAGCTTATCACCTAACTGAGGCTGTGAAAATGTCTACATTGGAAGAAAAACACTGCAGAGCATCTTGCAATTTCAAATTAACTAGATCTCTCCTTTTCCTTCCAAAGCAGAACACTGCAGCTGCGCTCTCCTTTTTATGGTGCATGTGGTGACTGCAAGCCGCCGGCGGCGTAGAGCTTCAGCAGGCTCCCCAAGCAAGTGCATATGTTTTGTGTGTAGGAGTAGCTGCTGATTGGGAGCAGCTGAATTTCAAGGAACTCCCAAAAGTTACAAACCTTAATGTCTTGCTGAATCAGAGTGCGAGATCCAGAGCAGCTCCCTGCTCTGCAGCCTGGAGAAAGCAAAGATCTGGGTTTCTGCAGCTGGGACCTCTTTGCTTTACCTGACAATCTCCATTCCCCTCCTGCATCCCTCCTTGAGACACTATCTGCAATTCCTGCACGCATGCCTGGCTCTAATGAAAGGGCCCAGCACCTTCCCCATCACCCAGCCAGTTAAACCTGCACAAACTGAGCCCAGCGCACACAAAAACAAAAAACCTCTCCTGGGTGAGGTCGCTATCACCCATGAGTCAAAGCAGCCTCCCAGCCGTGGGTTCGAGCCATCATGGCAGCGCTGCTGAGCCTCGATGCGGATGGGAGGTGCCCGGGGCCCTGCACCACGGATTCAGCTGCGTGCCGCGGTGCTTTGCACCACAAAAAAAGGCTGGAGCCCTCCTGGCCGTGGCCCTTGGGAGCGTGACCCCCCTGCAAGGCAGCAGCCAGGCTGCCCTCGCTGCTGCTCACTTGATCCTGTCTCCTCCCCATCTAATCCACACTCCCCTCCCGGTATCCTCTGCTCCACTTTAATGCCAAACGTTGGCTGACAGCCACTCGGCTCCGGAGGACGCCTTTTTTCCCGGTTATGCAACCCGTGGCTGAGCTGTTTGCCTTTCACTGTGAGGGAGTTTTTGGAGGCCAGGCTGGGAACCCCATCTGGGGAGCAGACAGGTCCTGGGATGCCCCAAATGGGGACCGAGAGGCAGCAGCACTGGCTGCCTCCCTCACTTTGCCCCTGGGGCTGCTGCTCATTCCTAATCCCTTCCCCTTCTCCTCTTTCCAGGCATCCCAGCGCTCCCACGGGGTCCAGCCCTGCTCCCTTTCCCCATGGGCTCCTCCACACTGCAAGAAGAGCTTGCTGCAAGCTTGCAGCGTGCTGGCGCAGCATCCCGGCTAACCCTGCCATCTGACAGCCGGAATAATTAGTGACACTCTGAGTGGCGGTTTGCAGCCCTGTTTTACGTTGCTGTGCTCTGGGACTGCTGACACTGAGTCCCATTTTGCTTCTCCCCATGGGACAGAGAAGCATGACCCCCCCCCTCAAAGGGACTGTATGGCACGGGCACGGTCCTGAGTCCCTGCACCCCAAGGGACCGAGCCCCCACCAGCCCAGTGTCTCCCCTTGCAGTCCTCTCCCTCGAGCAGAGGCTCGAGCAGTGCCTTCACCTTTCAGGTGATGGGCTTATCTGCTCCACTGCAGACCTGCTTTCATGCCGGAGAGCTTTGAAGATAAGTGAGGGCTTCAGAGAGTGGGTATTTAAGGCTCAAGCTGCCGCGTCTGGGGATGCTATTCCTGGGCTGCCATACATGGCAGCATCTGAACCACAGGCTGGGTGGTCGACCATGCCACTGGCTTATTTTGGGGTAGATCTGGGGTGCCTGCTGCTGGTGCCCGGAGTGGAGGAGAAGCCTCCAAGCTACAATGGGGTGCCCAAATGCATCCCTTCTTCGCTGCAGCCTGGGACCCCCAGCTGAGGCTGCCATGCCCTTCCAAAACCCACCACGACATAAAAAGCTGCCAAAGAGCTTCTTCCAGGGAACAAAACTTCCCCAAGCCCAGCTGTTTTGGAGGGCATCATGGCCACCCACCGCCAGACCCTTGCTCCCAAAAGCCAGCAGCCTCCCCGCGCCCAGCCAGTGCCCACCGAGTCGTCAGGAGGAAGACTGGGACACAGAGGACATTTTGTTCCCTGCTATCCCCTTAAATTATCCTGCCACATATAGTAGATCTTGGTGCTATTTTTAGGCCTTGCTTGTTTAATTATTGAGAAAGATTTTGAAGGATCTCTTGAAGGCAAGGAGATGAGCACCCGCGGGTGCTCACCAGATTTCTCTTCTTGCTGCTGCCTGCAGAGACGGCTCAGCCCTGAGGCACCGGGCAGACAGTGGGACCGTAGCGGCTGCCATCCCCCTTTGCTGCATGAATCCTCCAACACCAGCTCCTGTCTGTGCTTTGTTCGCCTGCAGGGATGGCCGTGGGGATGGGGAGACCGGGGTTGGGCTTTGAAACTGGTGGGTGAGCAACCCCCCTGCCATAACCACAGCAATAACCACCTCTTGCACATGAGGAAAGCAGCTCAGGGGCTGAAACGAGGGACAAAGCCGGTCCCCAGAATGACACTTTGCCAGCACAAGGGACCACGTGCACAAGCCATTGGAGCCAGGAAACGCTGGGTCCCAGCTAGCAAAAACCGGTGCAATCCCAGCGCTGGCTTCCGCCAGGAAAGGATGTGGCCCAGAATTCACCATTTTTAACTAAAACTGCCGCTTTGCTTGCTGAAAAATGACCTTATTCTCAGCTCGCCGGGTGGAATCACAATGGCAGGAGATTTTTTTTTTTTTAAACTGGTTCCTTTCATGTTTCCACTTACAAAAAGCCAAACAGAGGATGGCCTTTATTTGAGATTAAAGGGTTATGGTCAACTTGAATTCTGCTGAGATTTCAGCAAAATAATACATAATGAAGTAAGAGCCAGATACTCAACTGGCATGAACTGCCATGGCTTTATTATCTTCAGTTTTGCAACACCTATTTGTACCTGCCAGCAACCTGGCCCAGGGACTTCAAGGAAAACATTGATTTACCCCAGCTGCTGGGCTCAGCCAGCCGGGATTAACTGCTACCAGCTGAGGATATGGGCTGTTCAGGGTATCTATGATCTGTCCATGTTTCCTAAGGAAACAAGAGATATATAATCATATATTTTGTCTGTTCATCCTCCCCCCCCCTCAACCATGTTGGGTACAAAGGTAAAGATATTAATTTTAGTAGTGCAGATACTAAGGTGCTACAGGTTGCATGAAAATAATTATCGTCTATCAGAGACCCCATACTCGCTCCAGGGAAGGACAGCAGGGTAACCCCAACTGTGTATGAGACATCAGCTGTGCCGCAGGGTGGATGTCCCAACACAGGACGCATATTTGGTCCAAACCCCCCTCTGCTGCAGAACGCCCCCCCAGCCTGCATCCGACCCCCTGGTTGTGCACCAGGTCTGCTGCTCCCCAGGGAGGTCACCAAGTGATGCCATGCTGCCAGGATGTTCCAAAAACTGGCCCAAACTAATTGCTGCAATTAAGGATGGTGTGATGAAGCTGGGCTGGAGGGCCTGGGATGGGCATCTCGAGGCTGGATCTGGGCTGGGCTGCTCCGGCAGGCACATGCGGGGCGGGGGGGCGAGTTGTCAGCCCCTGCTCCTTAACACCCTGACAAGCTTATAACTATTTCATTTGTTACACTGTGAACCTTTTTAAATTAATGAACATAAGGTTGTCACGGTTGCTGTGGCGACGACATGTTGCCGAGGCAACAGCAGCGATGCAGAGCCTGTGGAGTGTAATCAGGGGTCAGGCTAATGATGGAGCCACGATCCAAGTGGGGGCTGCGGGAAGGGGCAGCAAGTCCCGGGGCTCCCACCAGCCCGTTGCCCCACCCCGCACTGCTCTTCGACCCCAAACCCAGCACTGACGAGTGGGATGGCATTTCCCTGTCGCTGCCGCCCTGACCCGCAGAGGGGGGCAAAACTGCCTTGACACCCTCCATGTCTACACGGCCCAAGGATGTGCATGCTCCGTGCCAGCCCAACCCTGCTAATGGGGAAGATGGCCAACTCGCAGACCCCATCTTACGGTCACATCACCTCCCCTTTCCCATCTCCCATGGGTCTGTCCAGGCTTCTGGCCCCCCCACCCCTCAGCGGGGGGCCACGCAGACCAAGGGTGGCCGAGGCAGAACAGACATTGCCGTGGGGCAAAAACCGCACCTGCGGGTCCCCCCCTCAGGGACACGAGGACAACAGGGTGGTTCGCAGGTGGTCTGGGAACAGCTCGCCCTGCCTCACTCTTCCCACCAGCCAGGGGCTCGGGCCGGGGCCCGGGACACCTCGTCCCACTGCGCAGCTGCCCTGCCCCGGCATCTCCCCGCTATGGTCATTCGGAGGCTGCGTGTAACCCGGAGCAGCAGAGATTTTTGCAGCCACAAAACTCTAAATGCATTTATGTCCCCCGCCCCAGCAACACGCTAGAAAAGGGTGGGGAGGGAGGGAGGGGGGGCAACTGAACACCTCTGCAAGAAAACTCACTGAAATTCGGAGCAGGAAAACGCCTTTGCGACGTCTCCAGGCAAGTGGGCTTTGAACTTCTCTTTCCAAGTCCAAGCAAAAGGCCCGCCAGCCCCTCTCGCTCCCCAGGGTGCAGTCTGGCAGCCCCACGCGCACGGTGCTGCACATCCACATCTGGGGAGCTCACGCAGCGGGGGACCCGGTGGGTGCCAAGCCCGCAGGGATGGCAGTGGTTCAGGGTCCAGCGAGCCGGCCCCAGGGAAGGCAAAGCCCCGCAGGGGTGCGGAGGGGGGCTCTCTGCCCCCGTGGAATTAGGCAAAGCGATGGGGTGAAGCCTGAGAGGCTGGGATGAAGGGAGCGGGGTGCAGGATGGGAACTGTCCCCTCCCCAATGCAGGGTGCAGTGGCCACCCTTCGCTCGGGGTAACGCGGCCAGCCCTTCTCTGCAGCTGACGTCTCCCCGAGACCAAAACCATAGGGTGTGAGCAGGAGAAAAAATGGGGTGGGGAAGGCAAGTTTCAGGGCTGGGGATTTCTCTGCCTTCTGGGAAGGGAGGTCTGGGCTCATCCCAGGGCTATTGGCATGGAGGTGGGTAGGTCTGTCCCCAGCAGCCCTGGCTGACACTCCCGAGGTCCCTGCAGCGTCACAGGGCTGTGGATGGGCTTTTTCCTTGGCCCTTTCAAGGGATATGTGGCCCAACTTCTGTTTGCGCCCAGGCACCCCAGTGATGTGAAAACGGGTGGCTGATTATGAACCACAAACACCAACTCCTTTTCCAGCACTGACAGATCCATAATGTAATGCTAAATATGTATTTTATATATATATGAGAAATATATATTTTTATATATTATATTTGTTTTATATACATGAGATTTGCGGGGAGGGGGGTACATATATATATTCCAAAAACCTCCCCAAAACCAGCTCAAACCCATTTTCTCATCTAGCTTTTGAAGGCAACTTTGTTCTGGGCCCCTGGAAGGAGGAATGACCCATCATGGGTGAGCACCAACATTCCACCCTTTGCGGCTCGTGACGCAGCTCGGAGCATGGCTGCTAAGGATGCATGCATCCCTGAGCCTGACTCTTTGTGCTGAGGTTTCATAAGTGTGCACGTGCACAATGCCGTACCACAGAAGATCTTTCACAACCCTTCCAGCTCTACTGCCTGTCAGGGAAATGTCTAAATATTTCTTTTTTCCCCAAATACTTTTTTCATCAGAACTGGAAAGGGGGAAAAAAAAATTTAAAAAATCATGAAAACACTGAAATCCACATTAGGGTTTGAACAAAAGCAGCATCTCGTAACTGGGAGGAGGCTGCACCCTCAGACCCCCCAAGGGACAGATCCACACACCTCTCCTGGGGCTTTGGTGGGTTGTAGTGTACCATAAAGCCCTGTTTCCATCCTACTGATGGGAGGTGAAGCACGTGGAGTCCCAGGGGGACGATTTGCCTTGCTATCTCCTGAGGATATCCACCACCAGCAAAGAAACAGGGACCAGAGCAGAGCCTGGCTCTACTTGTGTCCCAGATAACGCTGTCACCCCACAGAAACCAGGCTCATCCCGGCAAGCTCAGTAGAGAGGCCAAAGGGTGAAGGAGATATGTCAGAGCTTCCCTCCTGCTGTTAAAAGCAGGACTGTGATGCCCAGGAGGGACGAGTGTCCCGGAGACCTTCCCCGGCTGGCCCCAGCTCTGCTCTCCGTCACTCACAATCAGCTGCCGGGAGCTGTGGCAAAACTTCACAAGTGCAAATCAGGAGGAAAAAAAGTAAATTAAAAATTAAAAATAAAATTAAAAATAAAATGAAACAAAATAAAATAAAACAAAACAAAATAAAAAATAAAATAAAATAAAATATAAAATAAAATATAAATTAAAATAAATTAAAATAAAAGTAAAGTAAAATAAAAAATAAAATACATTTTAAAATTTAAAAAATCTCCTTGACTTGCAAGAGTGCTTGGGTTAACTTGGAGCTTGTTTTTCCAGCATGTCACCTTCGAGGTTGGATGGTTTGTGGTGGGGGAAGGCACAGAAGCCCGTTTCCCTGCAGGCTGGCGTGAATTGAGGATGGGCTGCAAGAAGCACCCAAGGGCTGAGCATCACCCTGGGTCATTGCTTGTGACATCCCTTGCTCCCACTCCAGCTGTCCCACCACCAGCGCTGCCACCTCTCCCAAGGGGGCTGCGCGAGTCCCCTGACCAAGCTTGGCAACACAACGCTTATCTTTCCAAGAGGGTCATTGCCAGAGGCCAAATTATGACCCAGCAGCCAAACCGCAGCTTCCCCTTCCAGCAGCACCAGAGTCAGCATCATGTGCCTTGGGTGATGCTGTGCTCCCTCCCTCCGCTTTCCTTCTTTATGTGCAAGAATTTAAAAAAAAAAAAAAAAAAAAAAAAGGCACAGAATGAAAAAAAAGCACAAGGAGCCTGGCCTCATGGAACCCTGCAAATTCAAGCCAGGGCCAGCTTCAGAGAGGAAAAGACCAGCAAAATCTGCTCCAGCAGCAGTCAAGGCTAATTAAATAGCAAATGCATCCATTCCCAAAGGATTCGGCAATTTTTAGCTGCAGCTGCTGCTGACCTGCAATGCAACCTTGGGCTGCAGCCAACTATTGTTACCTCTCTCACAGTGGCTCAGCACCCCAAAACCCAGGGTAAAGCTTGCTGCTGCAGGTACCCCGTTTTGCACGACTGTCTGCATTCACCCATCAGCTCAGCCGGGGACCACCAGGTGCCATGGGGCACATCCCAGGGGCTGTTCACCCCACACTCTCCCTTCCTGCTGGTTCCCCTGCCCTAAAGTCGAAGTCACTCATGCAGAAAGTACCTGCCAGCTCTTAACATCTCTGGGCACAAGGGACTAATCCCATTTTACAGATTAAGGAAGCATCTTGCCGCGTGACAGGTTGGAAATAGCGCGCGACTCCCTTCCCCACTCCGACCCATGGCCATCCCCATCACTCCCTGCTGCCTTGCCGGGGCTGGGACCCCCATTTTATTGTGTTAGCCCTAATCCCAGGATTTCGTTCCTCCCATTCCCCAGGTGCGGGGCTCAGTTTGTCCTGCTCAATCCCAGGGACGACCTGCCACCTCCCTCCCCACTCCCTCTTGCCCAGCACCCGGTCTCTCCCTCCCAGGGCCGGGCACCCGCTGCACACCCACCTCCACTGCCTAATCCCCTCTAATCCTCATTGCTGCCTCCGCATTGGAAAGCCCTTATTGAGCTCCCTTGTCTAACTCAGGAGCAGAGATAACTCGCTATCTCCCACCCCAATCTCTTCTATAGTCTATTTTCTTCCTGCCCAGAGTTGATTTCCCTCACCTAATTGCCCGGAAAGCTCTTTTCCCTTCCTCTAATCAGTCTGGAGCAGACTTTCTCTAGATAATTGTGCTGAGACCTGATCACCCTTCTCATCTCCGTTTCTCCAACACTCCCATTTCTTCACTAAACTCATCTGCCAGAGCTGTGTTCCTTGGTCTAATTATTTCAAGGCTCTGTTGAGTTACTTAATTGCTTGCTCGTCTGGCACCCGTGTCTGAAAGCTCCCAGAGCATCTGGGACGGGACTTGGGTCTGAGTTACCCTGGTACAACTGTGTTTCCAGTGAATAAACTTGCTCCAGGTGTGCGATGGTGTGAGCCCAGAGCAAAACCTGCTTTTAAAAAAAGAAATTCTCTGAAATTAAGAACTTGCTGCTTCTCTTGGTTGGAGGAGCAAGAACTCCTTGGTCAGAGGAGCAGCAGCTTGGAGATGCTTTGCTGCATCCCACGATGAGTTACACAGGGCTCACATTAGCCACAGCCACCAATAAACTCATCTTTAGGCCAGGCTGTGAATTTACCCATGCTAATGTCAAGCTGAAATAGTCCATTAAACTCAGCCCGTTGCCCCAGGTCCCCACAGCCCCTGGAGCATCCAACTGGGACCATTTTCCTCCCATCCCATCCCATCCCAGCTGCTCCACCAGCCCCATGGTAGGAGCTGTAGTGGTTGGTTTTACCAGCTCTGCTCCCCTATTCTTGTTATCACCCAGCCTCATCCTCTTTCCCAGGCTAATTGATCCACTGTTTTGTTTTCTTATCAAATTGCTCTCAGTCTCTGATGCTCCTTTAATCAATTCTCAGCTCTATCTGTACCAAGGACCGCTGAGAGACCTTTCTTTGCAGCCACCGCTGTATCTAATCACTTGGGGACTTTACCTAATTGGTGTAAAACCTGATTTCTTTCTCTAATCGCTCTGAGGCCCTGATTCACTTATCTAATCGCTCCAAAGCCCAGGCCTTGCACACCTCTCCCTGGAGCTCCAGCATATCCTCCTCCATAGGTTCCCCCCCGCCCCCCACAGGTGGCTTGGCTCTCTTGATTCCCTAATCCCTCGGCTGCTTGATCTCTTTAACTAATCCAGCCAAGATTTGGCACCCTTGCTCAGCTGCTCCCCTAACTCAGCATTGGGAGGAGTAAACCCACTGCCGAGTGATTTTCTCCATCTTCTCCCCCTGCAGCAAAGCACAAACTTGCCGCAGTTGGGTTTTTGCCTCCTCCTCCCCTGCGATGGTCCCCTGGGAAAGGCGACGCACATCCCCAGCACCCGGTCCCCTCGGGGTGCAATGACCACCCCAGTGATGAAGGCACAGGTGTGTCTTGCAGCCCCCCCAAGGGTCACCCCCCACCAGAGGAATCTCCCCTCTCTGCCGGGACAGGGTGCGCCGGCTCAACCAGTTCCCAGTCTGCTGCACCCACTGGGCTGGGCACGGGGAGGGGACAGTGATGGGACAGAGATGAACAGCAGCCCAGAGTTTGCCTCCCCTTGCAATGCCGTTTCCGTGGTGTTCGGCTGCATCGGCCCTCATACCAAAAGGGACCCGATGTCGCCTTCGCGGGCTGCAGCACAGCTCACCCGAGCCCTTTCTTCCATCCTGGTGAGTCACGTCCGCTGATTCAAGCGAAAGAAGTTGACGGGGGGGGGGGGGGGGGGGGGGCGGGAAACATTCACGAGCGCCAGCCTGGAAGGATCCCAAGGCTGAGGACAAGGTGGCAGGAGCAGAGGGCAGATTTTTTTTTTTTTCTGTGGAGTTTCACAGAAGAATGAGTCCTCTCCCAGGCTGGCTTGCAGCATGCTGCTTGCCAAGCCCCAGAGCACGCAGCCCAGCAGGCGGGCGAAGGGGCCAGCAGTGCCCAAACCCTGCCTCCCTACTCCAGCAAACACTCGCACTCTTGCCTCAGGGACGGGAC
The DNA here is from genome assembly GCF_900496995.4 of Aquila chrysaetos chrysaetos. Taxonomy (NCBI): domain Eukaryota; kingdom Metazoa; phylum Chordata; class Aves; order Accipitriformes; family Accipitridae; genus Aquila; species Aquila chrysaetos. The sequence goes on from NC_044012.1 coordinate 26,595,301, forward strand.
AGACCCCAGACCTTCCCTGACCTCATGCCTGTTGCTCCAGTCCCCTCTGGCTGGTGGTTTCAGCCCCGGAGCTCATTCTTTCCTCTGGAGCATCTGTGCTGAGCAAAAGCTTCCCCTTCCCATGGCTGGCAAGGCCGCGGTCCCCAGCCCACGCTGGCTCAGCGGCACAAGGTCACTTCTGCCTCACCCTCGATGGGAGCCGCATGGGGTGACGCACAACCAGCTCCTGTTTCTGCTCAGCCCCACGCAATGAAGTTTTTTGGGGCGGAAAGCGCTGCCCCCCCTCCCCCGCCATCCTGGGAGTTGGATGCGGCTTCAAGTCCCAGCTCCAAACTCTTATTGCTTCAGTTTGCCTTGTTCCCGAGACTTGGGCTGAAGCTGCACCCAGAGATGCTGTGATGGAAACCATACAGCAAGGAAGGGATGGGGCTACGCAGGGCTGGAAGCAAAGGAAAAGGGAATGGGGGTCTCACGTGGTAGCTACAGCAAGGATGCAAGAGAGCTGGGGCCTGAATCTTGCTCTCTCCATTTGGAAGAGGCAGTAAATCTCCGCACTTTGGGATTTTTCAGACCCTCATCAGAGCAAAGTGGTGTTTCCCCCCATCCCACCTCAGCCCCTGCGGTTTTCATTCCCGCCACCGCTCCCCCGAGATGGCTCCAGGTGCCACCAAAGCCCCCGTGCTCCTAGGGTGGGAGGACGCAGCGGGAGGCAGGCGGATACCCAGCCCCTTCCCAGGTCCCTGCCCTCCGCACGGGGCCAGGAGCATGTTCCCAGAACTGAGCAGTGGGAATTTGGTGTGTTTATTTGCAATCCAGTGCTGACCCCAGGACTGGGAGGAGAATGAGTCAGCTTCCAGTTCAGGGCAGGATTCCTCAACAGTCCTCTCCTTTCAGTTAAAACAAGCACCATTTGGAGATGCAGCAATTAAATTAAATTTAATTAAATTGGCACTTCTAAGCAGCGACAGGCTGCAACCTTTCCACGCTGACACTTCTTGTGCAAAGTGGGATGGAAAGCAAGAGAGCCCCCAAACCATTGGCTTGCAGGGATAACTACCAAAGCACTGGGGTCTGCTGGCTCCAGAAGGACTATGGCCACATCCTTGAGGAGCTCAGTTCTTCTGCTGTAGCCCCCCAAAGAGTTAACACACATCTCTGGTGCTGCTTTGGCTGCACAGAGAGGTTCCTGGCCCCCAGGGGCAAAGTCTTCACCCACCCCCTGATTGCTCTGCCCTGGGGATGCCTCGGGGCACACACAGCTCCTGGTCTGATGGATGTCAGCTCTCACACAGCTCCAGGGGCTGCAGGAGGGACTCTGGGAGCATTGCCGTACTCCCCAAGTCTGCTCTTGGCCCCTCTCCCCTCCTCGGTCATGCTCTTCTGCCCTGGTCACCCCAGCCCCAACCTGACCCTCAGGAGCCCAGCTCCATCCCTCGCTGCCCGTACAAGCAGCAGCCACCTCCACCCTATGCCGCCCAGCCTGCAAAGCAGAAGATGAAGCTCCAGGAGATAGAAAGCAATTTAACTCTGCCTGCATTAGGCCATGGTTCGGTGCACCAGTGTAAGAGGAATGACTCCTGTCCTGGATGGATATGTGTGCACCCACCCACAGTATTACCCGACACCCTTGCAACCCCTCCTGTGAGCTCTGCATGGTGCTGCAGAGCAGCAGCCACCCCTCCATGATACTGCTGGGTTGCTCTCTTTCTTCTGGACAAGAAGGAAGGGAATGAGCCCAGATACTTCCCGGGCAGCCCAGGGCTGGCTGCTTTCCCCCTGTGAGCGAGGATAACCCATCAGACCTTTAAGCCACGTTTCTCTGCTCAGCTCAGATCCGGGTCCCTCTCAGAGGATGCCATGGCCCAGGGGTGCAAAGTAAGCACCCATTCCAGGCTCACGCAGGAGGGAAGCAGCTAAACTGGGTGCAAACATCACCCCATAAATCCCCCTGCCCCAAAGCCCCCCCATGCCCACCTGGGACTGCTACCGGGCTGGCAGCTTTGCCCTGTCAAGCGAGCCTTGGCTCCTCGCCACAGAGTGCTGGTACCCGCGATGCTACAGCCTGGCATGTCTTCCCGGGGTTGCCAAAGCAACCGCAGAAACACAACAAACAGCAACAACACACAGCAGACAGTCGGCAAACATTCCCTCTTATTTTCTCCCCAGTTCGGTTTGTGCTTTTTCCCCTCTCCCACGAGGAAGCTGCTACCATCGGAAGGGAACAACAGTATTATTCTTAAGCGCCCGAAGCCTGCACCATCCCAGCAGGAGCTGCTTTGCAAAGCCCCCGGCACTGCCAGGAAGACAGCTGCTTCTGGGGAGGAGCCCGGCAAACCTGTGCTGAACCCCAAATCTGACACGGGCAGGCTCGAGCCGCTCACCTACCTCCTCGGTGCTGCAGGCGAGGTCTTTGCGTGCCAAGTAATCAAGGCTGTGCTGAAGCCAGGTTGGCCAAGTAAGGTGAATCCCTCCTCCTGGGCAGCCGCTGTGCTTTCCTGGGCTGTTGGGATGTCCTGACCTTGGGGCTAGGATGCACCCAGTATGGCCCAGCCCTGGCGACTTTACATCAGCTTCTATCTGACTGTGTGTTTTGCAGGGTGGGGTCCAGGACTCAGCACCCTTTAGCACAGGGCAGGGAGCACATGAGCATCCTCAACGCTGAAGCAGGAGCAGGCAGAGGATGTGAACACGACCGGGTGCACCCACAGAGGGGCCCTGGGTGCATGGACACCCTGGGGCTCGCTGAGGCAGCACTGCAGCCTGAGCCGCGTTAGCAAGGGGGATTAGCGGGTGCAGCGTGGGGCGCGGGCTTTCAAAATGGGATTAGCATCGCTGCAGCACGTGACGCTGGGGGAGAGCAGCTCTCCGGCAGCGCTGCCTTCGAGCCAGCCTGCCCAGCACTAAGCAGCTCCAGCACCCGCTCCACTGGGCCAGGCAGCCCCTGAGTTGGCAGGATCAGGACCCTCAGTGGCAGCTTTCTGAGCCCAATTTAATAACTTTTCATCCTTTTTGCGTTTGTGGATTCCTGCAAGCATACTGGAATAGATAGGGGATGCTCCCAGGACAGTGAGCTCCCAGCCATGAACCTTCCTGCACTCCTCCATCCTATCTCACCTCTCCCTCCCAAAATCTGGGAAATCGCAGCCCCTTTCCCACCCCAGAGCAGGGCAGAAGCCCCAGGGGTGGGGTCCGGTGGCACCTATCCCCACTGATTACACTTGGCAACTGCCTCCAATCTCCTTAACTCCTGCAAATGCCAAGTGCCATGGACTGCAGGGGTTATATCCAATGCCCTGAGAGACAGCCTGATTAGACGTGAAATACTTAATGCATAGCCTGCGCCATTTTTCTCTCCATCTCGCACAAACTTATCTACACACGCATATACTTCTATGCATACTTCTGTTAACTCTCTCTCATGCCCTTTTTTTCCTCTTTTTTTTAAAGCCCACCTATGTGGCAGCTCGTTTATGCTCCTGGAGGCAATTACGGCAATAAGTAACAAGGGAGAGGGAAGAGGGCTGGCGGAAGCGAGGCTGGTAATGCTGAGGGGCTGCATGGCAGCTGGGGACATGGTGCCTTCGCCAGCACCCTCCGGTGCAGCATGGCACAGCCCCAACTGTATGGAGCTGGGGATGCCAGATCGCAGCCGGGTGTGAGGGTGCAGACCTGGGAGGTCAGCGAAAGGACTTGCTGCAAGCACGATGCATGTAGCCATGCAGGGAGGGCACATGGCCCCACATGCTGGACAGTGCATGGGTGCAAGGTGCTGGATGGTATAACGGTGCAAGGCAATGCATGGGACCTGCTGGAGCTGTACTAGGTGAAATATGAGCCTCAGGGGGAGCTCAAATCTCTCCCTTTCTCCCAATCCCCAAATAACACCTTTCAGGATGGTTTTAGCAACAGGTTGGGGCACGACCTGACTTTCCTCCCTGTCCCCTTTCAGTGTTGGCTGTCCCAGCCTAGGCAAGCACCATGCAGGCCCCAGCAAGCCCAGTGCCCCGGGGAAAGCTCCCAGGGCAGAGGAGAGGCCAAGGGCCATGCGTATGAGGACAAGTCCCCTTCACCCACGTGCCTCGGTCTCACTAACGATGTCCCAGATTTGGACTGCGCACCCTGGCATCGGTGTGACTGATCCATCCCTCTGGCTGGTGCTACACCTCTGGCTGCAGCACGGTCACATCCAGGACCGCGCCGCAGGAGAGGCTGCTGGTACCCGCGATGCTACAGGGTGCTCGGAGCACCCACAGCGTGCAGCATTGCACAGCACCCATGGCTGGTGCCTGGGCTCCCACTGGCCACAGCCATGATGCTTTCCCCCAGCTTGCAATGACATCTAGTGGAGCTGCCTTGGGAAATCTCTCAGCCCAAGCCAGCTGACAGGCCTCCTTTGGTATTTCCAGGGCTGAATTTTCCCCTCCAACCTCCTCTTCAAAATGTGGGGGCAGGAGGCAAGAGCCAGCACCCAATTTCCGAGTTGCGGTTGGCCATCGCACAGCTTTCCAGGAGGCAAAAATCACCTTTTCCACAGCAAAACTGAGTCCCCTCCAGCCTGGGCTGAGACAAGCACATGCCTTGCATCAAACGAAGAGCTGGGGATTATTATCATTATGCAGAGCCTCGTAGATCAGGCTCCCCCTCCATCCCCAAAACATCACAAAGAAATGGTTTCAGGGTGTCAAATGCTGTTCCTGCAAAGCCAATGGCTGCTGTAGGAGGTGGCTGGTGGCAAACAAACCACACCAAGCCACAGCCAGGGATGCACAGCGGCTTCTTCCTCTGAAGGCAAGGAAGAAAAAAAGAATACAGTAGCCAGAAGAAAAAAAAAAAAGTAGTAATGGGTAACATGCAGCAGCAACTCCCAGGGATCATGTCCCTGCTGATGGTGCAGCACCCAACAGGTTAACTGCAGCCCAGTCCTATTTTAAAACTGGAAGAGTGCTGCAGTTTGATCCCAATTCATCCCTTCAGAGATACAATCATAGTCTTTATGAGATGTAATCATAGTATTTATTTAAGAATTAAGTGTGTCTGAAAGTGGCCTAAATTCCCTGTGCAAGAGCTGAGTCGATGCCTCAGTGTCTGACTCAGCACTGCTTCAAGGGAGCCAGTTCCTGGCTAACATGGCAATGATTCCCATCGCCGTAAGCCAAGGGGGCACCCTGCTTCGGGGACAGGGTGCTGCAGGAAATGGCACAAGCCTGAAAGCACCCAGCAAGTGAGAGGAGAGATAGGTAAGGACCACAGAACTGGTTTAAGGAAAAACAATCATCCAGAGCAATTCTGTATTTTCTTATACATATTTATTTAGAATAAATGAGCAAAGGCAGCACAGCTGGGATGCAGCACATACACAGTGGAGGGGTAAATGCTTGCAGCTTTTATATGACAGAAGGGAAAGAAAAAAATACATAAAAACCTCACAAACAAACATCACTTTCCAAAGACAAGACAGACGCACAGCCTAGATGCCAATATAGCAGGGTACCATTGAGCCACCTCAAGGTGCTAAGGCAGTTACAGAAGCAGCAATGGAGATTCCCATTCAGATCCCCCCCAAAAAGGTCCTTTGCGGAGCACGTTTGAGACCTGCTGCTCCTGTGCCTGAAGGAGACAGGGCTGGGAGGAGGCTTGGGACTGCTACCAGCTCCTTTCCCCTCATGTGGAATGGGCTGGAGCTAACATGAAGGAGAAAGTGCTTTAAAAGCAGCCACTGACAAACTCGGTCATTATGCCACATTTTAAAACTAATTAAACATCAGAGCAAAATCAACATGGGACACAGCAGCCACCAGCCTGGCTGAGGCAATGGCTTGGGGTTGCTCCACACCACCTGCCAGGCATCAGTGTGGTCCAGAGGAGAGGGGAGGGCCCTGCTCCTGTCCCCCAAGGCATCCCCAGGACAGCAGTGACTCTAAGCCACCCTCTTCTATTTCTGCCCCCAACCTGGCTGGAAAACAGGCAGTGAAATTTATTTTTGAAAGACAAAATTCTCCTATTGCACCTTGACTTACTAGAGAGCAGCCCATGGGTGTCTTCACAAGTAGTTATTGCCTCTATATTCTCCCTCTCTCCCTACCCCCATATAAAGTCTTATTCTGACATTTCCCCATCTTTAGTGGGAGGAAGAAAAAAATACATATTAAAATACCTTTATTTCATCACTAAAAACACATGTAGTGTCCAGAAATCCATAGCGTACTTGAGCAGCCAGCTGTTAGCAACACAGGAACTAAACAGCCAAAATACCCACAACCACTAGATTTTAAAAGCTACGTGCACAGCAAAAGCTGCAGCAGCTGCATCCTTCCTGTGGGGAGGGCTGGGTACCGGCTCACACCAGCACAAGCTGCAGGAGCAGAGGGCTCCCAGCTGGCCTCCAGGCAACACTGATTTCAGGTTGCCCAGGGCTGGGCCTGAGCTCTGAGCCCTCTGCTCTCCCCAGCCAGACACCATTGGCTACGGATGCTCAGGCACGCTGCATCCAGGCAGGAAAGCTTCATTGCAAGCAGCAGCTTTCCCTGCCACAGGGACATGCTGCCCCAGGACCACCAACCCCGAAGTTTCTCTTTGGCAGGTTTGCGTCACCCCCCCGCAGCCTTCCCACCCCACCCCCTTCCCATTACTTCTTGAAGAACTTCTTGTTGAGGAGGAAAATGAGCAGGTTGACATTGACCTTGGCTTTATCGAACATCTTCATGACAGCTACACCCTCGTATTGCAGCTGCAGCAGGTCCTACAGGAGAGGTGACTGTCACCACTGCCAGCCCCATGTGTCCAGCCAGAGAAGGGGACTGTCCCACCCTTGGCACCCACCTGCAACATCCCCCAGGGGAGAGGGGAGCCAGGACAGAGCTGGGTTTGCATCAGGACATGCAGCAGGGAAATGCACGGCGAGGCTGTCCCCAGCTCAGGGCAGGGCTCCCCATGGGCTCCGAGTCGTCCCCCGCAAAACCAGCCAGGTGTGGGGACACCATCTACCCCCTGCACTCCCAGGCTGCCCTGGCTTCACTAGGGCACTGACAGCCCCAGGATGAGTTCCCCACCTGGTAGTGCAGCTGGAACCGCTCCATGTCAATCCCCATGAATTTGGCTTTCACCTGGAACCTGCCCGATTCCTCACAGGGGATGATGTCAAAAATCACATTCCTGAACCTGAAGGGAAAGAGTTGCTTACTACCAAAAGGGGCTTCACGGCTTTAAACGCAGCCAAGGAGCAGGTCACCCACCCACCGCAACCCCCTCAGTACACACAAGGCCAGACCCACAGCCCAAAACCCACCCCCTCCAAATCCCAACTCTCCCATGTTCTCCTGGTAATACCTGAAACAACTCACCCCATCCTTGGGGGGATGATGGTGGGCCCATGTGCACCCTCCTCCCGGGCTATTTTCCTCTACTTGCCCAAGCTTTGTGCTGCAATAGCTCATCCCATGGACCAGGGGCTACGTACTGGCTGAGCGGCAAGTCCTCAATCTCCAGCAGCACGCCCTTCTCGAACAGCCAGGCCGCCGTGTAGTGCAGTGACTGCAGCTTCTTGTTCTTCCCACTGATCCTTGAAAAGAAGGGACCACACGCTCAGAGCTTGTCTCCACCCACATGCGACCCCTTGGACCTCCAACATCTCCAGGACTCAAAACATCCAAATAGCAATTAAAGAAAAAAAAAAAATAGATTTTTTTTTTTTTTTTTCTAAATTATTGGTTTTTTGTAAGGAAACATACTTGTTGCTGGCTGCCAGGTTGTCAAGGCAGGTCTTGATGTACTGGTTGTAATAATCAATTTGCTCCTCGTAAAACAAGGTCTTGGCATTGAGGCCCTGCAGGGTCTGTCTCAGCTTCAGGAGCTCCCCTTTGCGGTGCTGCCGGTAACACCTCTGGTTGCGGATATCCTGGAGAAAACAAAGCCATACAAGAAAGCCGACATAACTTGTTCTGAGCTTTATCGAAGCACCACAGCGGGATCTCAGGTGGGTTTAGAGAGGTGACCTCCCAACTCAGTCTCCCCCAACCCCCAGCACACCTTGGCCAGCTCATTGATGAGCTCCTGGTACTGATGGGCAGAGTCCACGAGCCCCAAGCTCTCCAAGCACCGCAGGTTGCAGATGATCTTGCGCTTCTTCTCTTCCATGGACAGCTGGCTGTTAGCAGCCAGGGAGCGGTTGCGTTTCAGCTTAGCAGGGGTCTGGGCATCCCGCAGCGCTCGCCTGTGCATGAGAAGGTCGTGGGAGGCTTCCTGGGGAGGAGAAGGTGGTGAGCCTGGCACGTGGTTGGAATGGAACATGACGAGATGGAGCAATCAACCCCCCCTCAGACACACACTTTGATATGTCTCTCTCCAGGCCCAAAGCACATGCTTTCTCTGAAAAACAGAGCCCAGCCACCGCTAGAGCCAAGCCTTTGAGAGGAACAGGGCAGCTTTTTGCTGAGGGCTTGTTTGCCGTTTCCCCAAGAAGTTTTTAGCTCATCCCCAGCAGCAGCCTCGCACATCCCACCTCATGCTCCGAGGCCAGAGTCCACAGGATCTCCGGGAGGGAATCTCCTGCCTGGGACTGGATCACATCCACCAGCATCTGCTTGGTGCTAGAGACCAGAGGGAGAGGTCAGGTGTCTGCTCCAGACTATCACCCTCCTCCCCCAGAGCAGCACATTATTTAGTTGCCTCCCAAGGGTTTCTTGCCTGCCCTCCTTGAGCATCCCAACCCCCAGAAAGCTCCCCTGAAGCCTGCAGAGCCCATCCTCACCTCAGCAGCAAGCTCCTCATGTCACTCTCCTCGCTGCTGGCCACCGGCACCAGCTTACCAGTGAGGGTGAGGGAGATCTCCATTTTGCTGAGCTGGGAGAGCACCTGCTCGGCACTGCTGTCCACCGGGCTGGGAACACTCTCCCCTGTGAGGGCACAGAGAGCCCGAGTAGCCATGGTGGGCTCAGGAGGGCTGAATTCCCCATGCCCAAAGCAATCCAGCTAGAGCTTCATGCAAGAAGAGCATCCCCATCTCCATCCTCCTCTTGCCAGCGTGGGTGGTAGGCCCCAGAGCTCTACCTACCAACAAGGGACTGGACCGTAGGAAGCTCATCAAGATCTTCCAGAAGCTCGTGCAGGGGGTCTCCGTGGTGCGGCGCGATGGTGTCCTGGTGCTCCAGCAGGAGCTGGATGATGCAAGGGAGGAGAGTCAGTAGCAAAGGGGCATGCAAAGAAACGGGGAGAGAAAGCCGGTCAGGAATGATGCAATGCCCTCTGCACCCGAGAGAAGACTGCAAAGTTATGAAGTTCATGGAAGGACAAGCAGCATAGAACCAGCAGAAAATCTGGATTATTTGCTTGCTTAAAAAGTGGGGGAAAAAAAAAAAAAAAAAAAGGCCAGGAGGAGCTGTGCTGGTGATGGGATACAGGATTGTGATGAAATGCAGCAGAAAGCCCAGGAGGTGGGAGCAGAAGAAATGGAGCCTGCCTGTCTGCAGATGAGTTTTATGCCCTTACCTTGTGCGTGTTGATGAGCTCCCCCACTGTGATGTAGATGACTGGTTTGGCCACTGCCACCATATCCAAGTACTCATCCACATTAAACCTCTCTTCTGGCTCTGGGACACAGCAAGCAGCAGATATGAACCTCCTGCAGAGAAGGACCTCTTCAGTCAACCCCCAAAAAACCTGCCACTGGCTTGGAGCCCCCTCCCACTCCCGATGCCATCCTGGTGCCAACCTGAACTTGTTGTGGGTGTCCTCCAGGTACTGGTTCACCCCGCAGAGATGAGCATTCTCCCCATCAAAGGCCTTGTGGGCAGCCGCATGCTGCAGCACTTTGGCAATGGAGCCCAGGCTGCGACGGTGGTCGGGATGCAAGGTCATCCCGGCTGAGATGTCCACGATATCAAAGCCATCAGGGGCCACCACTGCTGGGTTCATGAAGCGGTAGTAGAGCAGGTTCCCCACGATCTAGGGCACAAGACAAGCTGGGTGTTGGGGAGCACATGGGCTGGTACCCAAAGAGGTGGTAGCGCAGCAGGGAAGGCTGTTTTGTCCTTACACTGCTCGGTGGGACCCTCCCAAAGGCTCAAGGAAATGTTGACTTCAAGGTATTTTTAACTCAAGAGGACTTGACCTTCTGTAGAGGGATACTGGCCCTTCACATGCACACACAGTTAAACCCCATCAAGCCATACAGACCCCCAAGCCCGGGGGTACCTTGTCAATCTCCTCCACCGAGGCCTTAGGGAATTTCTCAGCCAAGGATGTCCTCAGGATTTTGGCCATGTAGCGCATCCCATAGCTGAGGAGAGGGCAGGGAGAGGTCTGTCAGCATGCAGGGCAGCACCAGGCTTGGCCACCCTGCCCCATCCCTCCTACCCATCACTGAAGAAGTGGCAAGCCCCCAGTCTTGGGGCAATGGACGTGCACCTAGGAGGGACTGGCAGCTGCAGCATCCTTCAGCTCCCTCTCCTACCCTGCTGCCAGCCCAGACATCCCTGGAGAAAGCCTTCATCCTCCAAGATTACCACAAAGCTCAGCTTCTTACTTGCAGACACCTCAACACCAGTAGTAAAGTGCTCAGAAATGGAGTAGCAAGAAGAGCCAGCCCACTAAGTTGTTGCTGGAGGAGCAGAAGCAGCAGCACCCAGTGGTATTTGGATCTCCCCTTGTTGACAGTGCAGTAACTCAGTCCTGCAGCAGCTAAGGAGCTGAGAAACCCCCCATCACCCAATCTCCCTTTCTAAGGCCTTGCTGAAACTACCTTCAAGCCAACAGCACTGCAGGGACGTGCATACAAACCATCAAGATACATACGGGATCTTGTCTACGGAAGAGGTGATGGCAGAGATGAACTTGTCCGTCATCGCGAGGAGGTTGCAGATAGAAATATCCAGCTGCCTTTGGACCTCGGGGTGGCTGAGAGCCTGCTCAGGGCTGACCTCGTATGGGAGCTTGCTGTGAATGGAAGACAATGTCCCCATCACCCTCCCAACGCCCGTCACCCTGTAGTCGGGCTAAGCCTCCTTGCCCAGGGCCTGACCTTTTCTGCCCACTCTGCGACTCAGTCTGGTTGATCCATGCCTTGTAGATGTCCACGGGGTTGGTGTGGATGCTGAGGGTCTTGTCCTGCAGAACCTCCTGTACCGGGCCACCCAGGATCTGCCGCAGGGCATTCTGCCCACGCGTGTTGCGGTAGAAGCTGACCACCATCCGGATCACCGTGGCATTCCCCGTCAGGATGTCATGGACGTGGTCCACCTTGGACCTGGGGAGAGAGACAGGACAGGTGGGATGAAGGGGATGAAGGGGATGGACCAATGTGTTTGTTCTCCAATGCAGCAGGCAACAGCCAGAGGAGATAACTGCCCCTGGTTCAGCATTTTCCCAAACCTGTCCCCAAACAAGGCCACCCACCTGATCTCCTCCTGCAGTGCTGCTTTGAAGAGCTGGAGCAGCAGGTAAGCCTCCCGTGGGTTGGATGCATAGTTGTAAAGTGTAAAGATCACCGACTCCATGAATTTGGTGGACTTGTTCTGTGGCATCTGGAAGATCAGCCTGGCCAAGTACACAGGCTGGGTCTGCAGGGAAGAGGAACACCAAGCTAACCCCAAGTGTCATGGGGTGACGGGGGGCCAGGGTCCCTGCACTGCTCCCCCAGCTGCAGTGGACACAGTGGGCCCCCACCAGCCCCACCTGCAGCAGGTAGAAGAGATGCTGGTATGCCTCCAGCTTCTGCCGCTTCTCCTTGCTGAGCGACTTGAGCCCCTTCTGCTTGTCTATGGACATCATCTCCGAAAGCTGCTCCTTGTTCTTCTTGGTCAGCTTCTTGCAGTGGGAGACCACCTCCTGGAGCCGCACGGGCAAGGAGAGAGAAGTGTTGGTGACTGCCAGCAAGCTCTGGGGAAAGGGAGCCAGAGGCACCTCAATGCTCCCCAACCCCTTCAACCGCTTTAAAAGCAAAGCGGAAAGAAGTACAAGCTGTGATGCCAAGGAGGGGAGGACCAGCTCCGTGCTGGCCGCACAGCTCGAGCACTGCGGCAAAGCCACATAAGGTGGCCAAGATCCTTCCCCCGCTGCCACACTCCCCACCTGCAGCGTGATCCTGTTCTTGACCAGCAGCCCAATCTTGATGTCCATGAGGTCCAGGTCACTCTCCAACTGCCGGCTGGCACGGATCCTCTTCACCACCTCCTCCTGCAGCCGCAGCACCTCCAACTCCTCCCAGAAGTCTTGCTGGCTCTGCTCCAGCAAGTGGATGAAGCGCCGGACGATGCTCAGCGGTGGGCTCTTGGCATGGACTGCAGCAAGGCATGGCGCTGCCATGAACACTCATGGGGAAGACTGAGCAGCCGCCCCCACTGTGGACCCTCAGACCCCCAGCATCTCACCAAGACACTCCATCCTCCTCCCCAAAAAAAGCACCTTCTTGCAACACCAGGACCCAGGACAAGATGGTGCCACACTCTGCAACACCTGCCCAGGAAGCCTTTGGGAGCAGAGGGGCAGCAAGAGCAGCCCCAGGGCTGCTCTAGCTGATGTCAAGGGGCCACCAAGCCTCTGCCACATGGACACTGGTGGCCAGCCTGCCACTGCCTCCCCACTGTGCAGGGCCAACGAGGGAGGAGGCAGAGTCCCCTTCCCAATTAATTATAACCACTTCAGAACAGAGACGAGCAGGCACTTACCCAGCATTCTGTAATCCCCACGGGCCTTGTTAGCTCGCACAAAAGCCTGGATTTTAATTACAGCTTTAATCTGCCAAGACAAATAAGGGGGTGGGGGATGTTTCCCACAGCATGCCTGAAACATGCAGGGAGTGGAGGAGAGCTGGACAGGCACCCAGCTGCCTGCTCCCACGGCTGGGAATCTGCCAATGCCCAGGATGAGGCAGGCCTCCACAACCCCGCGAGGGATTTCAGGATTTCACTCTCCTTAGCAGTCACTTCCCTTTTGCTTGCTGTATTTCACATGCTGCAGCAACTCCAGAGGCTCAGCTTCACTTCCCACAGCTGACACACCCCTTTCCCCCAAATTTCCTTCCCCTCTAATGGGCATCTTGAAGTCCTTGTTGGTTTTTAATGGAACTGGAGTTTTTTCTCTCCTCACACTTTACAGAGCCTGATAGCTTGGCTTCCAGACCCACCAGGCACCTTTTCCTTCCCATCTGTCCCCCTGGAAGGATGCACCAGTTTCTCCCTCCAGCTGCACCACGAGCAGTCAGGGGCAGAGATCCAACTGCATGTTCAGAATCATCCCTCTCCATCCCCCACAGATGGTGACATGCTCCCAGGAGCTGCCTTACTCCTCATCCCATCACTCACATTCTGCCTGAAGTAGCGCAGCCTCTCCTGGTACTTTCTCCGAGCCTGCCACATCCTCACGCCTGCCTGGATCTAGGAGAGTTGTTCAAGCAATTGGATACTGGAAGGACTCGCTTGGGCAAAGCAAATGGGTGGAAAGGGGGAAAACCATGGGGAGTTTTGCAAGATATTCTCCCCCAGCCCAAGCTCCCCCCATCCCCTCACGTGCTGCCCAGCTGTGTCCTGGTCCAGCTGCCTTATTTCCCTCCCAGCTGCCTCCGTACTGGGAGCAAAGGGTGAAGGAAGAGTCTTCCAAACCTTTATCACAGCATCTGCATTGGCTTGCAGGTAGCGCAGTCTCTCCAGGTAAGCTCTGTGCTGCTTGTACCCTCTCCAACAAGCCTGGGCATGAGAAAAGACAACCAGCTACTGAGATCTGTGCAAGGTCACTGCAATGTCCAGTTGGTTTTTCAAAGAGCACACAAGAAAAGAGGGTAACACAGCATGGGAAAAGAGAGGAAACCAGCACCCAAAGCAACTGCTGTGAGAAAACAAGCCCTGTACCATCCTCTGCAGTACCTTGGGTGAGTCCTGGCTATTAAATGTACAGAGCAGCAAGCACCGGTCCTCCCCGGACCTGCTGGAGAATGCTGCAAGCAGCCACCCATGGTTTGCATGCCCCCCACACAGAGATGAGATGGATTCTGGGTACGTCACCTGGATCCTGATGGCAGCCGGCCACTGCTCCCGCAGGACGTGCTGTTGTGCCGCAAACTCCCGGCGGACAAGGAAGCCCCGCAGCCGAGCCTGCAGCCGCACCACGAAGGCAACATTGGACGCCCACAGGCACTCCCGGTCATGTGCAACGGTCACTCGGGTGACAACCAACTGTGAGGACACGAGGCACCAGCGTCAGCCCCAGTGATGCCACCAGCACCCACTGAGCCCCATCCTCCCTGTACCTGGATCTCCTCCCGGCTCAGGTGCGTGGTATTGAGGCCACCGTCATGTGGGTGCTGCCAGCTGCCCTCGAAGGTCTGTAGGTTCAGGTAGTACTTAGCACCATCTGTCAGCCTGTGTCGGATCCAGCATGGCTTCACGCTCCCTGCAGCCCAAGACAGAGAGGTGCTGCTGGGGGGTGCTGCTCCCCCCTCAAATGGCTTGGGCAGGGGTGCACTCCAGGCTCCTGGGGGGGGGAAGTATTTGCAGCCCCCAAGCTTTTACCTGCTTGTCTCTTGGTGGCCATCAGAGCCGCGAGCTGCTCCTGGTATGCCACGGCACAGGCACTCACCACGCCGCACAGGGCCACATCAGGGTTGCGCAGCACTCGCAGGGTCTGCGCTGCCTTCCCCTCCTTGATGGCCTGGTTGATGGCAGCGGTGCCCAGAGCCACTGCAGGAGCAGAAAGGGCTCACATGAGCCCCTTCTCACCCCCCCTCCTCTGCAGCAGCCCCCTGCCCTGGCTGGCAGGGCCAGCACCCAGCACCCATTCTGGGGAGAGCACTCACTCCTCCTGGCTGCCAGCGTGTCCTGGTTGGCCTTGCAGATCCCTTCCTGGATCTCTTCCCACCAAAGCACAGCTCCATCGTCCTCTGTGGCCTGCGAGGCGGGGGAGACAGGGCAGAGATGGGGTCTAGTGAGCCGAGAAGCCCCGCCGAGAGCTTCAGCCACAGTGGTCTTGCGCTGCATCACCCCTCAAGCACCTCCTGCTTTGCAAGCTGCCGCGCTGCCAGGGGGGATACCACGCTGCCAAGGGGGGCATGCCACCCTACCTGGGCTTTCAGCCTTCGTGCCTGGGCGAGGACATCATGGTAGCGCCGAGCAGTTGGGAGGGCGATGTCAGGCAGGGCGGCTGCTGGCAGCAGCAAAGCCGCCAGCGTCTTCTCAGGGTCCGCCTGCACCAGCGCCTCGTTGATCAGCTGGACAGCGAGAACTCCTGCATGGGAGGGAAGGGACACACGGTTCAGCTCCCCCAGTGCTCTGGGCACCCAGCGGAGCCACAGCCCAGGGTAGCATGAGGTTCTCCAGTGTCTCATTAGGGCTCGGCTCCCAGTGCAGCCTCCCTCCCAGGAAGTTTGCAGAATCCCTTGCTTGACCAAATCTCACGTGGGCAGGACTCACGGTCGTTTTCATCTCGCACTGATGAATTGGTGTCATTCACACTGTCCTGAATGTCATTCCAGCTCAGGAACTCTGCTCCTGCTTCCCTAGATTGGCCTTTCAGCTGCAGTAAGTCCTCAAAATACCTGCAGGAGAGACACAGGGCAACAGCCTAGTGCATTTTAAGCAGTAACACCACCTGCCAGAACCAGCTGCCTTGCTTTTCAAAGGGGAAAAGGTAAGGCACAGGGCAGGGAGGCTGGTGAAACAAGTCCACACAAAGCCCAGGCCCCCTGACCATCCCCTCCCAAGAGATTGCTCCACACCATCAACCCCAAACACAGAGACTGTCTCCTTACCGCTGTGCATTTGCATCCTCGACACCTGAGAGGCCCAGGGCAGAGCTGCCCAGGCTGCTCCAGAGCCCGTCGGGGTCCCCAGCATCCAAGGCTTGGTTAACCAGTGCCACGGCCGAAAGCATCTCCACAGCCACAAACAGCTCCTCCTGCACCAGCTCACCCTGCACGGGACAGGCAGAGACACAGACTCCCTATACCCCATCCTCCAGCCCCAGCAGCACCCCCAGGCACAGGGATAGCTCCCTTCCATCCTAGAAGAGGCACAGATCCCCCCACCGCCAATTGGACCCAGAGCCCACCCCCGGGAGATCTCTCACCCTTGGGTGCTGGTGTTGCAGCAGGGCCAGCTGGCACTGGTACAGGGGGGCAGCGAGCGGGTACACATGAGGCAGCTGTGCTGCAGGGTCCATCAGCACTTCCAACGTTTTGGCCGGCATCCCTCGATGGATGGCCGCGTTGATCCGGCTGACAGCCCGCAGCACTGAGGGAAAGACCAGGGTGAGCTGGCACGGGTGGGTTGCAGGAAGCGACCATGCCCCATCTCCCCTGGGGCACTTGGCCAGGCTGCTGGCAGGGGATGCACCAGGCAGCAAAACCTGCTGCAAGCAACATGTTGACCCCAGCCACTCACTGGCTTGCTCCTCCTCGCCCTTCTTGTTCACCATGAGGATTCCTGCCTCCAACTCCTCCTGCTCCAGCAGGTCCATGTAGCCCAGCTCCTGCAGCGGGCAGAAAGAGGGGCTTCTGGTGTCACACCGGAACCTGCTTGTGCTGACAGAGCAGCCACGCTCAGACCCCTTGCAGAAAGCTGCTGATCTACAGAGCAAACCCCTACCCAGGGGGGAAGCCCCCTCCTCCTGGTGACCATTGCAGTCCTGGGGTGCCACCCCAGCATGGGTACCCCGTGCCTGCAGGCTCCTGCCAGCCTTTACCAGCGCCTTCTGCTGCCGGTCCATGCTGAGCCGCTCCAAGTAGCGGTCGAGGTTGTACCACTGGAGGCAGCGCAGGGTCAGGATGGGGTCCTGCAGTGCACGGTACAGCGCCGGTGCGTCCTGTCTCTCCAGGGCATCGTCCACCTCCTCCAGAGCTCCATGCACTAGGAGAGAGGCCAGTTCACACCCAGAGAAGCTGAGCAGGTAAATCATCCCACAACTCCAGGGAGCAAAGGAGCTACAGTTGAAGCCTGCATACCAATAATTTTAGTTTGTCCTTGGAAATGCACACTCAGCCCTGCTCCCTGCCCAGTCTGAAGCTGGCCTGAGCAGACAACTCCTTTCTGCTATGCCCACCACCCCAGGCAGTCTCTGCCCTGCTGCCTGGGGTACCATCGTCACACCGATAAGCTCTGGAGACCCCCCAGGAGGGAAGCCACAGCTTTGCTCACCATTCACTTTGTTGATGTTCCCTTGGATTTCAGCCTGGGTCAGACACCGGTCATAGATGTCTTCACCCTCAGGGATGACCTGCGGGTACTGGAGAGAGACCCCCCCCACCCTGAGCTTTCTGCCCAAGAGCACCCCAACAGCACACAGCGGGGGTCCCCTGCAGATGCCTGGGCTCCTTTCCCAATCCCAAGCCCTGGGTCAACCAGCCCCCAAAGTAGAATCATTTCTCCACCACTTTCCCTCCATCTTCTGATCAGCACAAGGGCTCTCAGGCTGTGTTTTACCCGCCAAGTTTGGGGACAGTCTCCAACCAAGAGGGACCCCTCCAACTGGAAGCACCCACCACCACATCAGCGAAGGGGCTGGCTGCTCCTCTCCCAGCCTTCCCAGGACCCACCGTGCCCTCCTCACCCTGTTCCTGGCATTGCTGCCCTTCTCCAGCTTTGCCCGGTGGAGCACCTCCTGGTAGGCACCAGCCAGCACCTCACGCAGGTTGAGAAGCATCGCGCTGGGGTTGCAGAGGGCCATCATCGTCTGTGCCACCACCCCTCGATCCACCGCTTTGTTGATTGCCAGCACTGCAGCATGGACTAGAAGTGAAGTGGGAAGGATGTAGGTGAGACAGAGCATGGAGGGCTGCGACGGACCATCCCCTATATCCCTGCATGCAGTGGGACAAGCTGTGCCACGCACAATGGTGGAAACCCCAGCTTCTCAAAGAGGAAGCTGCAGTCTCCAGTGCCCGGAAAGTCTCCATGTCTCTACAGCAAGCCCAGCTAACACAAAACCCCTGGTGCTGCTGGCTGGGAAGGGGCTGTGCCAACCCTTGCAGCCATGCACAGGTCTGAAAGAGAGCATTTCTCAGTTTGTTGGCCCTAGATTTGATGTTCAGGGGCTGAGCCAAGATCCTGCTACAAGCTGATGCACAGCACCTCTCCCCACACGAGCACCCATCACCTGCTGCTTCGTCCACCGAGAGCTCATTGGCCAAAATGCCCCCGATCTTGCTGAAGGCAGGCAGCTGCAAGCCATACTTCTCCAGCTCCCGCTTCATGTTGTTGATCTCCTCCTCTAGAGCAGAGCACAGAGGCATCACTGCTCAGCACCAGCACCGTGGTCCAGCACTGGAGCGTGGGCAGCCAGCAGATCCCCCCGCTCCCCTGCCAAACCAGAGGGGTGCAGAAAATGCCCACACTGGGGTAAGCATCACCAAGGCAGCTTTGGAAAAGCTCGCCCAAGGTCTTCATTCCCCACACCCCTCCAACTGCAGGGATCTGGGAGCATTGTTGGCAAACCTCCCTTGCCAGCCCTCAGCCCAGGTTTCCCCGCACAGCACCATACCTGTGAAGTCCAATTTCCCGTACAAGTCCTGGATCTGAGGAGCCAGCCCTAGCTTGAAGAGGTACAAGCTGAAAGACAAGGCAGACACATGCCATGACCGTTCTGTCACTTGCTTCTCCCTCCTGATGCTTCTGCAACACCTGAGGCTGTCGCCCCAGCCCTGGGGGTGGCGTCACCGAAGGGCTCATGAACAAGAACATGAACCACGACAACAGTTTTGGCCCTGGGGCCAGGCCAGGGACACCCACCTGAGCGCATGGATGCAGTAGACCACCCGGGGCATGTTCTTCTTGTCATAGATGTCGGTGGTCTCTGGGTAGAAGATCTGCTGACAAGATAAGAGAGCTCAGGTGGAAATGGCACCAAGATGGTCCACGGGGAGGATGGTGTCCAAGGGTGGGGGGGGACAGAGACAAAGCCCCCCCTGCAACACCAGCAGTCCCCCAGTGAGCCGAGCTGGTGGCGTGCAGCCCCAGTGCTGCCACAAGGGCAAAGGCCAGTGCGTCCCTTGGCCCGGGGAGAGCGGAGGGAGGACGTTACCAAGGGAAGCCCCACATGGCTCATGGCATCACGCCAGTAGTTGATGTTATCCGTGTGCCGAAAGTGAAGCCCGGCTGCCTGGAAGAGAGGAAGCTGGGGTCAGGGTGAACCCCACCTTCTCCCATCCCTGGGATCCCACTCTCCCCCAAACCCACCCAGCCAGGGCATGAAGTTAAAAAGAGAGGCAAATCCTGTGGCAGGATTCCCAGGGCAGCGCAGCTCATATCCCATTTGCTGCCGTACTCTATTAAATTGTCCCTTAATGACTGCAATCAGTATGACCCTCCTTCACTTTGCATTCACCAGCAATGGAAAGGTTCCTACAAGTTTTGGGCTACACCTTCAGGAATGCAACCCCCAGTGCCACAGTCTTACCTTGTACTGTGTCTGCTCACAGTCATAGATCTTCTTCAGAGGGACCACAGTGGGAGCAAAGCAGTGGCCCAGCTTGGCAAGGATGACCCCGTTGCGCAGGCTCTCCTCCAGCTCCATGAGAGGGGGCAGCTCCTCACTCAGGCAGGCCTCCATCCAGCTGGCAGGGTAGAGATGGGGCACGTCGCAGACCCCCAGTACTCCCACCCAGACCCCTTCCAGACAGGAAAAGGGGCACCTAAAGGAGACACACACACACACGCACACACACACCCTCCCCATCCTCATAAATCCCTCCCTGGCAGGGAGAGGTCAGCCCCCACCCCTTTGCTGCAGGGTTTAGCAGACAGGTGTTTCTCAGTTTGGGTGCAACAGCACGGCTGAGTGCCCCCCCCCACCCCCAACCAACCCCAAAACCACTTTTGAAGGGCCAGAAAGCACCAGGAACAGGTGGGATTTTGTAGCCTCCCCCCACTCAGATTCCCTGCGTCTTATCCCCTTCCCCCCCCTTGCACTCCTTTTCCCCCCCAAAATTTGAGCTCGAGACAGAGGGGCTCCCCAAGTCCAGCCCCACCGCTTGGCTTCCTCCAAGTGACACAGATACTGGTAGGCGACGTTCTGTCTCCTCTGCTCATCCATCTCATCTGCAGTGAGGCGCTCATCTGGGCAGCAACAGGGGCACCCCGTCAAACCCCGCTATTCGGGGGGAGGGGCCACTTTTTTAAGCACCCATCACCACCCAAATTAAGGCAGGTTTTTGGCACAGCAGCCTGCCTGTGCCTCCCACAGCCCTCGCGTGGGTGGCACCGCACAGAGACGTGGCGGTGATGGTGACACCGGCCAGACCCTTCTGGCAATTGGAGGAAAATTTCCAATTTCCCTTTTTCCCCCAAAGTAACAGCCATAGCCGGCACCCAGAGCCCACACCTGGGGGGTCACAGCTGCAGGTTTGGGGTTCTTTCATGCCACTGGGGCTGGAGGCACCCACGACTGCTGGATGGCACCCAGCAGCACCCCACCAGGTGTATTCCTCAAAACATGTCCCGTCCAGCTGGTCCCCAGGTGCCTGGGGCCCCACCACTGTCCCCCATCCCCCTGCACCCCCAGACCTGCCTGTCCCCCCCCCAGCCCCCCGCACCCCCTTACCGCCCTGCACACCACAGCCTTGCCCGCTCCCCACAGCCCTTCCTGCCCCCCGCCCCCCCATTGCTGGCTGCCCCCCCAAAGCCCGGTCACTCACGCCGCACCAACCCCACTCCCTCCATGGCTGCGGCCGCGGCGGTTCCACCCGCGATTTGAATCTCCCGCCGCTCACGTGAGGCCGCGCAAGGGCCGCCGGGAGATGTAGTCCGGTAACGGCACCGGGGGCTGGAGGCGGGTGGGACCAGCGAGCACACGGAGATCAGCGCGATCCGGGGTGCGGGGGGAGCCCACGGGTGCAGGGGTCATCCTGGGGTGCAGGCACACCCAGGGATCAACCCACCCACGGGGGACGCAGCCCGGAGTGGCAGAGGGGACCTGCACACACCAGGGGCACCCGGCTGTCAGTGCACCTGGGCCCCACCGGAGTCTGCCCACCCGGGCTGGGCCAGGTGGGGGCTGTTGGGGAACCCTGGGATGTACCGGCCGACCCCGGGGTGCCCTTCACCCTCGCTGCACCTCGGTGCCCATACATCAGTCTGCTCCCAAACCACGAACGTGCCCCCCAGTTAAACAAGTCCATGGTGCCTGCCACAAGCATGCCGGGACAGCAAGGGGCCGGTTGTGCCACCCATCCCATGGTTCGCTCTGGCTGAACCAAGTTACCGTGGCACTGTACACCCTGCCGGTGACAGAGATGAAACTGGAGCCAGCCGGGCCATTGCAGGAATGTGCCCTCCCCAGAGGAGAGCTGGCTTTGTCCCAGTTTGTGTGTGCCACCCACGACCCTGATGTTTTCTTGGTGCTCAGAAGCTGTTCCAGCACCAGGCCCCAGGCACCGGCGTCCATCACCCCGGGGAAGCTGCGACCCGCTCTGGGTGGCTTTCCAGGCAGCCCAGCCCCAGCGGGACTCAGAGGCCCTTGGGACACCCTCCTTCCCAATCCGGAGAGCGGTGGTTTGCAGCAGCGGCGCGGCTGCAAGCAGTGGTGATGCCCTGTCCCTCCCCTCCACGATCTCAGCACCCTTTGCACCTAAAGAGCAAACAGTAAGTGTGTGCAACCAGTTATTCTGCCTCTCAAAAAGACACCCTAATGTAGCGTTGCTACATATCAAGGTGCCACGATTAGATCACTGGTCGGCCCGGACCAGGGAAGAGACAGATAACACACATGGTGTGAGCGTCAACTTCGTCTTTTATTGCGCAGTTAATTCCTTTTATACTAGCAACGGTAGGTGGGATTACTGATACATCATAGGGAGGCGACGACTAGCCTTCTACCTTTCTGTGACATCGCGAGATCTTCCGAACGCTGTACCCTACACCCTAGGAATGCCCACCCTGTGCTGTGGGGTGTGTGTCCCCCTCCTCCCTCAGTGACCCCCCCCCCCCTTCCTCTCTGGCAGCCACAAAGGTTTGCAGGAGGCAGGCACCAAGTGCAGAAACTGTGCTGGGGTCCTCCATGAAAAGGCCTTTTTCCTCCCTGAAACTTTAGCCGCAAACAGGCTACAAGGCCTTTCTAATTTTTTTTTTTTAATTATATAAAATAACACTGCTCGTTTCAAGAAATCCCAGGACCATGCCAGCTCAGGCTGCCTGCTGTGTCTTTCTCTCTCTTGCAGGCAGGTCACTCACCCTGCCCATGGCTTCGGAGGAGGCTGCTAACCCAGGAGCCCAGCCCGTAGCCCCTGCAGCCCCCGCCATCGGGAAGAAGAGCCGGAAGAAAGGGAAGGAGAAGCCCGAGGCCAGGGAAGATGCTCAGGAGGGAGGAGACGGTGACGGGGCAGGCGGCCGAGATCAAGGGGCTCATGCGAGCCGGGCACCGGCACTGGGTGACGCACAGGAGGCGGTGGGGTGCTTCAGGAAGGCGCTTCTCCTCTCCAGGGGTACGGCGAGCCCCCAGCTCTGCAGGGCTTGTGCCTTCAACCTGGGGGCTGCCTATGTGGAGACCGGGAAGCCCAAAAGGGGCCTTGAGTTCCTTCTTCAATCCCAGCCCTCGGAGGGGGAAAGCAGGGAGCACTTGGGGGACCTTTATTTCAATATTGGGGTGGCTCATGAAGGGCTCTGGGACTTTCCAAAGGCTCTGGAGTATTTTGACAAAGCCATCGGCCATGACCGCGCGGTGCAGGCTGGCAGCCGAGCAGGACCCGTGTACAGATGGGTTGCTGCTACCTGGGAATGCGGGAGCCGGCCCGAGCCGCACGTTGCTTTCTGGACGCCACATGGACCTATGCGGTGGCTGCAAGCCCCGAGGCTGCCACGGTGGCTCTGAGCAGGGCGAGCAGCTCCATGCTGCAGAGCTGACGGTTCAGGGCAACGGAGATCGTGGGCGTCCTCACCCAGTGCCGCTCGCTCGCTCTGCGAGAGCATCCCCAACCCAGCCCTGCGAGGTAATGCCGTGCTGCATCCTCTCCTCTCGGTCCCCTGGGGAGCAGCGCCCGCACCCAGCTTTTCCTCTCTGTCCCACAGGGAAACTCTACAATGACATCAGCCTTGGCTACTCCCAACTCCGCATCTTCTCCCTGGCTGCCGAGAGCTTCGAGCGGGCCCTTGTCCTCTGCGGTGGCGAGCCGGACCGGTGCAGGGAGGCTGCACTGCTGCAGAACCTGGGTGCTGCCCACAACGCCCTGCGCAGCTTTAGCACAGTGCTGGGCTGGCACCGGCGAGTGGCGGCACTGCACAGTAGGTTGCACCAGTATCTCTTGCTCTCGGGCTTTGCCTGATGTGCCGGCTCAGGATGGAGCCCCATGTTTCCAAATTCCAGGTGCTTTAGGGAACCGGAGGGTGCAGGGGCAGTGCTTTGGTAACCTGACGTACGCCTGCAGCCAGCTTGGGAACCACGAGGCTGCCACAGAGAACTACCTGCACGCCTTGCAAGCCTTCCGGGACTCGGGTAAGGGGAGGCACAGGCAAATCGTCCCTGTGATGCTCCCTCCCTGGGACCTTGGCGGCAATGTGCTGGGCCAGCACTGATGCTGCCCTTCATCTCCCAGAGGATGTGCAGGGGCAGTGGCAAGCATGCAAGGGGCTGGGAGTAGCCTGCTTCCACCTGGGAGACCCCCAGAAAGCCATCGGGCACTACAAGGAGGCCCTGACTTTGCTTTCCCACTGCCAGGTAAGGCACGCCGGGGAAAGCCCCAAGGCTGGACCCTCCCGTGCATCACAGGGTGACTGCCCCAGCCCTAGGGACGGACCCACTTGGCTGAACCCACGTGGGCTGTCTCCTCTGCAGGACACCCCCAGAGCTGCCCACGAGCGGATTGTGCACAAGCTCACCAATGCCATACAGCACCAGCTCTGCCTCCATGGCCGCCTCTCCTGTGGGGGTGTCTGGGTGCCCACCCCAGCCCCAGTAAGCATCACCCCGGGGGTGTGGGACAGATCAGGGTGCTGGGGACTGACACCCCAGATGGGTGTTGGTGGAGAGAGGCACCAGGGTTTGGTGGGCAGAGGGACACGCACATGTAAACCCCAGGCCGTCCCTCCATCCTAGCAGGAACCCGGCCAGCTGCGGTTTTGCTCCACGCTGCCCCACGCCAGCGGGACACGGCTCTGGGGGAGCAAGGCATGAGTAGGAAAGCTGCCATCATGTCCCTCCTTCCTCTGTGGATGAGTTCCCAGCATCAACCATGAGATAAATCTTCCTTTCTCCGACCCCAGGTCCTGCGGGGGGAAAGCCCAGCCTGGGGACAAGCTGTATGTGCCTGTGCCGGGAGCACGTCCTGGCCGTTCAGGTAAGAGGGTGCAAACAAAAACCCAGGCAACTTGCTTGAGCCATACAGCCTATTTCTGCCAGAGCCAAGGCTTCGGCACAGGCTAGTACGGGACTCCTGCCTATCTGCCTTTCCTCTCTGGAGGCAGAGGAGTGACCCTGACTGATGGCCCTGCACTGGAGCTCCACAACCCACACGGACACCTGGACATCTCTGTGAAGGATGAGGATGGTCCCAGCATGGCTCCAGGGTGTCACAGTCAGCCCCATGCTAACAGGTGGGTGGGCGAGGGGGAGGCACACCGATACAGCTCCTTGCACCCAAATACCCTTGCAGTAGCAGCAAACATAATGCAGCGAGTGGCATCACCCCAGGGACTTCTCGTGATTAAAGGTGAAAATCCAGAGATTTTAAAAGATGTGTAATTCTGGGGAGTGCCTTTGGGGTAACTGAAGCTGGAATTTGGGGAGGGTTCGGTAATGATGTGGTAGGGGAGAGTTTGTCACACAGATGTTCTCCATCACCTCCCCATGAGCTGTCTCCGCTTTGCTCCCAGTAACCTGACCATCACCCACCCGTGCCCAGCCCTGCTGCGCCACGGCAGCCTCTGGCCAAGTGAGTACCAAACACAACTGGAGCTTCGCTTCCCCAGCGAGCTGAGGGCTGTGGTTCTCACACTGCATTCATTTTCACAGGGCATCGTGACTGCCGAACCCTCCGGCTGAGGTCCCCGGAGTGGTAGGTGATGCACTGGAGGAGCGGGTGAGGGAGCAGACGGGAGGTCTGGGCTCCGGGATGTCCCCTAAGGGGAGGGATCAGGGATGGAGACCCCCCCGGCAGGCCCTGGGACACCCCAGCTCCTCGCAACGGCCATGTCCCCAAGCCCAAAATCGCTGGGGCTTGGGATTTTGGCACCTTGGAGCCAGCCCCAAACCCCAGCCTTACAGATGGGCAGCAAATCTGAGGGTGGATTCAAGCACCCCTGTATGAAATCCCCCCCCAATTCTGCATCCCACCGGACACCCCCACACCCCGTAACACCTCGGTGCCCTCGCCACCCCGCAGCCCCACCATCGCCGCCACCAGCTGCCGGTCCTGCACAGAGTGCAGGATGCTGTCCCTCATCTGCAGCTTCGTGTGATGGTGGAGGACACCGGGAAGATGACCGCTTCCCACGTTGGGCGGGGGGGCGGCCCGGGCAGCAGGACCCCGGCCTGGACTGCGTGTCCCCCCGCACCCCCCACCGGGGCAGAGCCGAGCTGCCGGTGGGAGCCTGTTCCCGGAGCCAGCACGGTTTTGAATCCGGTCCTTTGCCGCCCTCCTTCCCGTGCTGGGGCCGGAGGTCCCGCGAAGGGCGGGGGGTGGGGAGGAAGGGGGCGGCTCTCGAGGACCCGGGGGCTCCGAACCCGGCACCCCCCCGCGCCGCGGGGATGGGCGCTCCGCCCCGGGGCCGCCCCTGCCTCCGCGCCTGCTCCGTACCGAGCCGAGCCGCTCCGTGCCGGGCCGGGCCCGCCGCATGCCGGGACCGCGGGCGCTGCTGGGACTGGGGCTGCTGGTAGCGGCAGGGGTTCGGGCGGGGGGACGCTGCCCGAACCGGGACTGGGGCCGGAGCTGGGACCGGGACCGAGAGCGGTGCCGTCCCCACCGCGCCATGCACGGGCCTAACGCGGGGTCCGGGCCGCGGGGGCTCCGCTTCCTCGGGTAATGGCTGCGGAGGGGACGTGCGGGGACCGCGGGGGGGGGGGGGGGGAAGGGCGGGGGGGGCGGCGAAAATGGCAGCGGCGTCCGGAGGGTGGTAGAGGGTGCGGGGGATGTTTGGGGTTTAGGAGGGTGCGGGGGCGTTAACGGGGGAGAGGGGTACGGGGGTGGGGGTGGGGCAAAGGGGTCGGGAAGGGTACGGGGTGGTGCAGAGGTGCACGGGGGGGCTCAGCGCGGGGAGCTGGACACTGTCCCTGTCCCTATCCCCCCGCTCCCACCCGCTTGCTGGCAGTATGCAAAGTCAAGGGGATCATAGCTGCTCCCCCTGGCTGGCCCTGAGCCCCCCCCCCCCCCCCCAGAGCCGGGGTCTGGCCGGGTTTTAATGCCCCCAGGGGTGCCATTCTCCCTCCCCAGGCAGGAGGAGGCCCAGGCCATCGACCAGGAGCTCTTCACCGAGTACAAGTTCAGCGTGGATCAGCTGATGGAGCTGGCGGGGCTGAGCTGTGCCACCGCCATCGCCAAGGTGGGCGTACGAGAGGCAGGTGGTGGTCCTGGGGGGGTGTCCCGCTTTGCCAGCATAACCCTACGCTTCCTGTCCCACACCAGGCCTACCCACCCAGCTCCTTCACCACCAGCCAGCCTGCCGTGCTGGTGGTGTGTGGGCCGGGGAACAACGGCGGCGATGGCTTGGTCTGCGCCCGACACCTGAAAATGTTTGTGAGTCTCTTGTGCAGGCAGCTGCATGCTCCCCCCTTGGGGAGGATGCCTGTCCCCGCACACCCCCCTACCCACAAGCTTTGGGGTTCTTGCTTCTCTGGCTGCTCCTGGTGCCAGAGCACCATTCAGGTCCCTCCTGCTCTTCCAGGGCTACCAGCCAACCGTGTATTACCCCAAATGCCCCAACAAGCCCCTGTTTGAAGGTTTAACCACCCAGTGCCAGAAGATGGACATCCCTTTCCTCCCCGAGTTCCCGGCCGAGGTGAGCAGTCCCTGGCTATGGAGCAGCTGCCCTCAGAGCCGTGCCCGGGGCTGTTTTTCACCCACTGCCTCCCTTGCCACAGGCTGCGCTCATCGATGAGCTCTATGGCCTGGTGGTGGATGCAATTTTCGGGTTCAGCTTCAAGGGAGCAGTGCGGGAGCCCTTCGGCAGCATCCTCAGCACCCTTGAGCGCATCACAGTGCCCATTGCCAGCATCGACATTCCCTCGGGTGAGTAAGAGCCGGACCTAATGGAGGAAGGTGCCTGGCGGGGGTCTTCCTGGCTCCAGCCTGGCCTTGAGGCTTGTTGCAGGCTGGGATGTGGAGAAGGGGAAGGCGGACGGTCTCCAGCCCGACATGCTCATCTCCCTCACGGCGCCCAAGAAGGCAGCAATGCATTTTGCTGGCCGCTACCACTTCCTCGGGGGCAGGTTTGTGCCTGCTGCGCTCCAGGAGAAATACACTTTAAACCTGCCACCGTACCCCGAGACAGACTGTGTCCTGCAGCTGACCTAGGGCTGGGGCTCAGCAGGGGCTTGGGGTGCCAGGCTAGGCTTCGGCACAGCAGATCAGGGCCCAGTTCTGTCAAAGCCACACCTCTCCGCTAGGAGGATGCTCAGCACGTCACTGGGCTGCAGTCCTGCCCAGCTCTGCCAGCGGGATCGATGTTCACTGCAGACCAAAGCCCCCAGGACCTTGGGACCGATGGAGCAGCTGCCAGGCAGGCTCTGTTTGGGGTTGGTACCTAATCTGAGTGGTTCTAGGTGTAGAGGCAATCCAGGATCCCGGGGTCTGCTATATATCTTGCACTTCAGGATAGTTTCATTGCAATAAAGATTTATTCATGCCCTTGAAAAAAATATTTCAATACTCTGTGCGGTCTGTCCCCTTGTGTCCCTCTGCAACAGACCCACAGCAAATGGGTGCCTGCCCCAGGGCCTGATGGGAACTGGGGTCACCTCTGACGGGAGGAAGGCTCAGGGAGTGAAATAAAGCTTGATCCAGCTTCAGAGCAACTAGTCCCAGCCCAGCATCCCCAGGCAGCAAACACACAGCTGGGCCACGGCACTGGGCTCCACCTGGGAAGAGCCTGGAGCACCCTTGAGCACCCACCAGCACCAGCAGGCAGGACTGGGACCCTCACAGCCAGGTGGTACCAGCAGCTGCGCAGCACGGCAGCCTTGGCCCTTGCTCACTCCGGCTCCTTCTTCCTCTTCTTCCTCCTCTTCCTGGGGCTGTGCCCAGCCTGTTCTGGCCCATCTGTGTCTTCTAGAGGTACCTCTGTCTCAGCTGGCTCTTCTTTGTCCTCCTTCTCCTTCTTCTCTGTCTCAACTGGCTCTTCTTTCTCCTCATCCTCCTTCTGCTTCTTCTTCTTCTTCTTCTTTGTAGCCTTCCCTTCCTCTCCTGCCACCTCCTCTTCTCTGCTTGGCTCCTGATTCTTCTTCTTCTTCTTCCTCTTCACAACCTTCCCTTCCTGTCCCGCCACCTCCTCTTCTCTGCTTGGCTCCTGATTCTTCTTCTTCTTCTTCCTCTTCACAACCTTCCCTTCCTGTCCCGCCACCTCCTCTTCTCTGCTTGGATCCTGGCCCTGCAGCACTTCGGGATCAGCTCCGTCCCTGGACTGTTTCCTTTTTTTCTTCTTTTTTTCCTGCCTCTCTGCTAGGTGGCTGCTCTCTGGTGGCTCATGCTGCCACTCCTTGTGTCGGTATGTGGTCAGGAAGGCTCGCTCCTGCTCCTCCAGCCGTGCCAGCTTGGCGCTCATGGTCAGGCCGTGACGGGCACCCCTGCAACAATCGTGGGCAGCTGGGGTCTGGCACCTCCCTGGCAGGGAATGTGGCCCCCAGCCCAGCCTCCTCGAAAGCCCCTGCCAGAAGGAGGGAGCCCAACCATGCAGCCCCCACCAACCACGTACTTGTGTGCTGTGCGGCCCCCACACGCTCGCATCAGCTCCTCGTCCGTCAGCCTGCAGGACACAGACAGGACACATCACCCCCAGCATCAGCTCCCCCTTGCAGCCCTTGTCCCTCCCCACTGCTGCATCTTGGGGACAGGGCATACGCCGCTGCCCCAGGCTCACCTCCTGGCCGAAGAGAGGTCCAGCTTCTCCTCCTCCTCGCTGCTCTCTGAGCCGGATGGCAGCTTCGTGAACTCCTCCCCGCATGCTGTGAGCGTGGCTGACTGCAGAGGGGAGAGGCAGAGGGGCTGCGAGAAAGGGGGACAAGGAAAAGGGGGCCCTGGCGGCCACAGCAGTGATGGGCTGGGGAGGCTGCACTGCGAGGGGCGTTGCAGAGTTCAAAACAGCCTTCAAAGAGACACCAGCTGCTCGCCAAGCCACATCCCCAGGGCCAGTTACCTTCACGAAGTGGCCATACAGCATGCTGCCAGCACTGCTGGCCTTGCGGGGCTTCTTATTGCTGATTCTGACTCCCTGCTCGGAAATTGTCTTCATGGAGATGCCATCCTGGAGGGAGAGAAAAAGATACAAAGGGCTCAGGAGCATTCTGTCCGAGGGGCTTCACCCCCTCCAGCAGCACCTCTCTGCCACCACAGTCCCCGTGCAAGGTGCTGCACAGTTAGGGGCTGCAGGGACATACAGCAGCCATGCAAAGGGGACCCCAAAGCCCTCCCCTGCCTTCCACCCCATCCCAGCCCGACTGGGGTGCCCCCCACCGCCCCCCAGCCCTCCTACCTGCCCAGCCTCCACAGCAATGTTGGCAGCCGCCCTGTTGAAGACGTGATCCCACCAGTGGAAGGAGAAGGGCTCCGCTGCGTCGTGTCCCACCTGTGGGGTGCAGAGGAGCCACCGAAATGGCTGCAGCCGGCGGCGGCTGCTGGGTCCAAGCCCCTGCCGTGCAGGGGGGCTGCACTCACCCCCGCCGTGCCGCACTTCACCTTCACCCGGATGGCCTCGGCGATGCCGTCCTCCCGCTTCCCCAGCCCCTGCCCTGGGGACAAGGACACCCGTCACTCGCCGCAGTGGCTCCCCCCGAGCCCCCCGCGGCTGGGGCAGGCCATCGGGGGCTGGGGCTGCTGCGAGACCCCGAGTGGGAGGGGTGGTGGGGGAGGCGGCGAGGCCGAGCCCTGCTCCTCCGGGACGGCCGGGGACCGGGGGACGGGCCGTGAGACCGGGGAGAGCCAGGGACCGGGGGTACTCGGGGAGGAACAAGGGATGGCGGGACCGCGGACTGGGGGGACCCCAAGCCGGCCCCCACCTCGCCGCCAGCCGTGCCGCCGTAGCTGGCTCTCCGCAAATCGCATCCCACGCCCCGGCGGCTCCGGGCCGCTCATGGCGGCGGATCCCGGAGGGTCGCGGGGGTCCCGGCAGCCACCACCTCTGCCCGGCAGGAAGCGCCGACCGCGCAGGCGACCAGACGGGGCGGAGGTCACGGCCCAGGGTACGCGCAGGCGCACTCGGACGGCGGCGGGGCCCGCCGGGAAGGGGAGGCTGTGCGCATGCGCGCGCGGCGTGGCCGGGATCGCGCCCAGCACGGGGAGGCGCGGGGCGGGGGCGCACGCGCACGGACAGACGGACCCGTCCCGGACGGTGGGGGGAGGGCGGACAGCGGCACGGACACGCGTGTGCGGGCACAGGGGCACACGCGGATACAAAACCAGGCACACACGTATGCTGGCGTGCATGCACACGCATGCACACACACACACGTGCACATGTACACAGGCGTGCATGCATGCACACGCACCTACATGCATGCACACGCATGTACACGCATGCACACATACATGCACGCATGGACACATGTACGCACATGCACACACAAACTTGCACATGCTCACATGCACGCACACATGCACACATACACGTGCATGCGCACAGATGTGTGCACATACATGCACCCACCCATCCCCACCAGCTGAGCATTGCACATACCCCCCCCCCCCAGCAGCTGGGAACACACACGCAGCTGGCCATGCATTACACACACACACATGGCATTTTACACACTGGTGCTGTGCACTGCACATACCCACGACCTGCATGTTGCGTGCACACACGCTGCTCCCTGTGCGGTTGCACGGCATGCATGCCTGCTGCTCACCACCTGCTTTGCACATGTGCTGGTGCTGCTTCGCGTGGGCCAGGGGCAGAGGGGGCTCTGCAGCCTCAGAGAGTGCGTGTGTGTGCGCACACGTGTGTGTGTGCCTGGCCAGAAAGCCCAGCGGAACCCACGGCACAGCACTTGGCCCTGCAGCCAGGGGCTGTTTGCTTTTCTCCAGGGCAGGGGCCAGATCCTGAGCCGGTGCTGTGGCCCCTCTGCCCCCCCCCACCCTGTGCATCATGCAGCTGGGCCAGGCCAAGCCACCATGCTGCGTCCTTGTCCCTCCCAGCTCCGTCCCTTCTCCAGCTGCCACTCAAAGCTGTCACCAAGGCCAGCCTATTGCCAGGCCAGTCTCACTGGAAGACTCCCAGATGCTGGCAGCTGCTGGCACCCTGAGCTTGGGTGCACCTGCAGAGCTGGGGACACCCCGCTTTGGCACCCCTTGCCCCGCTGTCTAGGGCAGGGGTCTGGCCCAGGTGACACCGCAGGGATGGAGACATGTACCTGTATTGCGTCCCCTGGATCTCCCTTTGCTCCCGCCAAGCTGTACTTCCAAAAGCGGGAGAAGGATGTGGTCTGGCGGAGAGGTGGCGTGTGTGGGAGTGTCCCCGTTCAAATGCCTTGGCCTCCCTGCGCGGCTCCTCACGCCGTGCGGCTCCTCACGCCGTGCTCCGGCTAGACAGGAGCAGCCCAGAGCTGCCACGAACTCCGGCACATCACTGCTCCGCCGACGCCAGCTGGGAGAGTCGGTGGGGAGGACGGGCAGCCAGCCCCCAGGTGAGCAGGGGTGCGATAAGGTGTGTTACGGGGTGTGCACAGGGTGTGCAGCGTGCAAGGTGTGCAATGGAGTCTATGGGACGTGCGTGGGGCATACAGGGTGTGCGCTGTGCAATGGGGTGCATGGTAGGGTGTGCACGGGCTGTGTGGCGTGCAAGGTGTGCAATGGGGTGCACGTGGGGTGTGTGCTGTGCAACAGGGTGCCTGTGGCGTGCGTGCTGTGCAATGGGGTGTGACCGCAT
The DNA here is from genome assembly GCF_900496995.4 of Aquila chrysaetos chrysaetos. Taxonomy (NCBI): domain Eukaryota; kingdom Metazoa; phylum Chordata; class Aves; order Accipitriformes; family Accipitridae; genus Aquila; species Aquila chrysaetos. The sequence goes on from NC_044012.1 coordinate 26,627,277, forward strand.
ACAGCAAAGGCGCCAACTCCGTACTTTGCACTGCTGCAACCGTCGCACGCAGCAGCAGCATTTTGCCGGTGTGGCCAACAGAGTCAAGGGACATCCCCCGTCCCCTGCTCCAGCCCTGCGAGCATCGCTCCTGTACCTCCTTGCACTTTGTTTTCCCACCAAGCATCCCAGCTCCTACTGCCTTTCCCTCCCACTCCCCTTGATAAGAGTGCTGGGGGTTTATCTCCAAGGTCACGCTGAGCCGGGAGACCACAGCAGCCCGAAGTCCACGGGGCAACAGCCTTGACTGCTCCATATTTCACTGCTATCTGCTCTGTCTGCTACAATTAAAAAAAGCAGCAATAACCTTCATGGAGGAGCAGTCTCACGGCCGCACCCCAGCTGTGTCTCACAGGGCAGAGCAACCGAGACAGCAAGGATGGGGATATTCCCACCAGGACACCCAAGAAAACACAAGCAGGGCAGGACTGAACATTTCAGCACCGCAAAAGCTGCCGTAAGCAGACGCCCTTCCTGGAGCAGCATGGGGAACATGGGAGGCTTCTCCTCCATCCCTGGCAGAGACAGAGCTGGAGCAGTCCACTGACAGTCCAGGCTCCCAAACAGGAGATTGGGGCCAAGCTGGGGCTCAGACCCATCGCTGACACTGGGCAGGGGACAGACACTGGGCACAACTGCTGTCCTGTGTCACCACTGCTAGCAGTGGCCAAGGGCTGCGAAGCCCCTCTGGCACCCTGGACCCTCTCCCAGTGCACATTAGAAACCCACTAGGTTTCCTGGATGATATAGCCCCTCATGCACCCATGGGTGCAAGCATGGGTGCATCAGCCAGACCCAACCTAACCCTCCATGGGGCCGTACAGAGGCACACGCAGACCCAGAGGGAAGGGCAGGTGCCCAAATACCAACCCCCTCCTTTTCTCTCATCCCAGGGCAGCTCCGGCAAGGCTCTCCAGACGACCCTTCGCTGCCCACGCGTCCTTCAGCCCTGGGGCAGGCTGGAAGACTTGTGATTTTGTTGTTTCCAGTGTCAAGTGGAGCAAACAACAAATCCCAGTCTCCGCCCTGCCGTGGGCACAGGCTCCAGGCTGGTGGGCACTGCTGGCTTCAGCACAGCTGACCCTGCAAGCTGGGAATGTTGGACCCATGTGTAAACTCCAGTGAAACGTGGCCAGGACTGGGCAGGCAGCTGCAAGGAAGAAGGTATCAACTTGCTGGAAAAATTAAAAATAAACCAAGTCAGAGCAACGTGAATATGGACCTGAATGTGACACGGTCACGTCCTGCTGGCAGGCAGCTGAGCAAGCTGGCAATGTCCCAACCACTCTCTAAATCATGGTTTTCTGCCCTGAAACACTGCAGAATTGAGCAGAGAGGCCAAGGAGCATCATTCAGCATCATTAGCTCTTCCTTACAGCTCCTGGGGCTGAGGAAAGATGTTGCAGCAGTTCAATATACATACATGTATGTGTGTGTATGTATATACATACACACACACATATATACATTTTTTCCAAGCTACCCACTCCATGACCTCCTAACCCTGGGAGATTTCCCTGCTGCCCCTCTCTTGGAGCACGGTCAGATGTTATTAACAGAGTCTGAACTTCCAGCCCCACAATCGGGGCTGTGGCTGCAGGAAACAGCCCCTGTCATGGCCAGGGACCTTAGTAATAAAAAAAAAAAAAATAGTTTCTGAAATTTAGATGTTTATTTCCTGCAATATCTGCTTCCTCCACATTTAAGAGGTTTGATTTCAAAGTTGAAAGTGTTACATTCAGTTATTGGGGAAAAAGGCTGTGGTTCTCCTCTGGGGAGCGGGGAGGAATAAAGTGAAAATTAGTCCTTGACAACAGAGATCTCTCCAAATCAATCAGCCAGATTCACTACTACCTGCTGAGGAAATTGCTCCTTCCATTACGTTTTAAAGGAATTAATTCTATTTATCAGAGAAAAATGAGAGGAAACAGTCAGCAAGGAACACCTTTGGGCAATTCCTCAGGGAAGGAGAGATACAACAGCAAGAAAGTGCAATTGTTCCTTTGCAAGAGGGCTTTTGAACAGCACATTACTGAGGATTAGGGAAAGCTCTCTGGAGGGGATTAATGTTTCACTAAAAAGCTCCCTTCTCACCAGTCCTCAAAGCCGCCTTTTCCACCCAAGCCTGGGCTGGCCAAAGGCGAGACCCAAATCCCCCTGCAGATATGCAAGGCTGGAGCGGCCACATCCATCACACCTCCAGGCTTATCTGACCACAGCCCTGCCGTGTCCCACCCTGCAGCCCCTTCCTCCTGCCAACGATGCTGGGGAAGCCACAGGCCCTTCCCTCCCAGCTTTTCTCCCCCATTTTGAGAAGGGGGGAATGCTGCTGCTCCCACTACCCTGCGCAGAGCAGAGGCCAGAGACTCCCCAGGCAGGTGCAGGGTAGAGCTCCGAACTCAGCACTTCGTCCCAGTGCATGGGCACAGGCAGATCAAGATGCTTTTCTGCTCCCCGAGGAATAAGGAGGACCAGAGCATCAGTTGTAGCAGCTACAGGGAAGAGCTTGCAAAGCCCATTCAAGAGACAGTGCTCAGCTTGGGGGAAATTACTCCTGTAAGGGCTAAGGGGTTGGTAAAAGCTGCACCAGTGCAAAGCATTTCCCTGAGCTCATCCCCTTCCCCGTGGGGGGAAGCGGTTGCTCCCCTCTGCACTGCTTTAGCACCAAAGGCAGAGCGATGAATCCACCCAGCTGCTCCACACAAGTATGGCAAAGCCCCTCCGGAGCAGCAAGGAGAGCACGGAGTGTGGCAGCTTTGCCAAATTGCCCAGGGGAAGCTGGAGAGCTGGTAGATGAACATCAGATGCAAACAGAGGCTGCAAGCCAAGATAGCAGGCTGCCCTGTTATCTTTATTTTAGCACCTTGGCTGGTGGGCTGGCAGCAGGTGAGGAATGATCTCAAACTAACATAAGAGCAGATGCTGCAACATGGAGAGACAGGAGAAATACGTTTTCCTGCTTAAACGAGCAGAGAGACACTGAGGACTGAAGGGCCTGTAAAGACTCAGCATTTCCCTCTCTCTTCTCCCCCAGACAAACAACAATTATCCTCCTTCTATGGGACGCATTGGAGAATGGCGTCCACGCACTTGCCAGGTCCAGAGCCCTCTCTGGAAACGCAGGACCCTAGCTGAGGAAAAACATCCTAGCAAGAACTTCTACAAGCAGCACATTAATTCTCCTCCATATTCACAGCAGTCTGCCTAGGCTGCCAGCAGGATCCCTCCACCATGCAGGTATTTCCAGCCAGCTTTGCTCACAGGCACCGAGCAGCCAGCCTCTGTGTGGCTCAGCTCCAGCCTCATCTCAGCGACACTGAAGCATCACCAACCCTTCTCCACCTCACCAGCTCAAGCCAAGACAGCAATGGCAGTCACAGCCTCGCAGGAGCCCTCCCCTCTCAGCAGGCTCATTGCTTTGGATTCACTAGACCCCTCCAAGTCCCTCCTACATCATGAGCAGAGGGACAGGTCAGAAGTTTCTGTCCTGCCAGCAAGCAGCACACCAGCTCCCCTCACAAGCACACAGACTCCTCACGTTGGTGTAATTTACACCACACTGGCACATCTTGCTAACACTGAGGAAGGAGATGGAAGGACCGTGTCTTGCCAGAAACAAGTTTGGGACTAGTTTTGCTTTCGAAAGAGGTTCAAATGCAGAGCGCAACTTTATTGCAAACACAGGGATACGTCTCTGCTCCCCACAACCCAGCAGCACCACCTCTCCTTCCAGCTGCCTTCTCCGCTCCCTCTCACTTACCTGGTTACCCCATCCTCTGTCTGCAACTCCCACAAGCACATTCTTTGCAAGAGCTGGCTTGCATGGGGACAGAGCCTTTGCAGAGATACACAGACCTTACTGCAGGCAAAGGTCATCTGCCCAATCTAAGAGATCATGAAGGACCATACAGGCCTTTTTATAAGCCCATTTTTACCTGCAAAGGGGCCAATGAGCAACATTAGGAAAGAGCTCCGACCCTGCCAGTGCAACCAGGAACTTCAGTACTCATCCTTACACAACTCTCCACAAATTCTTTTTACGTTGGAGAGGTTGCAAAAAGAAATCCACATGTATGTGCACAGACTCCAAGGGAAGAGATTAGGCTAGGCTTTCTGAATCCTCATCTAAATGACCCCAGTCTCATGATGCACATACACAAAGGCAGGCGCATTTCCAGCCCGCATGCACTCCCATGTTTTCTCACGCAACCACTGTTCCACCTACGCTCTCCAACAACACACAGTATTGATAGATCCCATCTCCAACTCAGAAGCAAGCTGGGTGCAGCAGGTTTTACAGGTATACAAGAAGGCAGCACTGGGATTCCTCCCATTCCCCCCTCACTGCCCAATCTTCTCCTACCAAAAGAAACTTTAAAAAAAACCCCAAAACCCACTAACACCCAGCTAACAGCAAGCACTGTGCAGAAAAACCTGCTGGCTTCTGTGGATCAGGTCATCCAAATACAGCAGAACTACTTGTCCTACACATACTTTAAAGTCCCTAATTCAAAGGAAGCTTCCAACCAGGCGTGTTTAGGGCCAGATTTTGGGCAAGCCTTCAGCAGCATTTCTTAAGTGTCAAAAAGGTTTCCTGCTACAAGAGGGAAGGAAGCCCGGCCAGGTGGGGAGGTTGCACAACACCCCACATGATCTGCAAGAGGTAAGTGTGGGGGACAAGACAGATTAATCACAAGTAACTAGGGGAACTCAACCAGCTTCAATGTGGCAATCGAGGAAGATACATGGAGTGCAGGGAGACAGATGGTTGTGCGCATTTATTTTTCTTTGATAAAAATGGTATGCAAATTACACAGCCATGGAGGCTCTTGGGAAAATATCACCCTGCTGGTCCTCGGGGAGTTTCTTGGAGAGTCTTAACATTCAAACACACCAAAACTGGGGGGAGGGGGAGAATGGAGGATGGATCTAAACTGGGAAGAACATGAACTTCAACATTTTCCAGTGAAGCAAAAAGATCGTTAACTTATTTTTCAATTTTCTTTTTTGTTTTTACACTTTCAGGACTGAGCCTACGAAGCACAAGAGTCAACAAACCCCTGACACCGCTGCGCAAGAACTAAATCGCTTCAGCAGAAACACACCTTTTGAACACTCTTCTGCATGGCACTTTCAACTCAAGTTCAAGAACAGCAAGCCTGATCCCTGAAGGCATCTAGGCTCCTTTACACCATCCCAAAAGTGTAAAGAGGCCATACTTCAAATGCAGTTTTCATGCACATTAACCCTCTACCAGGAGATCAGAGGCACCTGTGTGCAAGGGACACAGGCTCAGTTCATCCAGTGAAACATTAAGACAAATAACACCAGAAATTTCCAGGTCATTTCAATTTTTCTTTTGATCCATTCCCAATAAGATGCTGGGAGAAATAACCAAAACCAAACTTGGCTCAAGTTTTAAATATTTGCCTGAAAGGAGGACTAGGGTGGGGAATCATGTACAGTTAAAATCAAGCTACTCAAAACACAATCTTTCAGGTAAGTAACTAGAAGTATCGCCTCTACCATCTAGAGAGAGAGAGAGAAGAGTGTCTGAGACAGAGGGCATATTTAGGAAAAAATACACATCTGAAGTCTCTGTGGCCACGATGAGAACTGGAATCCACATACAAGCCAGTTAAAGAGCATTTCAACATGAAATCTTAACTTAGTAGGAAGGTCAGGGGTTAAGCTGTATCTTTTTGTTTTAAATACATGGACAGCTGTCAGATATGAAAATGATTGTGGGCTTTCCTGAAAGATCCCCCTGTGCATGTGTATGGATGCATGTGCTGACATCTGTGGGGCAGCATGACAAGAGTTTAGGAAGGCTGGGAGCCCAGCAGTCTCTCAATAGCTGCGTTGATGTCTCCACCAGTGGCTATAAGCGCCTGGAGGTTGGCCTCACGATTAATGAAGCCCATGGCATTCAGCTGCTCCAGCTGCTGTTGGAATCGCACTTCAGGACTCTGCGCCTACAGAAGGAAAGGACAAAGACCTTAGAGTCAGACAGCAGAGATCAACATCCAATATGGGCAGCGTCAGCAACGACGGCTGAGCAGGGACCCTGAGCTCAGCTTTAGGCATACTGAAAATATTCCAGGCTCGTTTACTGTTGTTACCCATCTCCCCATGGGCTTTGGCACAGCAGCCACACTGTGCACACAGTTAGTCCAAGTTCTGCACCTACGGAGATAGCAGCGCTGGGAGGAGGATCCCTGGCACTCTTAGCTTCAAACCTGTGCAAAGGGTTACTACACCCCAAAGAACTAGCCAGCCTCAGACACCAAACTTAGCATAAAGCACCACAGCCAAGAGAAACCTCTCGGGGACCACATCCCTAGAGTGAGTGGGATTGGGACAGCCTCTAGCTCACCCTGGAGATGCCCCTCCCCAGAAGTGTATCAGCATGCAGCTGGGCATTACATACTTGAGAGCTTCCTCCGGCCAGCAGCTGGATCATCTGCTGCATGAGCTGCTGTTGGGGGTTACCACCCCCAGCTGGAGAGGCACTGGCCGGCGTCGAAGCAGAGGGAACAGGGTTCTCCGGGATTGTGCTTCCTCCTGTGGAGGACGGGGGCATTCGAGGCATGCCGAAGGAGCTGAGGCTGCAGAGGAAGGCAGGGCGCGCTCAGAGGCAAGCTGGCACTTCTGGGTGTCCCCTGAGAGCTGGGCAGCACAGTAACCAGCAGGCTCTGCCAGGCTGGCCCTCACTGAGGCCCATACTACAGGACAGCTTTGTAAATTAAACCGGCTGCGTTTGTATCCTGGTCACACATGGTACTGGGAGTAAGCAATCCTAACAGAGGTGCAGGCCTGAAAGGAACTGCAGAGACTGAATGTGACCCACGCTGCCACAGAACAGAAGACCTGAGGGCTGCCAGCAGACCAGTCTGCCCCAAGGTACCCACCCAACCTTGTGGCTGTGCATCTCATACTGTTCAAGTTCAGAGATAAAATTCTTGAGTTCAGCCAATACTGAATACAGCAAACAAAAGATGGAGGAGGGACCAAGTGGTTTCCAAACCTTTTTGTCCAAAAAGGGTCAAAGACTTCCCGCGTGAAGTATAAACAAGCAGAAAGTGCTAATTAGCTGGAGTTCACAGAGGCCTGCAGGCACACACACATGCAGAAGTCCCCATGACAGTGCCCTAAGCAGATCTCCTCGAAGAATCAACAGCTAGTCTGCATGCTGGTATCAAGCATGCCAGCTCTGCCTGCAGAAACCCACTCTAAAGCGCTTATTACCTTGGCACTAGTCCTGGGGCCTCCGTTTGCAGGGTCTGGAGTCCCTGCTGGATCTGGAGGAGCGCCTGCATGGCGCGGGGGTTGGTGAGAATGGAGAGGGAGTCTGGGTTCTGCATCTGGGAACAAAGGCAAAAAGACACAACGGTACCAAACAGTGAGAGCTTCCGCAGCCAGAGATGCACCAGGTTTCAATCTGAACAACAATCAGCATAGAGCTGCGCCTCTCGCCCTGCAGCCAGAGCGAACCTGCGAGTCTGGTTCCTCCTTCAAGTCTCCAGACTGCAGGGCTCATCTGCAGAGATACTCATAGGGTTTAGATCAAATTTCCTAAATGAACTGGGTGAATCAGATTAGAACTGGGGGCACAAGCCTTTGGAATTAAAGTGATTTTATTTGATTTACCTGAGTGAACCAGCTGCTCTAGCACAATTAACTGTTTTAATTTTTGTAAACTCATTACAGTGAGAGACTGTCCACACACGAGTTTCATGTAGCTTAACTAGTCTAATCTGAAGTCCACCTTTAGGTAATTTAGATTACTTAATTTAGATTGCCTTGTCTAAACAAGCTCTTCCTTTCTCTCTTCCCTGTGCAAACCCCTTTCTTTCACAGCCCAAACCACCCAAGCCCACATGCTTCCTAGTCCACTTGACTAAGCAGCCGAGATACTCCCTTTCCTACAGAGGATGGAAAAGCTCTGGAGCCCAGGGCTGAGAGCAGCACAGGGCCAGACAGGGGCCTTTACCTGCTGCAGGAAGACAGGGAGCTGAAGGCGGAGCTGTTCTTGAAGCTGTGGATTCCCAGCAAAGAGGGGGACATTTACCATGATCTAGCAAGAGACAGCACACGTAGGTAGGGTCAGAGGGTTGCTGCCACTGGCTGTTAAACCCTACGTAACTAAGCCATGAAGAACAAGTCAGTCACGCCCCTGACTCCCTCCCTGGGCTTTCAACATGTTCCCCTGCTAATGGGGACCAAAACAGGACAGCTCAATTCCTGGCAGCAGTGTTGAACTGGGGCCACTTGACCATGGGCAAAGAGAAGGGCCATTCCCATGTCGCTTGGAAAATCACCTTTTTTGTTAGGGGCTCCTAAGACACAGGGTTCAGTACTGTGACTGCCTTCGAACTATTGAGAAATACAACAAAACTGTCTATATTCACTCAGCTCTCCCGTTTCTGCAAGAGGAACCACTCCAGCTATAGAAGCAGACTGGTTCTCACAAGCATCGTGCTCACAGCCTGTCTGACAATAGAAGAAAACTGCAACACTTTTACCTGTGCTGCAAAGTCTGGGTTCTGGGCAAGAGTTTGCATCATGCTCCGCATGTAAGGGGCGGATATCATGTTCTGCATCAGCTGAGGGTTTTCAGAAATCTGCTGCAGGAGCCCTTGCATCTCTGGACTGTTAAACATGCCTGCAAGGGGAAAGGGAAGAGAAGACAAAGGAAAACCCATTAGAAGCCTAAGCACTGCTGCAATGCCTGAAATACAACACGACATATAACAGCAATGCCTTTGCTTCATCCCCTGGCCAACAGTGCATATCACTGTGGACAGCCACGGTAGTGCTTTCCTTGCCACTCTCCCACACTCTTGAGGGCTGCAGGGACATCAGAGTTCCCAAAGTAACCCTCCAACAGGCACACCACAGATAAGCCATCTGTGCTTGCAACTGGGCTAGAATCACTCATCTGGAGAGCAGCCACGGACAGGCACTCAAATGCCAGAGGGAGCCGCCCTCCAAGGAAGCCTGGGTGACCTGTTTAGTCAGTAGCACTCTCTGGTTCCTCTCCCGCTTACGTACCAGCCCCAATGCTAGCAGCATTCAGCCCAAAGGGGTTGGATACAGTCGGTGTGCTTTGGGTGGTTGCCGAGCCAGTGCTCCCTTCACTGCTGGGTGGCTGGCTCTGGGAAGCAGGGGGTGTGGGACTCCAGGGGTTCGGTAACGGCTCTCTGTTCTCTGTCCGCAAAGGCTGAGAGCTTGAGCTATCAGAATTTCCCGTCAAGGAAGAGAAAGGATTGTTGCCAAACTAGGGAAAAAGAAAAAAGAAATAGCTGTAATCAGTTAGCCCCAGCAGAGAATGTCGGACTAACCCCACCACCATACAAGCTAGGGAACAGCCCATCATATTCATCCAGGTCCAGAATTTGCTAAACGCATGCCATAATTTGCCTCCTGAGGAATGTGTAATTCACAACACACCTCGCTCACAGAGAGACCAGGCTCAAGAAGTGGCCACAGCCCTAGATTTGGCTCCCAAATGCAGGGCTTCAAAACATCCATGTAAAATCAGCACCCGGACATACCAGTAGGTAATGCTAGACTGGAGTATGTCTGCACAGCCTTTTGCAGACAGACCTGTGCTCACTCCTCCTGTGCTTCAAGCCAGCTGGATCTCAGCCAGCTCCAATCCAAAGGCGTCAGGCTTGAGCTAATACAGTAAGCTGGGCTGAGAGCAGAGGGCTGTGCTAACGAAGCTATGGGGCCTTCACATCAGTGATGGCTGGCATCCAGCCTGCTTGGAGACCAAAGGAGCGAGGGCAGGTCTCTGCTCAGATACACCAAACTGTGTAATAAAAGCAGATGACAGGCACTGCACAATGTTCTCCTGCTAGTGGCTGCATTCATCATCTGGAGTGGGAGGGGTGGGCAGCCAATGTTTGGGAAGGCTGCCCCGTTAGCTCGGGGGTCAGGGAAAGACCCCTTTCCCATGCTCAGCACACTACACCCCACTTACAGGAATGCAGCCAATACCTGCTCCCTGGCTGCACTAAACATGGGCTCCTGGATGTCCGTGTACATCCGGCGCAGGGCGTTGTATCCTCCTGGAATGCTCTCGAGGTTACTCAAAGCACGGTCCTGGTTCCGCATCATCTCCTGCATCATGGCAGGGTTACGAGCCAATTCCATTGTCTGGGAGAAGGGCAAAAACATGGAAAGCTCAGGCCTATATGCACCATGGAAGACCAGAGTGGATCAAGAGAGTGGTTAGCAGCCCAGTGGTATTCTACTGATCTACCAGCCAAGTGCTGAAAGAGTTAAATCCCAGCTCCCAGCAGAAAGAGTATAATTAAACCTGTTTCACAGCCAGAGAGCAGAGAGATCATTTATCCAAGCAAAGAGAGCCCAGGGATCCTGGCTCCTCCCATCCTTGCTCAGCTCTCTTCCTTCTCAACCTCAATTCTGCTGGATGAGATTGTTTTGTTTCTAAGCAGTATCAGGACATCCAAACATTTAACACCCATATGTTCCCACTCAAAGTAGATGGACTGCATTCAAAAACTGAGAAGGTAGAAGAGATTGGATCCTTCCCATTTCAAGAAAACCAAGAAATTCACCCTCTCCAGACTTCTGATGGGTCTCCCCTGCACAAGGAACATTCGGATCTCATTTGAAATGCTGCTTTAGTATGGATCATTCACAATTTAGTCCTGCAGCTCTGGAATTTCATGTGTGGCTGACAGTTGAAAGAAAGATAACTGAGAAGCAGATGGAAACTAGGCTCATTCAGGAACAACCCAGAAAGACCTTCTGACAAGTTTTCCTGGGGGAACAGCAGAGTCCTGTCAACGGCTATTTAACGCTCAAGGCTCTCACTCATCCCTTATGCTTCCCTTCCGACGAACCTTCGGTCTTCCAGATAGCCAGGCCTCTAGGGCGTGGGTCCTCTCTGTTCTGGAATTGTACAGAAAATTGAGACCTCTAGGATCCCAGCCTATGACTAGTGCTCTCCACTGATACAGGCAGTAAAATATTGACTGTACAGCTCTGCAGTCTATACTTAATCTATCAAGAGAAATGGAGAGAAACAAAAAGCTTTTGCAGTAGCTTCACTTCTCCGTGACTGCTTTTACTCCCATCCCTGAATCAGAATACAATATCCTTCTATGAAGCATGCTAGGATGATCCCAGCATCCTTTTTTGCCCAACACATGATGAATTCAATAGCCCTGAAAGGGAGATAAGAGTTGCAAGTATGTGGGTTGAGTAAGCAGTATTCACATAACTGAAGACCACCATCTGTTTGTGGGGAGCTTACAGCAGGAAGGAAAAGATCTCTAAAAATCACTGATCTGGCATTCACACACTCCCTTTGGAGAGCAGACACTGAAGCTGGTCCACAAAGATGCTCCTGAACATGCTTTAAACAGGCCCTGGCATGCTGACTCACCTGCCTCATAAGCTCTGGGTTATTCAGCATGTGGCTTATCTCTGGATTTCGCTCCATGAGCTGCTGCATCTGGGGATTGGCCATGATCATCTGTCTCATGAGGTCAGGGTTAGACATCATGTTCTGCACCAAGGGATTCTCCATGATCTGAGAAAGCATCTCTGGGTTAGACATCAGCTGCCGCTGCATCTGCTGCTGGAGCTCCATGAAGTTGGCAGAGCCCATCCCAAGATTGCCCAGCCCAGTGATGCCACCAAAGCCAGCTGGAGAGGGAACAACACACAGGGAGAGAGATGTGAGTCAGTAACTGTCGACAGCTGCAAAAAGAGGACAAGCACATCAGCTGAACTGCACCCACACTAATCTAGGGGTATCCTACATTTCTACGGCAGCCAGCTCCTAGGGAGGACACTCCCTGCACATGCTTCATTAAGGGCTTTGGCATTATCCTGAACAGGGAAACCAAGGTATGCCAGTGGAAGCAACTCATGCAAAGCCTCCAGCAAGCAGAGACAACTACAGGGGTCAAGAACCCCAATTCCTTGGTCTAATCCTAGGAAATTCTTCTTTCGTGTCACACCTTCTCACAGCCATCACTTACACAGGATGGATGTAGCACTATTAGGGCCTCCATCTCCAGGACCTCCCATGGTCCCTGACCCACTGCTCCGTCTGCTGCCATTCCCTGTGTCAGAAACGGCACTGCTGGATGTGGAAGGCTGAGATGGGGCAGCAGGAGAAGAAGGGGTTGCAGTGGGGGCAGAAGCAGCATTGGGGGCAGAAGCAGCAGATGTTGAATCTTGGACCCTGCAAAGAAACAAAAGAAGGCATTAAACTCCTGAGATTCAGGAACAGTGAGCAGAGTCCTCTGTGGGGGACACAGGACGGTGCACCTCATGCTGACCGAGCATCCCTTCATGCCTGTTGTCCCCACAGCAGCCAGACCTGGCTGCTTCCAGTCCCACCTGCACAGATGCACAGCTGTGCTCCCAGATGTCTTCCATGTGCTGGAATCTGCCTCCCATCCTGATGCATAACAGCCCCTGACATTTTATCCTGGCCCATATGAAGTGGCTTGACTGGTCTTACCCTGAGCTGTATCTAGCTCTTCCTTGAATCACACTGAACTATTTACCTCAGCTATATCCTTGAGCAATGAGTTTGCTCCAAACAGGAAAATCCTCCTGCTGCTCCCACAGAAACCACAGGAGGTTACAGCAGGGCTAGTGCATAGGGTAAACAAGAATCTGCTTTTCTGCAAATCCTCCCATGCACTGAATATTCCTATCAGTGCTCCTGGCGGCAAAAATAAGTATCAGCATTACTCTACAGATAGGGAAACTGAGGCACAAGGCAGCTAGCATCTGCCCAATGAAGTTACAGAACGTTTCTGGCCAGCTTGGCTATGAATTCACATCTCTGCCACTCGCTGTACCTTGCATGCAAAGCTTCTCCGTCCAACACAAATTGACTAGAACTTCTTTTAATACACACATGCAGATACTGTGCCATAAGCCACAGTGTAGCAGATGCTGGACATCAGCTTTACTGAGTAAACCAACCCAAGCTAGTAACTTGTAATCACAGTTCCTTCTCAGGATTTTTTATAGAAATTTGAAAGAGAACATTGAAAGATTCTCTGAAGCATCTGTAGTCATGACAGTGAGTTCTAGACTAGCGCTGAAGAGCTTTCACATTAAATCAGACCACAAAATTCACTTTACTCACCTCAAATAATGCTATTATGCCACTGACAAGTAAATAAGAACAATGATTTCTTCTTTTTTTTTTTTCCAAACCAAGAATGATTCCTTTCTCTAACTCCCTTTCTTTTTTCACTCTTATTCCAGGACTTCAAAAATGAAACCTGAAGGTCCCTGTCCACTTTCCAGACTCACCTGACTGCTGCTGAAAACCAACGGCCACTGAGAGGGAGGCAGAGAGTGGGGAAACAAAGCAAATAGGAAGCTGAACAAAAAAGGAAGGAGGAAGCTGGAGAAAGGTCACTTGGTTTCTCTCAGCACAGGAAGAGGCTGTAATATCTTCAGTAAGCACTTATCTGTGACTATTAGCGGGGAAAAAAAGGAGCAACCCAGGACAGCTCTCTTGTTTACCCTTTGAAATGGTTCACAAATACCGCAGTTTGCTGTGGAGACAGTGGTAAACAGCATCAGGCTGTCAGGCTACCTGGAGATGCAGAATCCAGGCAGAGGCATCCTGCAGAAGCTGACAATACACATGCTTGTCTTTGTAAAAAAGAGTTGGGGGGGAGCACTAATCTTGACTAAGCCAGTAAGGCAGGTCTCTCAGGGGACAGCAGAACTGCACAAAGAGACACAGACCTGTTAGCTCATCAGGAGCCCAACCAGACTGCAGCAAGGAGCCCAAGAAATGGTTGCGAAGGGTGTTTCGAGATCAACAAGATGTGGCTGCGCCTCAAATACAGCAACTGTCCCCAAGAACCTTCTGTGCTCAACACTCCGCTGGATAGCACTGGGAAAAGCCTAACCCTGCAGGACCTTGTGGTCAATCCCAAGTCCCTTTCTCAGGCCAACACAAGTGAGGCATGTCCAAAGTGGGAGCTGGGTGCCTACAGTACTGTACCTGAGCTAACAACCACACCGCTGCATGCACGTGGTCATACGGTCTGAGCCTCCACGCATTCCCACTGAGGCGGAGCACCCACCTGTCTGCACCTGCCCATGCAGACATGCCTATAGGTACCACACAGAAACACTGTTGTGCCCCACAGATAGTGCTCTGCACATGCAGCATGCATCCCATGGCACCTAAGAGTGTGAGCACAGCCTTAGAGCAGAGTACATGATAGGAAGCAAAAGAAAAACTGGGCATTAGTTGCAACTTCAACACGAATTCATTGGGAAAGTAATTTCTGTTAACAACAACTTATCTTTGTTAGAACTAATATCAAGTTTTAGTGGGTTCTTTCAAGATGACTAAATTATAAAGGCTCAAAATACTCAAAGCCACATACACAAGATGTGTTAAAGACGAGTCAACCCCCTCAGGTACTTGCCAAAAACTTACACAGCTGTGTAACCTAGGGAAAAGACAGGCCAAGTGATAAACCCCCCAGCTGCACAGCAAAGCCGTGGCAGAGAGCGAGCCTGAGCCTGGGAGAGTTCTCCTGCCGGATCACCGCTGCCAGACTCGCACACGCCCCAAAGCCAGTACTCAGGCCTCGCACAAGAACTCTGCTTCAGTCACCAATAGGGCAGAAATGCTCCACCATCATTTAGTCGCATCATCCATTTACCATCAGCCCCCCAACATGAAGCAGTTTCTTACTTCTGTGGAGTCTTAATGACCAAGTGTACAGTCAGCCCATCTTTGATCCCATGTTGATTCAACGTGTCTCCATCCTTCAGGATCTTCCCAGCAAAGATCAGAACCAGCTGATCCTGTTTGGCTTTAAACCGCCTGGAAATCTCTTCTTTGAACTGAAAAACAAACAAAGCATTTTTCAGGCAAAGGACCAAGACCAGAAATTTAAAGCTAATACTCCAGGTATCATATCCACTATGCAAACAGCATAAGGAACTGACAGTCCTTTAGTACCTCACCCAAAAGGAGCCCATGCAGGTACCAATTCAGTCACCAGTTGCTGAGGATGTCTGAGGCGTTAAGAAAAAAAACAACAAAACAACAAAGACAAGCTCTACACTTACAAAATGTGGAGTAAATTTCAGAAAGAATAGAGCAATTACCTCAAGAAGAGCTGAAGGCTTCCAAAGCAAGATCAAGTGTGTCTCTTAGGTCTAATCCAAATACACCATTTATCCTCTGAATGACTGAACTGTTTTTGCCTCTGCTCATTTGATTTTTTTCCTAAGGAAAGCCCAACTCTGATTTAATACAGGACAGAGCTCTATGGAAAAGGGAACAATCCTTTATCAGCCAATGGAAATAAACTAGGTCTTCTCCAATTCCTATTTCTGCAACTGAATTCCCTATGAGCATGCCACACCACATAACATGGACACCTCTTCTTTACTGTGTGATGGGGTGGGATTAACATCTGCCAATAAGATTGTCATTGCTAGCCCAGTTGGGGCATTCCCAAGTTGATTTGCGAGGAAAAAAAAGCCTTGCATTTGGAAGCCACAAACTACAGCAAATTCAGAGGGAAAGGCCAGGAGGGAAAGAAAAGCACACACCTGTCCCAGAGGAGCTCATAGCTTTCGCGCCAGAACCCTCAAAAACAACGCCTGGGAGAGCACAGCCCTGAGCCCCAGGTCATCCTGGCCGCAAAGCTTTAGGCCCTCCTCTGCACAAAGCTGTCACTTAACATCCTGCTTATACCGACAGGCTCTCAGGAGCCGACCAGCAAGGAGCAGGAGGGCCATACGTCCTACAGCAGCTGCCTACCCCACAACTCTGCTCCCCAGAGACCTCCACCAGGTCCTTCACACCACAACCTTGTGCCCTACACCCCAGATCAAAGCACGCAACAAGCCAAGAAGCCAAGAGCCGTGCCGATGACACTTTGTCCCAGCAGGCACAGCCACTTCGATGGTGCTTGAGCCAGTCATTGCAAATTCCAGCCCCCTCCTGCTCGCCCCATACCACCGTGCCCTGTGAATCTCCCTTACAAGAGCAGACAGCCCCCAGCCCACACATGGGCTGATGTTCCCTTTTCTCTCCTCCATCCAACCTTTGCCCCAAAGACTTGCCCAGCCCCAAGGGATCTGCCTCCCAGCGTCCAGACCCACCCCACAACACCCAGCTGTATCCCCACAGGCAACCCCACACACACACTCAACTGGCTCTGCCCCCAAAAGATGTTTCTCCCCATCACAGCACCCTTCCCATACCAACCGCTCAAGGAACACCTTCCCTTCCACTCCCCGTGCAGCCCAGCCCACGGGCCAAGCCCCCAGATCCCCACCCCGATCCTTCACACTCCTCTCCCCACAGCTACCATCCACCCCAAAGCTCCATTCACCACGACCATGACCACTCCCCACAAAGCCACTCTCCAAGCCCCTCACACCCCCCCAACAACGCCCTGCTTTTGACACCCACGAATCCTCCCACGCATTACCCCCAGGACCATCTCCCCTCCCCCGGGACTGTCCCCATCCCTAGTGTCAGGTCCCCACTCAAAGGTCCCCCCAAGCCCCCGCCCTCACTCAGGTCTCCCAGCTCTCTCAAAGCCTGGCTCCCGCAAGGTCCCAAAGGCCAGGTGTGCCCCCCAGGTCGCCCCCCCCGAGCCAGATCTCCAAAAGCCCTCCAATTCCCTCTATCACCCACCTCCAACCCAAAGCCATGTTCCCCCACTTCTCAGGGCCCCCGACTCCCTCACTCCCCCTCGAAACTCCTCCCCCTTCCCCAAAGCCAGGTCCCACCCCAAAAAGCCCCCACACTCAGCTCCCCAGCCCGTCACGCCCCCAAAACCAGCCCCCCCCCCCCCCCCCAGGTCCCCTCAGTCCCTCACCCCCAAGCCAGGTCCCCCCCAGGCCCCCCTCTCCCCTCCACACCCCCCAGGCCCGCCCCCGCCCCCACCTCGCGCACGGAGGCGCCGTCCGCGATGACGATCTCCTCCTTGTCCTTGGGGGTCTTCACCGTGACGCGGATGAGAGCCCCGCCGGGACCTCCCAGCCCCGCCTCGCCCTCCCCGCCGGGGCCGGGCCCGCCGCCGCTCGGCTCCGCCATCTTCACCGCCCGCCCCACCAGCCCGGGCCGCCACCAGAGAAAGGCGGCGCACGCCGCCGCGCGAGAGCGGCGCCCCGGCCCCCAGCGCCGCCGCTACCGCCCCCTAGCGGCCGGCGGGAAGCTAGCAGGGCCGCCGGGGGGTGTGGCTTAAAGGGGCAGGGAGGGGGCGGCGGCGAGAGAGGGGCAAGGCGGGGGCAGCTGCCCGCAGCGCTGCCTGTCCCGCTGCCTGTCCCTCTGCCTGCAGCACCAGCGTCCTCAGGCACCTTACAAGAGCCCCTCGGTAGCCGGGTTAGGCCTGCATCCCCCTCGTTAGCCAGATTCCCCCCGTTCCCCCCGCAATTAGCTGGATCCCTGTTGCACCCCTCTTATTAGCTGGCTGCAGCCTGGATCCCCTTGGTTAGCTGGATCCATCCTGCACCCACCCCCTTACCCAGGTCCACTGTGTGCACTCCCTCCCTTTGCTAAAGCCGCTCTAACGGGCCCAATTTTGTCCCCCAGTGAGGGCTGGACCCCCCACCCCCTGGGCTCGTTGTGGGGAACGAGCCTCCTGCTGCCATGCCGTGGCCTTTTTGGCAGGACTGATCCAGACCCGGGATCTGGGTGCCAAGGGCAGTGCTTGGCCAGCCGAGGGGTAGAGGTTGGGGGTGTCCAGCCGATCCCAGCACTCCCCCCTGGCTGGGATTTCCTTCACCTTGCGCCTCTCGGGCAGCCGGACCCCACCGCGCCCCGAGCTGGGTGCTGGGGCAGCACCCTTGGGTGTCCCTGAGGAACAGGCCACCTGCAGCAGGATGCATGGCGTCCTTGGGACAGGGACTACATGTCCCAGCATGCTCTGGGTTGAGCATGGCCCTGCTGACGGAGAAGGCCTGCTCCATCCTTCCCCGCCATCGCAGGGCGAAGAACGGGGTGACCGCGGCCATGCTGCGCCCCAAAGCCCTGACGCAGGTGCTGAGCCAGGCCAACACCGGTGGGGTTCAGAGCACCCTGTGAGTAGGGGTTGGGGGCCGGGGGCGAGGGGCAGCTTCCCCCGGCCTGTGCGCTGGGGACCGCAGGGCCAGCTGGCATGCTTCCGCTCCACGCAGGGTAATACTTCTGTGAAGATATGCTTTCTTCCCCCTGCCCTGGAAATGCCCCCCACGGGGGGGGGGGTGAGGGGCCCTGCAAGGGGCATGCATGGTGCTGGGGCCGTGCACAGTGCACAATGCATGGTGCTGGGCCCGTGCATGGTCCATGATGCATGGTGCAGGGCTATGCACAGTGCTGGGGCTGTGCATGATGCACGATGCTGGGGCTGTGTATGGTGCTGGGCCTGTGCACAGTACACAGTGCCAGGGACACGGACAGTGCCGGGACCATGTACTGCACACAGTACACAGTGCTGGGGCTGTGCACGGTGCTGGGCCCGTGCACAGTGCATAGTGCCAGGGACACGGATGGTGCCGGGACCATGCGCTGTGCACAGTGCTGGGGCCATGCATGGTCCATGATGCATGGTGCTGGGCTATGCACAATGCTGGGGCTGTGCACGGTGCACAATGCCAGGGCTGTGTACAGTGCTGGGCCTGTACACGGTGCACAGTGCCAGGGACATGGACGGTGCCAGAACCATGCACTGTGCAGAGTACACAGTGCTGGGGCCGTGTATGGTGCTGGGCCCGTGCATGGTGCACAGTGCTAGGGACATGGACAGTGCCAGGGCCACGCACAGTGCATGGTGCTTGCCTGCCAGGCTTGTGCCCAGTCTGCAGCAGGTCCTGCTGGTGGACAGACACAACAACTGCAGACCCACACTGCCCTGCTTGGCACTGGGGCCACCCCAGAGCTTCAAGGCTTTGAAGCTCACCACCCACTGCCAAAATCCCCTGCAAACCTGGGGTGTCCTGGGAGCAGTGCTGGGCGGAGGACTGGGCTGGGAGGGTTTTGCTCTGCCCGCTGGCACTGCGATGGGGTCTGGTGCCCCACTGGGTTCAGAGACACCAATTCATCCCCCCATCTCGTTTCCAGGCTCCTGAACAATGAAGGGTCCTTGCTTGCCTACTCGGGCTATGGGGACACTGATGCCAGGGTCACCGCGGCCATCGCCAGCAACATCTGGGTGGCCTACGACAAGAACGGGCACCAGGCATTCAATGAGGACAACCTCAAATTCATCCTCATGGACTGCATGGTATGTGGGGCTGGGGGCTGCCCTCCCCTCCCTGGGGACCCAGGCACCACCACGGCTCTGGGGGTTTCCCAGGACCCTGCTGGCAGTCTCTGCCAAGCTGGGGGTGCAACGGGTGCTCTTTCTTCCTGGGCAGGAGGGGCGAGTGGCCATCACGCGGGTAGCAAACCTGCTGCTCTGCATGTACGCGAAGGAGACAGTCGGATTTGGGATGCTGAAGGCCAAGGTAATGCTGGTGGGGAGGGGGTCGGGGGGGGTCGCAGGGCTGCGTCCCCACTGCAGGGTGAGAAAGAGCTGTTGAGGAGGATGAGGATGGGAGTGGTGGAGGAAGCTGCCGTGCCTGGGACGCCTATTCCTCCTTGCAGAGACTCCTCTGTCCCTTTTGCCAGCCCAGGGGTTGCACCACACCTTTTTAAGGCTCTAAAATGAAATATAAATTAAAATAAGCACGCAGGCAGTGTGCGTGCAGGTTGCAAAATCCAACTTGGCACCACTCACACCGCTTTCTGCTGGCAGGCACAGGCGCTGGTCCAGTACCTGGAGGAGCCGCTCACGCAGGTGGCCGCATCCTGAACATGGGAGCGGAGGGACTCGGAGGTGCCACCGTGCAAAGGCCGTTTGCTTCAACCCTGTCACCAGCGTGGGTGGGGGGTGAGCGGCCCCATGGACATCCCGGAGCTTGGTCCTGCTTTGGTGTGGCCTTTAAAAATGAGGTGGGGGGAGCAAAAAAGCAGGGGAGGGGAATAAAAGTGTGTCTGATGCTTGTGTCCTTTTGTGTCTCTTACAAATAAAAGGAGGAGCTGGGGGGATAACGCACGCCTGGCCGGGCTGGGTGTGCCCGGGGCAGTGTTTTGGGGCTGCCCTTAGCTCTGCAATGGGCTGTTGCCCTGGGGAAAAACAGAGCAGGGGCTTGTGTCAAGGGACAGTGGGTACAACAGAGCCGAGCCCCCCTGCACCCCTGCCTGGCTGCATTGGGGTACCGGGGGGCAGGGCGGCCAGGGCTCCTTCCCTTCCCCAGTTTCCCCGGCTTTCACACGATGGCAGCAGAGGCAAGGAAACGCGTTCGCAGCCAGTTGGAACCGGGCTGAGCTGGGGGCTCTGCTTCTGGCCTGGTTGCCCACCACGCTACCCCTGCCCGCTGTCCCAGCCTGCCCTGCGCTGCAGCCTGCTCTGGTCTCAGCAGCCAGGATCGGGCCCCGGCTCCTCCTCCGGCCGCCCCGTGACGGGTCCCAGGGGTGACACTACCTGCCCAACCTGCGCTGCGACACTCAGTCCCACCCTTTGAGTCAACCGGCCCGGTCTGCTCCACCAACCTGGCTGGCCTTGGCGGCTCTCCCCCGAACCCTACTCGCTTCCCCGGACCTCGCTCACTCCCTGCTCACTCCCTGCCAGAGAGGAAACTTTGTCCCCTCCACCTCCTCCCTCGGCGCCTTTCGGAGCCCGGCCCGCCCTACACCGTCTGCTCGAGGCTTTGCAGGGGGAAGGAGGAAACCAAGCAGCGGCAGCCCTGGCGAGGGCGGGTGGCAGCCGGGACGACATGGGCAACACCGAGGAGGATTATAATTTTGTCTTCAAGGGTGAGTTCTGGGCTTGATGTGAACCCCCCTCCCCAAAAGGGATGGAGCAGGAGGCCAGGGGCTGCAGGGAGGGAGTTGAGGTGCCTTCCCCCCAGGGGCTGCTGTGTCCCAAACTGGGATGTTGCTGACCATCCGTGCAGCTTTGATGTGCGCCAGGAGCTGCGAAGGGTCAGGGGATCGGGGAGCAGGCACTGGCCCCACCTGATGGCAGCGAGGTCAGGGCTGGTGAATGATGCTGGGGTCCACAGAGGCACGGGAAGACCCATGCCCACCCCAAGGCTGCAGTATGGGACACTGGGCAAATTGCTGGCATGTGGTGGGGACTGAGATGGCTGGGGCTGAGCGTGCGAGATGTAAATGCTGTGCGAGCCCATTAACCCCTGAGAGCAGCGGACATTTAAAAGTCCTTCTGCTGCGGTGACCTGGGTGGTGGCACATGCAGAGGACACAGGGGTCAAACTTGAGCTGAAGAAGCAGGGGCACAGCCTCATGGCCCCCCAGCTTGGGTTCCACAGGCGTGGGGTCCCAGCGTTCTGTGTCTCTGCCGGGTGCTACCAGCCGGACCCCATTGGACCTCAGTGCCCCGCACCTTGGACAAGCAGAGATGGACAGGCTCTGGTGTGCCGCCAGTCCTGGGTGCCCAGCGCAGGCAGGGTGACACAGGGCTTGCCAGTGTCCTTGCCCTGCTCCTGCTGCCCAGAGCCTGGTGGCCATGACCCCCCCGAACATTGCTGGGGCCTCGCCAGCAGACAGGGAGCATGGCTGGGCTCAGCTGAGGTGGCTCAGCCACGCTCGAGGGGTAAGAGCTCATGACACAGGGACAGGACCCCCATTTGCTGAAGGAGTGACTGCGCCGGGGGTTATACCTACGTGCCTGCCCGGCCTCTGTGCCCAGGTCTGGGGCCATCAGGCAATGAGGGATGCCCGTGCACCCTGTGCCAGCAGCTGGGGTGGGCCGGCTGCCACACTACCAAGGCAACGAGCTGCTGGCTGGTCTGGCTCAGGTCAGAAAGGGTTATCTGAATTACCGTGAAGTGTCTTGGAGCAGCCCTCTCCCCTCCTAGACAGCTGCGATGGGCTTTCTCCCTTCCTTCCGCAGTTGTCCTGATCGGGGAGTCCGGGGTGGGCAAAACCAACCTGCTCTCCCGCTTCACCCGCAATGAGTTCAACCACGACAGCCGCACCACCATCGGCGTGGAGTTCTCCACCCGCACCATCCTGGTGGGAGATGCCGTGGTGAAGGCTCAGATCTGGGACACGGCTGGGCTGGAGCGGTACCGTGCCATCACCTCTGCGTAAGGATGGGATGCCCAAAATCAGGGTTCCCCCCTGGTACCTGGGCAGTGATGCCCTTGTAGTTGAACCCCCCAGGTGAGGATGCTGTGGGGGATGTCCAGAGCCTGGGGTAATGGTGGGATTCTCCCGTAGGTATTACCGGGGGGCAGTGGGTGCCCTGGTCATCTTTGACATCACCAAGCACCAGACGTACAATGTGGTGGACCGCTGGCTGAAGGAGCTGTACGACCATGCTGAGGCCAGCATCGTCGTCATGCTGGTGGGGAACAAGACCGACCTCGCGCAGGCTCGGGAGGTGCCTATGGAGGAGGCGAAAATGTTTGCAGGTATGGGCTGGCACTCTGCCACAGGCCTGGGGGATTGGGAACCTCCCTGATAGCAGGGACCCGCACCAATGCGGGCACCCAGATGTCTCTAAAGGGCCTTGGAAATGGAACCGTGCCCTTGCTGGGGTCTGCATCGTCTCAGTCCTCTCATTGCAGACAACAACGGGCTGCTGTTTGTTGAGACCTCGGCGCTGGACTCCACCAATGTTGAGCAGGCATTCGAGACCATCCTGAAGGGTACTTGCACCAGTGCCATGGTGCAGTGGGGTCCCGGGGACCGGAGCATCGAGGAGTCCCTTACTGGGGATGCAGGGCTGGGCAGAGGATGTACAGTGCGTCTCTCCTCTGCCCTGCACCACGTGAGCTCTTTGGGGCTGGTTTCGGTGTCATCTTTCTGGCTGGTTTGGTTTCCGGCCTTTCGTGCTCGGTGTTTCGCTCTCCGCACCCCATGGCTTTGTTCTCATGGCCCCCAGGCATCCCCAAAGCCCTGGGGACTTCTCCCCCTGTAATCCCTGGTCCCCTTTCCTGTTGTCCTGGGCTCCTGACTCAATGTCTCCAGAACGCTGCTGAACCAGCCATGGGGATCTGTGGGGATGGGGATGGAGAGGGGTGATGCTCAGCCAGGAGCACCTTTCCAGGAATGGCAGCCAGCAGCATCGGGGCAGGAGCGCAGCCAGGTGTGCCGTGCTGTGCCGTGCCATGCCATGCTGTGCCGTGCTGTGCCGTGCCGTGCTGTATAATGCCAAGCCAGCCTGGCCCGGCGAGCTGCCAGCCCTGGCACACGGTGAAGCACTAATCCCAGGTTGGGCAAGAGGAAATTGCCTAAGCGCAGGGTGTTCCCCAGGCACTGCAGGGATGCAATTTGGGGGAGCTGCTCCCTTGTCACCCCTCAACTCGTCCTCTCTGCTGCATAAAGGGGAAGGAGAGTCACCGACGTGCCAAGCAGTGGGCCAGAGGGCGAGCAACAGGGGCTGCAGGCTTGAAGCTGTCCCTGCTTCCCCAGGGGGACCCTTGGCTGACACAGAGACACACACACCCCCCGCACCTCTTGTTTTACAGAGATCTTCCACAAAGTGCAGAAGCAGAAGCAGAGGAGCAGCCAAAGCAACACGGTGTCACTTGCCAGTGAGACCCTGGCGAGCACAGCCCCGGCGCAGACAGAGAAGCGCCCGTGCTGTGTGGCCCTCTGAGCTGGCCGGGCACCCCGGGAAGCCCCTGGGGACCCCCACAGCCCCAGGACACGCCAGTGGCATAGCGCTGGGTCTGCCTCTGCACAGACTCGTCTGGCCACTGGCACAGGCTGGTGTCACCCAGCCTGCTGTGCCACCCCTGTCCTGGTGCAGTGGGGACCAGCAGCCTGGACAGTGGCCAAATTCTGCCATAAACAGTGGGAAGCACCAGTGCTGGGAGCTCTTCTCTGTCTGCTTCATTTTTGCCAGGCCCCAATTAGCATCACCACTGTCATGCACGGACCTCCCAGCCCCTCTGGACCCGTGGTGCAGAGGACTGAGATGCCCCCAAAGCACCGCTGGGGAAGGAGCCAGGAGGTTCTGGCCAGGATCGTGCCAGCGATGGGAGCCTCTCCGATTGCGTCTGGCCCTGGGGTTGCTCCCATGGGGCCACCCTGTGCCACGCACTGGGGACGTGGCTGTCCCTACAGGTCTCCATCCCCACTGGGGACTGCTCTGGAGTCATCCCAAGCCCTAAGGAGCAAAGTGGCAGTGCTCAGCCCTTGGCACACCTCTGTCGCCATCCCAGACATGGGACAAGCGTGATGGCAGGACCTAGTGAAGGTCCCTCTGGTCTGCACAGCGGGATGGGGCTCAGTGCAGAGCCTGGTGCCAAGAGCCCGGGAGCAGCTCCGTGTCCAGCGCAATGGTGACGCAATCATTAAAGGACTTGCAAAACGCAGGTTTGCTGAGTTGGAATTCCTGTGTGTTTGTAGTCCCACACCCTGGTCCCCACCTCCATGGCATGCCAGAGATCGTGGCCACCCAAGCAGCCCAGCCCGATGCCATGATCCCCCCGTGCCCCCTCCCCACACAGCCTTTCCCTGTCCACATTCCCAAACCCTCGATGGCTTATAGGGAATGACTGGCAGTTTATCAGTCCAAACCATGACTTGGCCTCTGCCAGTTACCCCAAACCCCTCGGAAATGGGAGAATTGCAGCTGGATTCTCCATATCTTCCTCTAGTTCTGGACACTCGCTTTCCCTGTGCACCGTGCAAGAAGACATGTCGGCCCAGCTCCCATTTTGCGTCCGTGGTTCTGCGCGGAGAGCGTGGCCATGCCTGTCCCCGTCAGTGGCACACATGCACGTGGTGGTGGCCTTTCCCTGCTGCCATGCAGCGCTTTGCGTGAGGACACCCCGATGCAATGCACCCCAATGCACCCCAGAGCCCTCGGGGAGGGGAGCAGAGCCCTCGCCCATGGGAGGAGCCTCATACCTGCCCCCCCCTTACCTGGCCCGGGTGAGCACACCTGGGCGGTGACGGACAGCCCCGACCGCCAATGGGTACGGGGGAGGAAGGGCTGTGGCCACCAATGGGTGTGCAGGGGACAGCCCCTGCCAGGGCTGGGTAAGGCCCGGAAATCCCAGTTGGCCCAGTGGGAGTGTGGTAGTGGTGCTGGGCGAGATGCGGGGCAAGGACGATGAGTACGACTACCTCTTCAAAGGTGGGTCTCCTGCCCTGCCTGTGCTGCTCTGGGCATGCCTGCAATGAGCTGTGCTCGGTTTCAGCCTGCTGCAGGCGGTGCTATCTCCATGCAGCACCCTCGGGACGGAGCTGGAAGCTGGGGCTTTGGCTTATACTGGGATGTAACACAGCTCCCAGTGCTGGGGACCTGGGGGGGGCTTGTTGGGGTGCTCCCCTGTGCTGGGCAGAGGGGTGGTGGGTATCAGTGATGCTGGGGCCTCAGGGTGGAAATGCGGCTGTGGTCCAAGGGTTTGCATAGAGTTGGTCTGTGGCTGCTGGGTGCAGGTGGCTCTTTGTGGCTCTGGTGCTAATTAAAGCAGCTCGTTACTGCTGTGGGAGGAGTCTAGAGCCCTCACCTGGGTGCAGCATCCAGGGGAGGGGTGGCTGTGCCCATGGCAGGCAGGGTGCTGGTCCCTGGGGGCAGGCTGAGGAGGCAGGGGCGGTGGGGAAAGGTGGTCTGTGTGGCCCTGTGGGTGCTGTGCCGGCTCCTGAGCCCCTCTGAGCAGGTTTGGGTGCTCTCCTCTGCGTGGCTGGGGTGGGAGCAGCAGTTCTGGGGGCTGAGCGAGCAATCCCAAGAGAAAAAGCTGTGCCTCTCGCCCGGCTGCAGTTAAGGGAAAGGATCCAGGGCTCTGGGGTTGTCCTTCCCAGTGCTGGTCATGGTGTGACCCGTCCGGTGTGCAAGGTGGGATGGGGCTGGGCCCTTGGAGGTGCAGTGTTGGTTTTCCTGGTTGTAGGAGCCCAGCACCCCCGTGGAGCATCCTCATCCAAGCTGCCATCCTCTCTGCATGCCAGGTTTCCCTACCCTTAGCAGCTCTCCCCTTGCACCGGCCGCCTTGCTGTGGCTGGAATGGGTGCTGGGGGAAGCGAGGGGACAACAGCTTGGCAACGTCGCAAACTCCCCAGCAATAAAAGCCAGGCAGTGAGATCACCTGGCGGCCAGCTATGAGTCAGCCTCCCCACGGAGCCCTGCTCAAAAGGCCCCGAGTAATTCCAGCCACCAACATGACAGTAGCCCTTGGCTCCTCGCACACCTCCCCTGGGCCCTGCCCAGGAAAATCCTCCTCTCTGGAGTTATTCTGGGACCCGGCAAGGGGGAAACTCTGATGCAGCCGGAGCTGGGTCGTGCCTCGGAGCGAGGCGCCTGGGCAGAGGCTCCTCCAGCTGGTACGGCCTTTCCTTCTTGCCCGGTGTTGCACCAGCAGCGCGGTTCTGAGATGGCCCCAGCGCGTTGTCCTCCTGTGGTGCCCATCCCTTCCCTGTGACCCTAAAGGAGCCAGGGCTGAGAGCAGCTCGGCACTGGGGTCTGCATTCCCTTCCTCAGTCTTATGGTGATCTCTGGAGTCCTTAAAAAATAAGAGAACTTAGTTTTGAATGCAAGGTCTGCTCATCCCTCCTGAAGGAGGAGCAAATTCCAAGGGAGACGCAATGTTTAGGGGCACAGAGCTGGGCCAGCGCTCTCTGGGGTTACATGGCTCTGCTGAGACCAGCTTCTCCCCCTGAGAAATGGGAGATGGTTACCGCTCGAAGCAGTGTTATCCTGATTTCCCACTGAGATGGGAGCATCAGCTGCCTTCTCCTGTTGCAAAGCATGGTGCAAATTCCAGCTGTGCTCATGGGAAGGCCCTCAATGCTGCTGGAGGAGCTTGGGATAGATGAGAAATGGCCCTGGGCAGGGCTGCCCCTTGGACCTTTCCTCAGGGCCCCTGTGCAGAGCTTCAGGCTGTTTCCATCCCCACCTCTGGGGTGGGACATGATGTGTCAAGGATGTTTCACTGGAGCTCACAGGATGTGTGGCCTCTGCTTTGAACAGCTTATGCTGCCTGTTCAGAGGCAGCAAGGACTGAGTGTGTCAAATGCTTCTGTGCGTGGGGTGGTTGGACGATGCTGCTCGAGTCCTTCTTGCCCTTCAAGCTAGGGGGATGGGGCTGAACATGTACCCCCTCTGCATCGAGGTGCCCCAGAGGCTGCTGGATCCCTGCCCCATCAAACCCACTCCCCACATCCCTGGCGTGGTGCAAAGCCTGCAGGAGTGCGAGGAACATGCCATGGCCATGGGGGGCTGTGCAAGGTCAGCGTGTGCCCAGCATGGGCTGGCTCTGCTCCTTCCTCCCTCCCCCAGTCTCGTTTCCTAAGGCTTTCCCATACCAATACTTTTTTTGCTGGCTGCAGGGGTGATGCAGCACGGCACGCCTGTGCCTCAGTTTCCCCTGGCTGTACTTAGTACTGTCTCCTGGCAGCCAGGGCTCTTGCAAGCATCGGCTGCGCTGCTCCTGTCCCCAGGCCATGAATGTGCTTGGGGCCAGAGGCAGCAGGAGCACGGCACTGCTGGAATAGGGGACACGGCGGTTGAGCTGGGGGAAGTAGCAACTTCCCGTTGATTAAACACCAAGCCCAGATCAAAGTGGTGAGGCTCAGTAAGCGTTAACAAACCTGGCTCATCGCTGGCCTGCATTTTTCTACCGGTTTGTCCAGGGTAGCCCAGATTGCCGTGGTCCTCCCAGGCTTCCATGGAGCGTGTAGCAGCTTTCACTGCTGCACGGAGGAGCCACCCTTCCCTCTGTTGCTGGACACCTTGACACGGTGATTGCCAGTGAGGCTCCGGTGCCTTCCAGCTGCCCTCGGTGATCACAGGGAGCTGCTCCACACGCTGTCGGGTTTCGTGGAGCAATGCTATTTGCTGGCTGCCCCGCAACGAGGGTTTTGGCAAGGGGATGGCTACCTTGTTGGAGGCTTTGCATCCCAGCCCATGCAAGGGAGCCAAGTCCCAATGAGCTGGAGCTGATGGGGAAGAGGTTATCCAGAACATGGAGCAACATCCTGGGAGGATGGCGGCTGCTGAGCCTTGAAAGAGTGTAGATGTGTCTTGTTGCAAAACCCAGGCAAATCTGCAGCGTGCTTTTCAGCCCTGGTGACGAGTGCAGCGGTGTGGCATACCCGGTGGTCCCTTGCTGGTGTTGCTGGTCCAGCATTCTCCCCAGTGTGGTCACTGGATGGTTGTGATCTCAGCCCTGCTGTTGTCTGATCCTGGTGGGGAGAAGTGTCCCCCAAGCTTGGTCCCACAAGGGTGGGCGAAGTGAAGCGGGCTGCATTTGAGTGCACCTGGAGAATGAACAGAATCAGCAGTGGGGGTATTAAAAAAAAAAAAAAAAAAAAAAATCAAAACCTGTTGAGTCATAAACTCAACAAACTTGATAGGGAAGCCGTATGATAAAGCCTCCCCAGAGCCTGTTGCACCAGGTTTTACAGGAACCAGCCAGATCTGGGACAGGCAGAAAATGCACTTAACTAACCCACACCCAGGGACTTCCCGGCTCGTGGGCTGGACCAGTAGCAGTGGAGGAGGATGCTTCCCTTCAGTCCATGTCTCTTAAGTCCTCTTGTGTGCCCTCAGGGTTGGAGCTTGGGCTGGAAATAGGAGACCCAGTTCTGCTTGGCCTCTCTGGCCTCGCTCTGGTTTTCTGCCCGTTTTGTGTACATAGGTGCATATGGGGCCTTCCCATCCCCTGTGCTGGGAAGGAAACCCCTGGCAACTTCCAGGCAATGGCAGGAATTTTCTTGAGGGGCATTTACAGGTAGCTGTGGTGCTGCTGGGATGAGCGGAGGCTGCTGGTCTTGCTCCCCGAGTGCAGCTTCCCAGTTGCAGCTCCCTCATCCGGCAGCTTCTCCCTGGATGAAATGGATGTGGGGTCTGGGCGAGGGGCAGATGGGGAGATCCCCCATCCCTGCCAGGCTAGGCTGTGGGGTTTGCTGGGATGATCGGCATTGCAGGATACAAATGCCTTTGTTGGGTGTCCAGGGGGACTGACACTGTGCTTGTGCCCCCTTAGTTGTGCTCATCGGGGACTCTGGGGTGGGGAAGAGCAACCTGCTCTCGCGCTTCACCCGCAATGAGTTCAACCTGGAGAGCAAGAGCACCATCGGGGTGGAGTTTGCTACGAGGAGCATCCAGGTGGACAGCAAGACCGTGAAGGCTCAGATCTGGGACACGGCCGGGCAGGAGCGGTACCGGGCCATCACCTCGGCGTGAGTTTCCTTGCTCCCCACCCGTGTCCCTCACCCAGGGCCCTGCTGTGACCCTGTCCCCTCACTGTCCCGCAGGTACTACAGGGGGGCGGTGGGAGCTCTGCTCGTCTACGACATCGCCAAGTACCTGACATATGAGAATGCCGAGCGCTGGCTGAAGGAGCTGCAAGATCATGCTGATGCCAACATCGTCATCATGCTGGTGGGCAACAAGAGTGACCTGCGGCACCTGCGGGCTGTGCCCACCGATGAGGCCAGGAGCTTTGCAGGTATCTCCCCATCCTGCCCTGTCCTGTCCCATCCCAGGGTGGCTGTAGCTCACGGCACCCGCCTGAGCTCACCCTGTCCTTGCAGAGAAGAATGGGCTGTCCTTCCTTGAGACATCTGCTCTGGACTCTACCAACGTGGAGACGGCTTTCCACAACATCCTCTCGGGTAAGGGGCAACCGGGAAAGTGGGGGACAGACGGAGATGGTTTCGGACATTGTGTCCTCCCAGGACCCACTGGAGACCCTGACTGTATGTTCTGGGGTGGGATCCTGCTCCCCTGGATGGGGAGATGTGGGCATTTGCACCCCTTGAGCTGTGTGTTTTGGGAGTGGACCGGTCCTCCACTGAAATATATACTTAATGATTTTTTTTTCCTTCTCTTCTTTCTCTGCTGGCAGAGATCTACCGCATCGTGTCACAGAGGCAGATCACTGGGCAGCCAGAGTCAGAGTTTGGCCCCACCACGACCATCGAGCCCATCCGGGTGCTGCCCACACAGCAGGAGGGCAGGCAGGCGCCCTGCTGCCAGAACATCTGAGCCCCCTGGGGTGCCCCCCCCCTGACGTGCCCCCCCCCCCCCCATCCAGCACATGGTGGCATCATGTTTCTCACCCTCTACCTCTGCTTGCTGCAGCCCCCCAGAACAAGGTGGGCTGTTCACTGCTTCTGCGCGGCTGCTCTTGTGTGCACCATCATGCTGCCTGTGTGCTGCTCTCCCTGTGTTTTTATGCAGGACCTACACAAATGGGGGGGGAAAGCATGAGGATCTCTCCCCATGGTTTGAGACATGCCATCCCCTTGTGTCCCTGCTTCTGCTAGCCCTGAAGGCACAGTCACCGGGTGACTCAGGGTGGCACTGAACAAGCCCAAACATCGTGAGTCCCTTGTTCTGTGCCACATTTCTGTGGCACCCCTGGGTGCAGCCCTTCGGGGAGGGTGTGGAGGTGCACCCTTCTCTTGCCTGGTGAAGTGAGCAGGAACGCAGCCAGTTGTACCCAGCCCTGCCCCTTCAACACCAAGGGCTGGGTGTGCCTCTGGGTGCTGCTGGGGCAGCTGTGGGACACCCCAGTGTGGGGTGGGGGGGTGACCCTCTACTCGTGTGTGGAAGGACCCTGTTTTTCATGCTGTGAGCCCCTTGAGGCGTGCCTGCTGCACAGCCCCAGCAAAGGGAAAAGCTGCATCTCTTCCCCTCCTGCTCCTGCCCCAACCCAGGGGCACTGGAGCAGGGACCTGGGGAGGCATGTCCTTAGGGAGAACCCTGAGGAGGGGACAAGGGGGTCCTGGGGTGGGGGGGGGGGGCGAGGGCAGGGATGGGGTGCTGAAGGTGGGCACCTTGTCCCTCCGCACACCTCCCTGTGTGGTGGCTGGTGCCAGGACGTGGGGTCCCTTGGCTCTGGGCTGTGAAGAGCTTGCCGCATGACTCCAACCTGCTCCCCCTCAAGTCTTTTGCCACTCGTGGCTGGGGGCTGGTGACAGCGTGGCCCGGCCTTGGGAACAAGGCTGCCACTAGATGGAGCGTCTGCTGCACCCACGGGGTGACGGTGGCCTGTTCCCCTACTTGGGGGACAGCAGGTACATCCCAGCGTGGGCATCGCCCGAGGTGCTGGGACAGACCGGGCTCAGCCCAGTGCCACTGTCAAGGGGTGATTGGCAGGTGTCAATCAAGAGGCGTGCAGGTGCTGCGGTGGCCTTCCTGGCAGAGCCTGTCCCCGTTAACCCCAGTGCTGGGAGCATGTCCCCCACCACACTGTGGGGTTTTTTTTTGGGGGGGAGTCTCTGTCTTTCCATGGCTGCCCCAGGTCACCCCATCTCACTTGGCTATGCCGGCAGGATCTGTGCCAGGGGGACAAGGATCTGTCTTGCCTTGGGGCACAATTTATCGATCAAACAGGAATTTGGGCAAAATCCCCAAATAAAGTTGCTGCTGGAGGCACTTTATCTCTGCCAGGGTCCTTCCTTGAGGCCAGGAACTGTGCCAGCTCCGGCCCCACACCTCTGCCTGCTTGGGCACGGAGCAGCTGGGCAGCATCCCCAAGCGATGAAGGACGTGAGAGGCGAGGAGGAGGAAGGGCAGGGAGGAAGGTGTAACCATAGCCTGGGCAAGGGGGCGTCTTGCTGGGAGGCTGGAGGGGAGAGCTTGAAATTTGGGCTCAGAGGGGCAAGTTGGATCCTACTGCCATGGCACAGGGGGAGCGCGGGGGTGCATGAACTGGGCACAGAAATGGCTGAGCTGCATGGGTGCCAGCCCCATTTGGGTTGAGGCTGCCCCTTTTTTTCCAACTGACAGCACAGCCACCCCAGCCCTGGCAGCAGCTTAACCTTGGCTTGAGACATGTTGGTGCAGCTTGTCCCAGCACCATGGCACTGCTCTGTGCCAGAGGCAGCCTCATCCCTGAGTTGGCCAGAGCCATCCTTGGCCACATCCTATTTGTGTCTGACCGTGTTGGAGGCTGTCCCCAGGTGAGTGACAGTTATTATCCCACCCAGCCGCACTCTGCCCTGTGCCCACACCAGCTGGGAGAGGTATGGCTATACACAGACCAGCTGGAGAGCTGCCAAGCACCAGCACCTCCCGCACCACCATCTGCCCACACCAAAACATGGTGCCAAGAGGTGATGTCAGCCCCGCCGTCGGGAAAGGTGGGTGCACAGGGGAAGGATGCTGCCCCTGGCTCCGCAAAGGGACAGGGGTTGAGCCAAGCGTCCCTTGGGGCTCGTTGCCGTCAGACGTGCCATCCAGCCAGGTGCTGGCACAGACACGTGGGATGATGAGCTCATTTAGGCTCAGAGACACACTTTTCAGGCTCAGCAGCTCAGTTTTGTTCCAGGTTTTCCCGCTTTTATATGATTTTTGCTGGAATGGAGTAGTGGGAAGGGTGAAACAAGGCATGGGTTTGCATACAAGGCTCATGGACATGGGACCTTGCTGCCACCAGGAGTGGGAACAGCAGGTGGTGCAGGGGAACCGATAGTCTTGCAAATGAAACTCCTTTGCTCTAATTAACCCTCAGAAGTGTTGCTAAAGGTGTGAAACTCAGTGGGAGACCCATGAGGGGTGGTAGAAGGAGGTTACAGCCCAAACGGCTCCGGGAGCTCAGCCCGGCCGGGGGCCCTGTTCCCCACCACCACTCCTGGACCCCCTCCTAAAGCGTGAACAGACAGAAACCAAGAGCAGACGCCAAGTTTCTTAAGTAATAATACTTTAATAAAATTAAGTTCTTAATGTAATTTAGCACATTTAATACATTAACCCTTTCCCTTCTTTGTTTTCTACAAGTTGTGCAACATCATTATTTTAATTTTTTATTTTATTTTAATTTTTTTCCTTCTCCCCTTATACTATATGCCTCAAAACTCAGACAACGAGCCTAACTCTACTTCTATGTTCGGTTATATCTCTCTCAGGCCTTTATTTTTGCGTAACGCCGGAGAGATGAAAATACCTGGATGGAACATGTGATCGGTTTCCAATAGTAACAATCCCGACTACAGGTTTCCTATGATGTTAAAAGAAAAGAGGGGAAAAAAAAAAAAAGCAAACACAACATAACAGGGAATGGACTTTAAATGGAAGGGCCACACAGTCAGGACAGCCAGGCTAACACCGGGCAATTCTGTGGCTGGCTGGCTCAGCGCAAGGTTGGTAGTACCATGGAGTAGGACCATGTGATAGCACCCGGATCCATGGGAAAGCGGATACACACAAACTTGTACAGTGTTTTTGAGCAAGGATGAGAGAAAGCTAACATGGTACTGGTCAAGCAAAGCCATGAAGGGCTGGCGGAGGGCTGCGCTCCCTTGGAAGCCACTGCCACTGCATGGGTATTGCCAAGATTGGCTGCTGATGGTCCCTGATGGCTTGGGTTTTGTTTTAGCTCACGGTCTTACATGGGAAATCCCACTGGAGCTGCTTTGCCAGAGTCCCAACAGCAGCAAGCTGGAGCCTGGATCTCTTTGATACTGGGGCAGAGCTGGAAGAAATCCTCTGCAGCGCCAAAGGCTCCCGACCATGCAGCCGGATGCCCCGGGGGCTGCTCTGGGCATCCCTGGGGATTTCCCTGGCTCGCCTGGGGCTGGGATCAGAGTCAACTCTGCAGCACGGCAGCATGAACAAGCTCTGCAGCTTGGCTCGAACAGACCTGCTAGTTTGGGATTCGCCAGCACTCATGCCCACTGCCTTTCATGTTTGCTTAACACTGCTTTTAACCCAGGAGCAAATCCTCAATTGCAAAACAGGATCTGGCCCCTGATTTTTTTTTCACCTTTTTTTACGATTATCTTGAACAGAATTCATAAAGAAAAAGGAAAAAAAAAAGTGCTGATTGTTTCACAGACGAGCAAAGCAGCCTGCAACCCTGTCTCTCCTTCCCAGCTCCTTGGAGCCGAGAGAAGATCTCCGTGGCCAGGAAGTGCTGCTCTGCCTCATCGCTCTGTTTCTCTGTAAGTTGTCTGAAAAGCATCATCGCAAGACCAGAAAACACATTCTGCCATCAGCTGCCCGGTAAACTGGTGCCACCATCGGAGGGTGACTTCATTTTTTTATCCCTGCACAGACACCAGTGGAACAACTCCAGATTTTACATTAGTGTCACTTTACTGGGGGTGACTTTCAATTTGCTCCATTAGCAGCCCTGAAGTGATGCTGGAGTGGATCCAGCGGTAACACTGCAGCCTGCCAGGGCTGAAGCAACTTCAGATTCCAGTAGAGTAACCCCATTGAAACGGGTGAGTTACACAGGAGTAAAGGTAGGAGCTGCCTGACCTCTACTGTCTCCAGCCATCACAGCACAGGCAAAACTGAAGTCAGCCCAACATAGTTAGAGCTGAATTTTCCACCAGGTCAACTGACAGCAGAACGTGACTACCGAGTTTCTACAGTATGTGAAAAACTACAATAAAATACAGAGATTGCTCCCTAACATCCTAGAAAGGTTTTTGGAAGAACCAGCCCATCCTGGCTCTGCTCCTGCCAGTGCTGACACCAAGGAAACCTTGCTGCGGGCTCAGCAAAGGCAGGATGGGACCCCACTATCAGTATACAAGTTACTATAAAGTGCATCCACTCTCCAGTCCAGGGCATCACTGTACAATGTCAATCACTGACTCTTCTTCAAGTATCAAAACCAAAAAATGAGGTAAAACAAAAATGAAAGAGCAAACAGGCCGCCTCGTCACCCCTGCAGGGAAGGACTAGGCGCTTGATTCCACCAAGCATGAACCCCTCCGAAAGCATGGGAGACATCGTGCCCTGCTTTCCGAAACCTCCCCGGCTTGCCGGGGAGGGTCCCGTGGAGTGATCTCTGATTCACAGTGCTATACGCAGAAACCGAATGAGAACTGTCTTCACTTCCTGTCCTAACCTATTGCATGGCTTTGCTGAATGAATGCTGGTAAGCGGCTGCCTTGTCCCACCCAGAAGCAGGCACGCCGTCTGTGGGCAAGGGAGCAAGGGGCAGCTGCTGCATTTCTCAAAGGCTTTGGGATCCTTGTGGATGTTCCTGAACTGCAGGACATCCCTGGGTTTGCTACGGCTGAGCCACGACACAGAGGATAGGAGCAAAAGCTAAACCCAGAGGTTACCACCTTCCAAGAATGTTTTCTTTGCAACGCTCTGCTTCTCTAACAGTAATGGCGTTGACACTAGGTCATTTATTTTTTAGTTATGTCATGTAAACGGTGATTTGGTGCAGCAAAAAGCAGTCACCAACGCTCCAGAGAAAAGTGCTGGCCTGGCTTTGAAACGTAAGGACCACGGTTTAACCAGCTGGCTGGGTGTGTGGTTTGGGCCCCTGCCCCAAACTGCCCAAAGTAGATCTGCCATCAGCAGAAAAGCTCCCTTCTGTGTGAACAGACCCGCCATCCAGCTTTTGCACCTGAATGCTGGTCCGCCAGCTCGGGGAGCCGTTCACTCCTGCTCTCAGCACTGCAAGGGCTCAGGTGTCCAGCCGCAGAGCTTGACATGTGGCACCGGCCGAGAACAGCCTCCAGCCTCCTCCCTCGCTTTTGCAGCCAAAAACCAGGCGCTCGCCACAAATATCACCCTCCCGAGAGCAGGACGGTATGGGGCTGGCTGTCAGGAAGCAAAGCTGCGGGTTCAGGGATGCTGTGGCCCGGCACAGCCACAGGAAGGACCTCCCAGGCCAGCAGAGCCTTTTGCAAATGTCTCACCCACAGCTCCAGCACTCAAACCCAAAGATTTGAGGCTAAGCAATAGCTCCCTTAAGGGAGCATCCGGCACAGAAAAAAACACCCAATGAGCCAAAACTGGCATCCTGAAAGATGCTAGTTGCTAAACAAGCGAGCTCATCCCAAGGCGCATATCGTCTCCCTGGTGCAATGCTTCCTCACCGGGTCAAGATATAACCAAAAAAAGAAGAAAAAAAAAAGCCGGGGGGGGGGGGGGGAACAAACCAACCCTAATGTCCTATATCTACTGCCCAGCTCCGAGGGCAGAAAGCCTAATTCATAGCCCTGCAGCAGCCACGCCAGAGGAGCCCCACACCTTCGCACCAGCACCTCGCTGCCTTCGAGCTCTGTCCGTCACGTTACAGAGGGGAGTTCATCCAATTTTCCTTTCCTTTGCCTTCCCACCCAGGAACAGTCCCACCTGCCCATCACGAGGACCTTCCAACACCTGTGATGCTTGGAGAAGTTCAAAAAACAAGAACAGCAAAAGAAAAGTAACAGCAACTTTTAACATTTCTTTTTCTGAAATTTCATGCTCCAAGCCCAAGGCTGGAGGTCAGAATAAGGCAAAAATAATGGCCTAAAACTTTCTTATTCTGTTCAGTGACTAGCCAAATCTTTATATTTGTATTAAAAAAAGCAACATAAAAACCCAAATGTATCTTTTTAAAAAAATACATATTATTAGATCCCTTTTTTTTTCCCCCCTCTATAAAAATAACTTCAGGACTTTGATTGACAGAAGGTACCAGTCAGTGGTCTGTTATTTTGTTAGGCTTTCGTTCATTTATTTGTTTGCTTCAGAAAAATAGTACCAAGAAAAGATGGAATTTCTGGGGAAGTTAAAAATGATAGCTGATCTTGTTTACAAGTTTATTTTACATTCTGCTCTGTCTGGGATCACTTGGATCTACTATAGATTAAACAATATGGATAGCATCTACTATTTGAACTAGTTAATTTTATTTTAATCTTTACTCTAGGATTATATGAAATAAATTTGAATGTTTATTATTATTAACTTTTTTTTAATACCCATCAACTCAAACTTTTTTTTTCTTCTCCTTTTTGGTTAAAAACAAACAAACAAAAAAATCTTATTTTAAAATGCTTCTTTGAAAGGCAACAGAGCAGAAGCATCCGCCATCTTCCTGCTGCTTTGGGAAGGGGAGCGGGACAAGGGCTGGCTTTGTGGCGGAGGTACGGGACGCCCCGTGCTCCACAGCCCATGGGGAGGTCGAGGCTGCTCAGCCTCTCTGCAAAGCAGCTCCTTGGGCCAAGATCCTGCAAAACACTCAGGGATGTAGCTGAAGCTAAGCGCATGCTTAAGTGCTTTCCTGGATTAAAGCACGTGCTTTGCAAGCTCAGAGCCTCACCAGCTAAAACGGGGACACTCCACTCGCTCCGGGCTGTCCTTACATTAGTTGTCTTGCATGGGACGTGTCCGTGCTGGCTTGGGGGGAGCAGAAGGGGTAACATTTACCTATCTAGGATGGGTCGAAGCTGGCCGGGAGCTCTGCACAAGCTGTCTCATCCCCTGGCTGCTCAGAGCACCAAGTACAAGCCCAAAGCAGCTCCAGTAGGGGACCGGTCCTGCACAAGCCCTTAGGTCCAAAAGGACGACGGTAGATATTTGCAAGATCAGGCCTGGCCTGAATGCTGGGACAAAATACTCCTGTCCTTGTATTATACTTTCTGTCCCGCTCAGCTGCAGAAAGAAATGGAGCCAAAGCCTAAAGGGAGGCAATGGACAGCAACCACCACCCTTGTCTGCAGAGCAGCCCTGCAACACTCCCATCCCGGGGAGGCCCAAGCTGGCACTGGCTGTCAGTCCCTCCCATCAATGCCGTGGGAAGGACCATAAATGCTCTCACCTCCGACAAGAAGCAGTTTTATGCAGGGCTCTCTGAAACCCTGGTGCGAACCGAATCAATGGCAAAACTCTCCACTGGCTCCCTGGAACAGGATAGGGCTCGTTGTAGTGCTGGTAGGAAAACAAGCAGGAGAAGGGCTGAAGAGGTGAGTACAGCAAGCTTTGCTTTCTGAGAGTGCCCAGCCTCCTCCCAAGCCCCTGCCCTCCCCAGAGAAACTACAGCGAGAGCAAACCTTCAACACCCAGCGCCTGCCCTGGGCGGCGGGTGGGAGCCAGACCCCTGGGGAGCCCATGGGTGCGAGGGACTCGCTGAAGTGCTTTGCTGCAGCAGGGCTGGGGCTCGCCAGGAGCCGGCGCTGGGCAATGCTGCCGAAAGACCCCCCGAGCCCCAGCCTGGAGGGTTTCTGCAGCCAGGGCCTGATCCTGCAAAGATGTTTCGGCATGCTCAGACCTCGATCCCTTGCAAAGGGATTCGCTAGACACAGCAACCACAGGACGGGGGCTTCGAAACAACCGTGCGGACTTTGATTCATAGTGGTTTTTATCTTCTACTTCTCTGGTTTTTAATTACCTTTTTTCTTTTCTTTTTTTTTAAAATACATCCAACTGTGTTAACTTCTTATTTCTGGAAAGGGCTATCTGCACCATAACTATCACCTTTTACATACACACACGCACACACAAAAAAGGAAACATATATTAAAAACACTTTTTAAGCAATACTCTGGATACAAATGTATTTTTTAACCTACATATATTCTAAACCTTCTAAACTTTTAAGGATCACTTTATCATAAAATAAAATATCCTTTTTTCTTATAATAAATTACCTAATAAAAAGTATTTTTATTAGCCCAGTTCCTTGCTACATTTACATGTAATAAATGCATTTATTAAAATAGAA
Organism: Aquila chrysaetos chrysaetos; assembly: GCF_900496995.4. NCBI lineage: Eukaryota > Metazoa > Chordata > Aves > Accipitriformes > Accipitridae > Aquila > Aquila chrysaetos. The sequence continues at coordinate 26,665,731 of NC_044012.1, forward strand.
TATTAAATTATAAAGAAATGTTCTAATTTTAAAATCTTAGTCTTTTTTTCCCTCCTCTCTCTCTCTTTAAAAAACACCAGTAAATGCATCAAAATAAACCCTTCAAATACCAAATAAACAGGTTGGAGCATTTTGATTTAAGAGGTTCACAATATTAACAGTCTGAGCCTTTGTATGTATGGAGATTATTTTTTTTTAAGAAAGAAAGAAAAGAGAAAAAAATAATAGATATCCCTCCAGCTGAAAAATACTTTTGCAAATGGGAGCTAGGACAAGATATTTTTATAGTATCTCCTCATTAAATATAAATCCAATTTTGGTTCTTTTTTTTCTTTTGTTATGTATTATAATACATACTATTCTCTATATAATTTATGTTGATGAGGATGACATCACAGCATGATATTACTTTATCCCTCTGTTTCCCTTTGTTATGTTTTGTCACCCTCTCCCCTGCATCATCCCTTCTCCAGGAGTCCCTGTCCCCACTGCGGCAGCTTGCAAACACTAGCCAAAGACGCAGCAGGTTTTGGGGGAACACAGTAGAGTAGTGCAGGCACCACCCCGAAACTCTCTGCTGAGCACCCTGCTGCCACCCGTCCACTCCCTGGTCACATCTCCCTGCTGTGCCAGGACTGAGGAGCCCCCGCTCCCACAGCCCTGACGCCATCTCCGCTCTGCCCAGGAGGTCACGTCCACAAGGAAAGGTTGCAGGATGAGTCCCAAATTCAGCAAAGGACCAGAGCCCCGGCCCCTTGGTTTCAGCAAGTGCCAAAGTCGGCTGCAGTTCGGCAAAGCACATGTGTAAATCCCAGCGGCATGCTGAACTGGGGCGTCTGGCGCCAAGTCAGTCCCATTTGCTAGGTCCACTCTATCCCCCAACGGGTCTGATCCTGCCTGGACCTGGAAGCCTCCTGCTAACAGCTCAGCACCTTCCAACGCAGCTATGCTCTGAGCCCCCCAGGTTTTTGGGGACCTGCCCTCCATCCCACTGCTCGCGCCCTCAGAGGCCAGGTCGCCTGCCTCGCAAAAGCACCCCGACACAGCTCAGCCCTGCAGCAGGGTGAGTGCCCAGGGGAGACTGCCACCAGCATACATCTGGGCATGGCAAGTCACAGACGGGTCCTCAGCCGGGTCCCCACCCTGGCTCCACCATCCCCACCGGCAGATGGAAAAACTCGGCAACAACCTGCTCCCCTGCCCGGCCAGCAGCATGGAGGGGAAGCCAGCAGCGTTCATTTGTATTGGGCCACCCGCGAGGTCCCATCCTGCAAGCATGGATGCACGTGCTTTGCTTTACCACTGCCAGGAGCCAGCCCAATTTTGGTGGGCCGCTCGCTAGCCGTAAAGTTAAGTCCCCGTGTGATTTGCAGGATGGGGGTCTTGAGGACCAGGCTCCCTGCAAGGGGTTTTGCTGCTCCTAAACCATTGGGAGGGAGAGCCGGGTGGCTCAGCGAGACCCAGCTTCGTGTGCCGGGTCCCAGCACCACGTGCCTCCCTCCTCCCATGGGCGTAAGTAGGGTGCCCTGTATCAATTTAGCACCCCAAATGGGTGCTATCCCACAGAGTCTTGGGAGGGATGTTTAGGGCAGTTGAAGCTAGCGAGATTTAGCCTAGCTGGTTTACACTGCTGCTCCTATTGCAAGGTAGGCCACCGAAGGCATCCCTGCTCGGACCTTGCTGCAGAGAAGGGCAGGGTGCAGGGAGGAGGGGTCTGTCTTTAGTTAACGTTATTGCTGGTGAATTAGACCAACAAGCCATTTTTAGTCACCTATCAAGGAAGATACAAGTCAGAGCAAATAGTTAAGGTCATGGGCATTTTTCTTGTTTTTTGTTTTTATTTTATTTTTTTTAAGGTTTTTATATATATACATATATTTAAAAAGAGAGGAAAAAAAAAAAAAAGTTACGCAAATTTGTTGTTTAAGCCCCGCAACCGGGCTCCCCATGGATGCTAACAGGCAGGGCCTGGCACTGCCCCTCTCTGGGTACCCCCGACAGGTCAGGGAGCGGTGGGGGCTGCAGCTCTCCTGCACTGCCCAAGCCCCCCCTGCAGCCCCCTCTCAGGCCAGAGGTAGCTCTCGGTGCGTTTTACAGCGCCTGTTTTTCTTTCTTCCAAAGTTGCTACATCAAAATATGGAGTTGGTCGGGGTATGGGGGAAAGCCGGGGAAAAGGAGAAATCAAAATAAAACAGGGGCCGAAATACTTCTATTCATTTTAAACTAGAACTGCTACATCAAGCTTTCTTTTAATATATATGTATATGTATATATATATGTATATATATATATATATAAAGGTTATTGGAACTGAAGATTTTATTAAAGGCCAACTTGGAGACTTGAGTAGGAACCTCGTCTGCAGAGAGGGGCAGACATGCCGCTGCCTGGACAGACGGACAGCCCCCCTATGGTTCCGATCAGCAAGCATGGACGTTTGTTTGGGTCATTATTCCTTTTTTTTTCCTTTTTTTTTTTTTTAAAGAAAGGTTTTTTTTTTTTCTCTAACATTTTTCAGCATGCAGGAGGCTTTTACATCGTTTTCGCTCGTTAAGGTAAGGGAGGAGATAAAAGGAGCAAACAAGAGCCCCCCTCACCTTCCCCCCTCCCCACTCCCTCGGGTCAGTGCTAGAATAGGTCCCCCCCACCCCAGGTCCCCGACACGGGTGTCTCCTTCCCCCCTCCCCGCTCCCACCCACCTCTTCACAACCTGGCATCAAATAAAGACATTGATCAAAAACTTGCTCACATTACCACGAACAGACTTCACTCAGCCAAGAACGACTAGTCACTCAACTAACATATCGGCCCCGGGGGACTTGGCCAGGGAAGCATTTGCCGTTGCAGTTTCCAGCTAAATCCCCTCCATTACCAACACGAACATTTCCGAATGCCCCTTTGAAGGGTGGTTGGATCCCCCCCCCCCCCCCCCCCCACCCACCCCTGTAACCCAGCTCTTGCCCCAACCACTCTCTCGACATCAGCGGGAGAAATTTGCACAATGAACGGTTAAAATACAACCCTGGGGTGGGGGGATGGAACATGACGGAGGAGGTGGTGTGTAGGTAGGGAGGGGAGAGGTTACTGCCCAGAGAACAGAAATGTTGCCCCTCTCCCTTCCCCTTCCTTTACTGGGACCAAACCGAAGCCAGATTTTGAACGAGAACTGGGCCACTTTTAGAAAGGACATGGCCAGAGCTGGCCAGGGCAATGAAGCCTTTGCCGAGGCCACGCTTCCACGGGAGGATGACTTTCACATCTGTGCCCTGGGACAGCACCAGGCCGTGGAGCCTTTGGGAGTTTGGCCGGAGCAGGGCTGGCCAGCATCCCCAGCCCTCTGTTGCCCCATGGCTCCCACATGGCACCCACACCGGCGGGTCCAAAACACGGCGCTTTCCCCGGGGCAGCGCTCACATCCCAACCCGGTCCTGGTGCAAATGGCTGTGCGCACCACAGGGCCGGGAGAACCAAGCAGCCGGAGATTTCTTAAAGCTTTGGGGAGGAGGTGAGTACAAATTCGACCTGATAGTGTCCCTTTAGCACATTTTTTTTTTTTTTTTTACTTTTTCCAAAACATCAGCATCCACTTCAGAGCCTAGGAACGTTGTCCACCCCTCCATCTACCTCTTGCCCCTATGTAATATTTTACCGTTGATGCAAAATGGTGGAGGCACATCATTTTATGCCCCTCCACCTGATATCTGAAGATCGAAAGTGGATCTTTATCGACACAGAGCACCGGAACGGCCTGCCCCGAGAGTGGCAAGCTCAGCCTCTCCTCCGGTGACCGAGGATGGCTCGAGCAGACCATACCGGGGTGGAGGCAGCAACCGGGAGCAAGCGGCGGCAAACTGAGCAGAAGAGGGGATGTTCCCAGGAACACTATTACGATGAAAATAAAGTCTCCTGTAACTGAAGGGGAAAAAAAATCTCGGGCTTTTTTTTTTTTTTTTTTTTTTTTTTTTTGCTGTAGAACTGTCTCTGCCAAGTTGTGAAACTTGTTGGTTCAGTTCTAAATCAGGGTCCAGGATCTGTGAGCAGAAGTCGAGGGGTAGGAAATGGGGAAGTGGTGGTGGTGGGAGAAAAATTATATATATATATGCTTTTATATACACATATATATATATATAGGTGCTTGATGAGTTAAGTGCCTATATATATATATACACATATATTTATAGATAGGTATACTGGTACTTGATAGGTTAATCCAACACACATCTTTACCATCACAGCATTTTGGCATCCAGAAACTGGTTGAACAAACCTGATGATGTTAAGATGCTGGCTTGCATCTTGTGTGCATTGGCACAGAAGCCAGATTCAAAGCCCATCCTCTCCCACTTCCCAATGGTTTAAAAAGTATCTGATTTAACAAAACCAGGAGTCTTGAAATGATTAAAGGATGTTCAACAAGGCAATTTTTTTTTGTTTTGTTTCATTCTGAAAAAAATATAATATATAAAAGTGGCCAACCTCAGGAAGATCCAGGTAAAGGACAGCTGAAGAGGTTTTGGTCCATAAAGAAATAACTTTTTCTTCTTTTTTTTCCCCCACTCGGTTTTGGGTAACAAAAGTTTTGGTCCAGTTTAAAAACAACAACAACAAAATTATATATATAAACTTGGGGTTTTTTTTGCTTTCTGTTGGGATGCATGTTGGTTTCATATGGGCTCATTGCCTGTATTGCATGATCGTCTTTCTTAGGTTTTGGTGCGATATATATATTTTTTAAGAAAAGAAAAGCACAATGTTATGTGTGTGCATGTGTGTGTGCGTGTGCATGCGTGTTGTGTGTAGCTGCAGCTGGCATCACTTGGAAAAAAGGATGAAGACTGAACTACGGAAACGTGGAAGTCAATACACTCCCCCCATGGATGGGAACTCAGGACTGCTTTTGAAATACCCTGTTAGTGACTCCTGATTCGTCTGATGAACAAATCCCTGCTCGGATAAGGAAAAAAGAACAAAGTTCCAGACTCCATGGTGGCTCAGAATAATAAAATAAATGCTAATCGCCCAGTGTGATTCCAATAGGTTCTTCCAAACCTTCTTCAGTTTCACTGGCGTCATTTTTATTTCTTCATCTTCTTTTTTGATTTTCTTTTTTTTGTGGTTTTTTGTTTGGTTTTTTTTAGAAAAAAAGGAAAACAATAAAAGTTCTTTAGCTGCTGTGGTTTTTTTTTGTTTAAATCTTTGAGGTAATACAGTTGTGCCCTCGTTCTAACAGGTTCCCAGAGGTTGATGGTTTCTTTTTTGTTTTTCTAAATCCCCGTCATCCGTTTTCCTTTCTTTCTATTTGTTTCTTTCTGAGCTCCCAGTTGGGCTGACATCCCTGGGGGGGAGGAGAGTAGGGGCTTCAGACCAAGATGAAGATTGAACGTGGCTGGAGAAGAAAGGCTGGCAGGGCCCTCCCCATGTCCCTGCTCCCTTCCCCGTCTGATCAAGATGGCCTGGCTTGGTCAATGCAGAGAAGTCCCAATCTCACCACCAAAAAAAACTGAACTAAACCGCTTTGCTTGCGAGATCCGAGTGTGCGTTCAGAGTACTTGTTTTAAAAAAGACATTGCAGGCTGGAGCATTGTTCGCCCTTCAAAATTTCTGGCTTTGCTATTCATTTTAATTTTATTATTCACTTTTTTTTTTAAAAAATAACATACATTGCTTGTAAAATAATTTCTTTTTTTTCTTCTTCTTCTTCTTTAAATTAATTTATTCTTTCATTCGTTTGTTCTTCAGATGTCATTATTATTATTATTATTATTATCATTATTATTATTATTATCATCATCATTTTTCTTTCCTGGACCCCCCCACGCTCCCTTCCTACCCCCACCCCCCACCCCAATGCCCTGCTCTGTCTCTTTAGGAAAATATTCTAATGGCCTGAGTGGCTGCAGCGTGGCAAACCGGGCACTCTGGATCAGTCCTCTCACAGATCCTCACGGCACACTCCATGCAGAAGAGGTTGTGGCCGCACGGCACCAGAGCTGCCGTAACTTCGCTTTCGAAACACACCATGCACTCGCGGCTGCTGGAGACAGACGTCCGGGCAGCAGTAGTCGTCCCCAGCTTGGAAAACCCTTGGAGCGGTTCCCCCTGCGACCGCCTGGGGAGACCAGAGAGATTGGGCTCTTGGATAGAGGAGGATGGGGAGCGATGTGAATTTGGGTGGATGGCGCCAGTACTGCTGGACCGCTGCTGCTTCGAGAAGAGCACTGAGACAGGGTTGGTGTTCTCCTGCCCAGCCCACATTGGGGCACCCGACTCCGGCACCCCGTAATACAGATCTTGCTTGTTCACGCCATAGTTGGGGAAGAGGTAACCATAATTGAAGTCGTTTTGGTCATTCAGCCGGGGGGTCTCGTAGACGGGGTCAACGGAGCAGTCGCCGATGCACCCCAGGCTGTTCTGCCGGAAGGTGGAGAGGGGCTTGCAGCCCGGCGCCGGCGTATGGACCCGCCAGGCCTCCGAGTAGCGGTTCTCCATGCCGGAGTCGGGGCTGCTGGAGAGGAAGTCATTCTCATTGTTGTACTCCAGGATCTTGCCCGTCCTCACTGCGATGTGGGTCTCAATCTCCTCCCGGGCACGCTCAACATTGCCTGGTGCACCGGTGATTTCAAAGACGGGGTCCCGGTCCCGGCTGGGTGTGATAATGTAGGTGTTGGTCTGCTGCTGGATCCGCTTGATGGTGGCTCCTTTGGGGCCCACCACCAAGCCCACCACACGGTAGGGCACACGCACCCGGATGGTGACTTGCCCCGGCAAGGTGGGAGCACTGCCAAAAGTGGTGCCAGCCTTGTTGCGGGAGGCCCTGATCATGGAGAAGTGCTCGGCGGCAGAGATGATCTCCCGCCGGGCCATGGCCACGTCCTCCCGCCGTCCCGTCACCATGAAGACTGGCTCCTCACCCCGCACTGGAGTCTTGATGTAGGTGTTGGTCTTTGCCCGCAGGGCTTTGATCTTGCAGCCTTGGGGAAGAGAGAGAAAAGAAGGCAGGAAGGTTAGAGAGGCTGTCCCACCACCCTCCCCTCTCCTCAGGAAACCAGGCTGAGCTGTCATGTTTTCAGCAGGCCCTGTACCCACAACAGCCACTGCCTGGGGACCTAAAATGAGGGAAAGGCCCTTTCCTCACTAACCCTGACAGGAGAAATGCCAGAGGAAGGCTTCCCTGCACCATCCCCAGAGAGCTCAACCCTCAGGAGCTCCCAGCTCCCTCATCCTCAGGTGGGTGTCGCCATTTTGTGTGCTGCCCCCCCAACACGCAATCCCCCTCAGCCGCCTCCCCTCAGAAATCAGCCACTCCTCAGCAATCACCCCTCAGAGATCTCCCTTTCACACCCCCCCAGGCACCAGGGAGCTGGGAAGGGGGGGAATTCAAGCCCTCCCCAAGGGCCAGCGGTCCCTGTGAGGAAGCCTGTTCCTGCTGAGGCCCAGGCCCCGCCATGTTGCCCCTCAGAGAAGATGGCCACCCTGGCTCTCCTCTCATCAGAGCGGCTCTCAGGACAGGAAAGATTTGGCTGACACACAGGGCTGTGGGAGAGGCTGGAGATGACAGGAGAAAGCAGGGGGATGCTGAGTCCATGGACAGGCATGGCTGATGTGGAGCCCCTTGGCCACTCCATGCCAGCTCACAGGGAGCACGAGGGGAGAGCCGTCTGCCATAACTCAAGATTGCAGAGCCCTCCATGGGGACTCTTGTCCTACTGTGGAGCTTTTGGGGTGAATCTGGTGTGACCTGGATCACTTTTGGGAGGCCAAGTTTGGGGGGGGTGTGGGTAGCAGAGATGCAGCAATTTGGGCTCCCCACCTCAGATACAGTGGGACCCCAATTGTCAGCACTGCTAGAAGGCCAGGGGGTAGCAGGATGCCAGTATTTGTTTTAGGGTCAAAACAGCAAGAAATGAGGCAGGGCTGCCTTCCCATGTCCATGTAGAGCCCCACCACAGGCTGTGCACAGACCCTTGCTCCTGGCGCTCACCAGAAGCTGCAGTGAAGGCACGGCGCTGGCTGCCCGGGGAGGGGAGGCCATCCAGCCAAGGGCTGTGTTTTGCCCTTGACTCTCCATCTGCTGTATCAAACACTGATGGCTGCAGGCCTCCCCAGCACAGTGATCCGGGCACTCAGACCCTTTCCTGACGTCACTTGCCATCCCAGTGCTTTTGTAGATCAGTATCCACCTTCCTGGAGCCCACCAAACCTATTCCCCTTGCTCCTTAGAGCTCAGAAAACATCCTTCTGCTTTTCCAAAAAAGGCAAGAGGCTTTTCAGTATGTTTTGGCTTCCAAATCGTTTTTTAGAGGGGTTTAGAGCCAGCTGTGTGACTCCAGGTTCCTAGATGACACTAGGATGCCATCAAGCAACCAAGTATTTTTACAGATGTGGCACAGTTTTCTAAACTACTTCTGGAAACCCTCCCTGCTGCCATCCCTCTGACCCCTCTCTCCAAAAGCCTTACTCTGTGCCCGAAGGCATTTTCAAAGCCTGGCACCAAGTTCCCATGCAGACTGGGGCTTCCTCTGCAGGGAGGTTTGCTCTAAGCTCGGGTCTCTAAGAAAAATAAAAAAATGCAATTCTCCAGGGCACCGCATTTCTACAAGTGCAGATGGAGTAAGGTAAGCATTTTGCCCTGGTTTCCCAAGGATTCAGGTGTCCGACTCAGGGCTCATGGAACAAGAGGATCAGGATATGGCATTGAAACCTCTGTGAGATCCCCCTCCCCACCCCCACCCCATCTTCTCTCCCCAAAAGGAGCCCATCTCTTGTCCTCTCCTCTGACCATCTGACACCAGCAAGTTTTCCTCAACATACTACACTGACATCGTACTTTAATACAAGACGACCTGCACACGATGCTTCTGCTACCAAGAAATTAAGATTCCTCAGCTCTTTGGCTGGAACATTATTATTTATACAGATCCTAATAAATAACAACATCTCTCCCAGCTGGGAATTCAGGGCTGCCACTCACTTAGTGCTGCCACTTATCTGCAGCTCATCTCATGAGACACAGACTTGTGACATCGGGGTATTTACAGGAACGTAACGATCCCACCACCACGTATCATTAGCAAGAATCGAACCCCGCACCTTTAGTGATAAAAACAGAGCCTTGTGCCACTACAGCTGACGAGAATAATTCCCCGCACTCACAGCGGTGGCAGGCACCACACATGGTACAACCAATAGTTTCAGCTGCACAAAGCACACTCAGCCTGACAGGTCACACTCGCATCTTGCAACATCGCATGGGACTGGGGTGCAGCCTCGTCAAACTGCAGGAGACTGCGCGAACACAAAACCTCCCAGCACAGCTTCGAAACCCCACCGCCTGTCAGAGGGTCTTAGCATTGGTGTAGGACACATGTCGGCGAATCCTGACTTCACTGTCGACTCCCAATGCGACTTTTAACTCCTCAGAGCTACTTCAGCTCTTTTGAGCCTCAGTCCCCCTTTTGTGGAATGGGAAGAATGGCTGTCTCTTGCTCTGCGTTACTGCAAAACTTTTTTTAATACTTGGCATTGCGATGCTGCTGCATTAAACCCATTCCTAAGCCACTAATTTCACATTCCTGGGGAATGGAAATGCTAGATCTGACCCAGAGAAGGAGCTGGGCAAATCCCCAAAATCCAAACCAAATCCACCCCCTGCCAAGTCCAATGTAGCTCACATGTTACTCCCCACTGAGTGTGCACCCTGAAGTATATTTGCAATGCTTTGTTTAGTACAGTTTCTAAACAGTTGATGTGGACCGATGGTCATCTACAGTGTTGTGTTATTGGCATTTAGGAAACCCAAAGAGCAAGACTTTATGGTGCTAGGCACGACACAACTGTAGAATAAAACCATGCAGACAAAATCACAGAATAAAGGTTCATCCCAAGGAGCCCGTGGAGGGCAGGATAAAACCATAATATGTCACCTATGCCCTCCCGCAGTCCCAGGGCAGGGTCGGCTCTCTCTGACCCATCTCTGGCAGACATTTCCCTGCCCCGCTCCTATGCCACTCGCTCCAAAGATGGAGATTCCATCTTAGGAAGATTAACCGAGATGCCACCATTTCCCCAGGGATACCACCGGAGCGTTGCATGGAAAGAAAGGGGGTGTTAGCGGCAAGCATCCGCGCTGAAAATTACTCCCGTGCATCACCCCAGACCAAAGTAGCATTTTCTGAATTCCCCAGTGACCCACGTACTGCCTCCCAGGAGCACAAGTCTTGCTGTCGTTTGCAAAAGGACCTCAGGTGGGCATTTGTCAGGGCTGGCTTGGGTTTGGCATTTTTCTAAGCTACGGGACAATGACTGCGTGTGGGGGGAGAGGGATCTGAGCCCAGCACGACAGGAAACAATCAAGGAGGCGACACGGAGGGTCAGGCAAGCAGAGCAGTGACAAAGGACAGGGGCTCCATGCTGGGGACAGATGGAAGGAAACGGTGGCAAGGAATACACATGAATGAGGGCAAATGTAAGCGAGTTACACGAGCTGGAGGGGTGGGAGGGAGTTAGAGATGGAGGAAAGGTGATGGAAATTGAGGGAGAGGCATGTTGTGATCCCTCTGAGAGGGAGGAGAATTAGGGGTGTGGAGGCAAAGGAGAGACACCCCAAAATGGCAAAAGGGAGACAGGCAAGGAGAGGGCATGGTGAGAGGGGGAGGGAGGATCTAGAAACGGACAAAAGGACGCATGGTGCAGTCGATGGTGTGAGAAGCAGGGGGAGGAGGAGGGAGGGTCTCCGTGCAGGCCTGCAGACAGGAAAGCCAGCTTTGCAGAGACAGACAGATGGGGGATCCTGTGCTTAAAAACTGGAGAAAATAACCCCACAGGAAATTAGACCAACTCCATCAAGACCAGCAGCCCAGCAGGTTCAGTGGCCCAGATCTCTAGCAGCTCTAAATTGGTGCAGACAACAGGCCAAGCCATCAGCAGCATAAATCCAGATAACTCCACCAACTTCCAAGAGAGCTGCACTGATTTACATCAGCTAAAATCAGGCCGGACTTAAATCTGACTTACCCACTCAGTGCCAAGGCTCTCAGTCCACCTCAGCCCCAACCCTGACCTTGCTTCCCACAACTAAAGAAGGGCTGAGCCTTCTTTGACATCGCTCCATTTCTGACACGAGCACAGCCAGATCAGGATGTGGCCCTTTATACCCTGGCCGGATGAGTAGCACGGTCCTATGTGCTTTTTTCAAGTGAAATTTGTCCTGTATGTTTTTTTTTTTTAATGAAAGGCTTTATTCATGTGTAACTGAAATTTGAAAACAACATGCAACAAACCACTTTACTTGGTGGATTACTAAAAGGGGAGAGAACTGCTTAGTAGGTGGTGTTAAAAATGTAAAACTAAGAGGAGAAAAGAACCTCTAGAAACTATAATAATATATAACTTTGCTGTAGTGTTCTACTCTTTAAGGCAGTGTGCAGACATCAGCTAATTGATCCCTGGCAGACTCCTGCCAGTTAGATTTTTATATTCGAGAGAGAATTAAGCCCTTACTTGTTGTGTTTCCACTACCTAGCTTCTATTATTCTGTTTTATGCCAATAACACAGATCCCAAAGCATTTTGCAAAGGAGGCTTGCGTGATTATTTCCTCCCCCCACCCCTTTTCCTTTTTAACTTCAGTTAACTGATTGCCAATTGACTCAAAGTAAATGGGTTTGCAAATTACCCTAGTAAGCCACAAATGTTAACATACAGGAACAAACCCTTGAGGACGGTTGAGCCTCTGGCACCCAGACCAGTTATCTAACTGGAATTAATCTGTAGAGCAGCTAGCTCTGGCTAAAAACAAATAAATAAATCGAGTCTAGACATTGCCAAACTGGGGACGGATGGGGGGAGAATCAGGGGAAGATGTGGGTGCACAGCCACATTCTCTTCTCTGCTTACCCCTGCATTAGGAGTAAACAATTCCATCAAAACTAACAGAGAAGGCTGCAAGAGCTTGGTCCACCTGTCCAGCTAAGGCAGTTGCTCACGAGGGCAACAAGGGTGTAGGATGCATCCGATCTGACTGCCGTTTACTTTGCACGAACCCATCCCAAATCTTTTCTCAGAGTGTCATAAACCCAGCGTGCTTCACTGTGGTTTGCACTGAGGCTCCCGTGCACTGCTCTGGCTGCAGGAAAAGGCCGGAGCGGTGCCCGGGATGGATGTGCACTGCATGTGCCTGCTGCACCATGCACTGTGTAAATGCCAGCAGAAGGACAGTGCAATGGAAAATGCAGCCATGCCTATGGAGTAGTTCCATCGGATATTTTACTTCGGTGTAAATTCAGAGTTAAACCCGCTGCTGAGACAACCTTCTCCTTACTGCTGCTAGAAGGCCAGATCCTGCACAGGTATGTACTGCTACTGATGCAGTCTGGAGGGTCTTATCTGGCACAAACTGGCGTGCCTCCAGCATGTGCCAATTTATGCCCAGAAGTGTGGGCTTCACCTGAAAGCATCAGAGGTGCTGTACCAGCTTACAGCAAACAGCTAAGGATCCAGCCCTGAGGTTGTTTTTTTTTATTTGGTTGTTTTTTTGTGATTAAAAAAAAAAAAAACAAACAAAAAAAACCACACCACACAAATCACCCCAGGTCCTTATATTTCTTGTTTTCATCAGATACAAAATTATTTCTACAGACAAAAGATTTTTAGCCCTCTTCTCATTTATACTAAGGCACCTTTACACTGCACTGGTATAAATTACACTTGTAAATACCCCACTTCGGACATTTTGACATTCCCGGTGTGGTATAAGAGAGCCTAAGGGCAAATTAGGACTTAGTCTTTTTTCTGTTATAGTAATAAAATTAAAGAGGACCATAAAATAAACAACCCTCAAATATCTCTGCTAAGGTGGGGCATTCTTTTCCCATTTAAGATGAAAGCCATGTTAAAAGACAAGCACACAAAGAACATCACAAATAAACCCTCCTGAATATCTGTGGGGTGAGATTTTGCTGCATTGAAAATCTGATGAAAGTGGTGTCAAAAAACACAAATGCACACAAAAGGACCACAAACAAACAACTAAATCTCTTTGCATTGAGGTTTTATTGTACTGATGATGCAAGTTGTGTTTACAAGGAGGGGAAAAAAAAAAACCCAACACACCACCACACCACAAAAATAAGCAAACACCTCATTTCAGTGCAGCAATTTTAAGCTTTTTCACGTAGCGATGAAAGTTGTTTATTAAAGGGGGGGGGGGCGGAACAAAAAAAGAAAAAGCAACGCGACCCAAAAGCAACAACCCAGATGCCACAGACAATTGCCGCCTTGTGCGGCGGAGGAAAGTTGCAAACTGGGGCTGGAAGCCCCTGGCCCCAAGCAGCCGTTCTCCGCCAGCAATGCATCACATCAGGGTGGGTGTGACCGCGGCCCCCTGCATGGCACAATCCTGCCGCGGCCTCGCGGCACACGCTTGGAGCCGGACGGTGTGCGGGGGAAAGCGGGGCAAGGCGAGCTGGCGACGGGGGGACGCAGGAGGAGGGGGCTGCCAGACAAAGGCAGGAACAGGGGGTGGGGGCCCCCACCCAACGCCAGCACGCTTTCCCACTGCCCTAGATTCCGGCCGGCTGCGCTGCGGCGCGGTTCACTCGGTCAGCGCGGCATCCAGCAGCCGATCCGATGAGAGGAGTGTGCGTGTCTTCCTAGAAAATTCCCTTTGTCTCTCTCCCAGACCCATTTTCTCCTCCCACCTCTAGTTCAAACCGCACAAAGTCAATCCCGTTCTGCACTTTTCCTTGGTGTAAATTCAGATGGATTCTCATTAACACTTTATAACAATCCGACACCGACTGCAATTCCTCTCTCCCTTTAAGGCCCATCTCAAGCTGCTAGAGCAGCGTAAGGAGGTTGGTTTTTCAGGCCCCACCAGACCTGGTGGCTTTAGCTCCAAGATTTACGCGAAGCAAGCAGACAACAGGATCTGACCCCCTCGCTGCTTCTCGCTCGGATGCTGTACATCCACCTCCACATGGTGGGTGGGGGAGCTGCAATCATCAGACTTCCTCAATGAAAAAGGCTTCCTTGGACTATTTTTAAATGCTGAAAGCATTAGAGCATGTTTGGAGCTATACAAAGGGCCCCAATCACCTGGGGTTAGTGGGGCCTCTTGTTATTTGACTTCACCTTGCCAAGAAAGAGCAATTTATGTTAAGCTCCTCTCTCACATAATCTCATTCCTGTTGACAACAGGCTAGTTAGAGCAAGCTGGGAGATGCTTCATCAAAGGGTGTCTCTGGGTACAGGTGACAATGGATGCTACTATTGATGATGAGAGCAAAAATACTCTTACAGGGAAGGTACCTGCTGGGAGCGGGCAGCTTGCACTGTTGTGCTCTGTGCAGCAGGAAGCCAAACTAACCCACTACCTTCTCCCTGTGCCCGTACACACCAGGCACACAAAGAACCATAACCATGTCTCCCTAACTACCAATCTAGCTTTAAATGTGCCCCGCTTAAAAGTCCAGCAGCTTCTTCCCTAGCTCCACTGACAGCAGCCCAGATTGTCAGTGGGAGCAGATTTAACACTGGCAGAAAAGTCAGATACACATCTTCATCAGTTTGATGTACACCTGCCTCGGGTGACTTCTAGGGAAGAACCTGGACACCTCAGTGGCTGAGGATTTCTGCCCCTTTCTATGTTCACAGTCTGAACAGCCAAAGCGCGACACCTTTAGACACTCTCCAGTCTTCGCAGCATCTCTCCCATCTCAACCCACACCCTTGGGTTGCAAGAACCTTCTCCTTTGCAGCTCCCTTGGAGCCCCACCATTTCCTCAAAAAGCACCCGCAAACCACTTCAGCGCTTTGTCTTTACACCCTGGCAAATTTATTTGCGTATCTCTGAGAACACATGCAGTCCCAGAAAGGGTGTTGCAGGGAAGATGCCCACACCAGGAGTTGGCAGGCAAAATACAAGAGCCACTAAGCACCCCAATGCACCACGCTGGCCCAGACCAGCTCCAGAATGGCACATGCCAGGAGGTTTAGCCACCCAAGCACAGCATGACTGGAGTTCACACGCTTGCCACGCACCCAGGATACAGGGGGATGATCCGCAGCAGCTGCGACACAGGCAGAAACATCCCTGCTCCTCACCCTAGCAGCAACAGGAGGGCATACGTGGAGGTCATGGCTCCCCTTCCAGCCAGGGAAGGGAAGTCATTGCCAACCATGGCCAGGGGCAGAGTGGAAGAGGTCATAAACGTCAATCAAAGGGATTGTTATGACTTCATCCCCTCATCCTTCCTTTTCCGGTTTCCTCTCCTTCAATTTGCAAAGCAGTCCCGCACACCCCACCAGCCACCCAGCTCTCCATCGCAGACCCTGGGGCATCACAGTGGAGGAGCAGTTCTCAGCACCTGTCCAGCCAATTCCCGCAAAGTCACCCTTTCAGCACTCCCCGATCTTGTCCCAGTGAGTCCCCCATCCCACCCGGCTAGCGGTCACGCTGCTCAAGAAGCGCTGCTCGAATTCAGCACACAAACCGGCACCACCGCAAACTCGAGCGAGGTTTCCAGCACGCGATTGGCTCCGTGAGGGCATGTTAACAGTTCCCGGGGAAAGCAGGGAGCTGCCAAGCACAGGTTTAGGTCCTGCAGCATCTCTCGTTCAAAGTGGCACCACCCCCTCCACCACAATTAAACCTCTTCGCAAATCACACTTACAAACATTCCAATAAAAATATATGGGGCTTGAGCCTTATTTGTACTCAAGCGCCTTTACACTCTTCCAGCAAAGCGAAGGGCAGTCTTATGGCAGGTGGAAATCCCATTGCCAGATGCATGTAGAAGGGCCTCCGTGCCCAGATCCAGGCCTCTTACATACATGTGTCAGTAAGGTACACTTTCAAAGATGGTAGGTATTATTTTAAAATAATATGAAGGAACAGTGTGGTTCATCAGATCAGAAAATATGAAGATAAAGAAAAAGCTCAACCCTGTTACCAATTAAAGCCCTGAAATAATTTTTATTTCACTATTACTTTTTTTTTTCCCCTCTCTTTTCCAGGATGTTCATCACCCTGCTCACAAGTACCCATAAAACTAACTAATTTCCTTAGAAAACCATCAGCCCCATGAGTAGTATTACCAAGGGGGTGACAATCTGCAGATTCTGGGTTCCCCCCAGGATTCCTAGTCAGGCATCCATGAGAGCACAGGATTCGGCCCCCCAGGGTACCCTGCACCCAGCTCCATCTGAGGGCAAACCCTCGTAATCTGGCCTTCCACACAAAAACAAGACCCAGGAGACATTCCTATAGGCCTTTAAAAATAAGTGTGGGCCACAATCTCTGCTGGAGTAAAGAGCTGTGGCTGCAGGGACTCTGCTGAAGCAATCTTGGTTTCTACCAGCACAGGATCTGGTCCACCCGCCTCTATAAAGGGGCACAGCTTACACTGTCTGACCCACTAACTGATGGAGCGCTGCCGAGTCCGCCTTGCTGGGGCTCTGGCCCACTGACAGTTTTTCCCAGATGTGGGAAAGCCCTCACACACACTAAAAATGGTGGAAAAAATCCAGGTCTCCACGTTCCTCTCCATCACTCTGGCCACAACGGACATGCTGCTGCGTACTGAACACATCGAAACACACCCCCTTCTCAAGAGTTTGGGGCAGCAGTGAGATCCAGGAGGAAAATAGCCTGGGCACCTCCTGCATCGTCTAACGTTTCCCCTCAATTCCGCCTGCTGAATCCTCTCTCTTTTCTAACTTTATTAAACAAAGGGGGCCTGATTCTCCACCGCCTTGCACCCACCAGCGCAGAGTTGGTGCAAAGCCCCGCTGTTTCTGGCCGTGCTTGGCTCACAGCGGTAGAAAAGCGTCATGGGGAGGATCAGGCCCAGGCAGGATCTTCTCAGCCATACCTTCACCCCCCTCTCCAGCCCCTGTCTCCCCAGCTCGCCGGCACGGGGGCCACGATCCCGGTGTGGCAGAGGAGAAGCTGGAGCAAGAGCCGTTCCCTCCACTGCAGACACCCCGACTTTCAGGGGAGGACAGCATTCCCCGCCCCCGCACTCCTGCCTACTCTCCATCCCAGCATGGGGACCGGCCTCTGGCTTCGCTAGTGGGAGAGAGCTGAAGCCACCAGAGGCCCCATTGTTCCCATAACATGCTCCAGCGTAACGATGCACAGCCATTAGCCATTTGTATCCCTGTCCCTGTCTTCCCCTTGCCCACCTCAGCCTCTGGACATCGCCTTCTGGAGCACTGGCCCTGAGGAGCCACCCCCCCCATGTCAAACTGCAAACCCCCTGCTTGGGCGATTTCAATTCCCAACCCAAGAGGAAGCATCTGGATTTGGAGCCGCAGTCTCTGCCCATCACACTTCCAGAGCGTCAAGTTACTTGCTTAGAGAAAGAAAAAAAAAAAAAAAATCCCACTTAGCCACACTATTATTATTTTTTTTTTTTTCCTTTGTAAGCGACACAAAACTTCTCTCGCCAGCCCCATGTTTTAACCCTGCGCCGGCTCCCGCAATGCCAACGGGCGGCTCCGTGGAGATGCCCTCCCCGCAGCGCACCTCGCCCCCACACGCACACTCGGGAGCCCGGAGCAGTGGGGGTGGGCGAGGGGTGACTTAAGAGTGGGTGTGGTGTATATATATATATAATTTTTTTTTTTTTTTTAAAAGCCCTCCTCCATTCCACCTCGCTCCGAACAGAGCTGTAAGGAGAACAAAAGCATCACTGTCGCGGAGCGTGGTCAGCGGCGGAGCCGGGCGGCGGAGGCGTGCGTGGGGCCCACGCGGGACGGCCGGGTGCCCGTTCCGGGGTCCCTGCCAGTCACATGGTTGCAAAAGGAGTTCAACTTCCATTAATCGGTTCTTTGGACCCGTACTAGGCCCGCAGCTCGCCTGCCCGGCCCCGGCGAGCCCCGGCACAACCACACCCCCCTCGCTCCGCCGAACCCAACAAAGGGGATTTTTCCCCCCACCGCGCCGAGCCCGGCCGGGGTGCGGGGAGCTGGGGCCGGGCTCAGCCGGACCACCAGCCCCGACTCCCTTCTTCCCCCCAATCCGCTTTATTTTTTTTTCTATTATTTATTTATTTATTTATTTTTAAAAAGGAGGAGGGCGGAGAGCGCGGTTCAGGAACGGCTCTTTCGCAGAACCGGAGGAGCGACGGGGTCGGGGCTCCGGTGCAGACAGCCCACGCAGGCATTCCTATACATTTCCCACCCTCCCAAAAGAGCCCCCCCCCCCGCCACAAGAGCAGCGACCCGTCCGCAGCCCCGGGAGTCCCACTCCGCCCGGAGAGGAGGAGGAGGTGGGGGGAAGGCGGGCTGCACCCGCCGCTTTGTCCCCGGCGGGACTGAGCCGGCCGGGGCGCGGGTGCCCGCCCGGCCCCGGCCCCGGCCCCGGCCCCGAACAATGGGAAGGAGGGAGCGGCGAGGGGCGAGCCGCGGGGGAAGTTGGCGGGGCCCCCCGGCGGGGCGGTCCCCAACCCTCCCGTCCGCGGGGATGCCGCGGGCGGCGGGGGAAGTTTCCCGAGGAAGGAGCCCGACCGGGCGGGGGAAGAGGAGGGGAGGGGGACGGGGGACACCGGGAGCGGCGGCCGGCGCTCACCTTGCCGGCCCACGATCTCGGCCACGTGCTCGGAGCTGGGCACCGGGACGCACTCGGTGGTGTTGGAGCTGCTCTTGAGCCGCAGCTCGGCCTCCTTGTACAAGGCGCACAACTTGGGCTCTGCCGCCCCGGCGCTGGGCGCCGACGAGCCCTTCGGGGCCGGCGGCGGCGGCGGCGGCGGTGGCGGCGGCTGCTGCTGCGGCGGCGGCGGCGGCGGCGGGGGCTGCTGCGGCGGCGGCGGCGGCGGGTTATTGTTGTTGTTGTTGCTGTCCTCCACCAGCACCACGGCGGAGGAGGAGGAGGAGGAGGAAGGCTCGCCTAGCCCCAGCAGGCAGAGCTGGTCCAGGGCGAGCTGCAGCGCCCGGTCATCCTCCAGCAGCGCTCTGTCTTTGCCGCTCCCACCGAAACAGCCTAAATCGCCGAAACCCCCGTTCCTTTCCATTATCCCTGGTACTACCAGGCTAGGCATGGCTAACAAAGACTTGAGAGGGGGTTGGGTGGTGGTGGTTGGTTGGGGAGGGGGGGGGTGTGAGAGCGAGAGGAGGGGAGTGGGGGGGGGGGGGGGGGGGGACACAAAGAGCTCGGGAGGGAGAAGGGAAAAAAAAAAAGGCAGAGGGAGAGAAACAGACAGAGAAAAGGACCCTCCGCCCACCTCCCCTCTGCCTGGCCAAGCCCCTTTCTCTCTGTAACCCGAGCTCCCTCGCCCAGGCACTTCCAGCCCGCCGGGGTCCCCCCGCCGCCGCCTCCGCCCCCGGCTCCCAGCCGCCGGCGGGGTGTGCGGAGGGCCGGCGGGGCGCGGGGCGGCGCGGAGCCCCGCGGGGGGAAAACTCTTTTGTTTGAAGGCGGCTGGGCGCAGCGGGAGGCTGCCCCGGCCCGCGGCCTGCTGGGGGATGTAGTCCCCGTCCGCCGCGCACACCCGCTCCGGCGCGCCGGCGGCGGGCGGCGGGGGGACGGCGGGTGGAGGGGGCTGCGGGGGGGACCCTCCGTGTCGTGGGGGGAGGGGGCCGGGGGGGGCCCCACCATACAATGGGGGGAGGGGGCTGCGGGGGAACCCACCGTGTCATGGGGGGAGGGGGCTACGTGGGGGGACCTGCCTTGCCAAGGGTGGAGGGGGCTGTGTGGGGACCCACTGTGTCATGGGTGGAGGGAGCTGTGTGGGGACCTGCCTTGCCGAGGGTGGAGGGGGCTGTGTGGGGACCCACCGTGTCATATGTGGAGGGGGCTGTGGGGGGACCCACCATGTCACGGGGAAAGGGGGCTGTATGGGGACATGCTGTTCCACAGGTGGAGGAGGCTACACAGGGACCTGCCTTGCCAAGGGTGGAGGGGGCTGTGGAGATACTCACTGGGCATACCCTGGGCATGGGGGGGCCACAAGTGGAGGAGGAGTGCATGGGGACCCAACAGCATCCACTCCGGCACAGAGGAGCCATGGGTGGAGGGGGTCCACGTGGAGACCCACCATGTGCACCTGAGCATGCAGCGGTCACGGGTGCAGGGGGGGCTGCATGGGGACCTGTCAATGCACACCCCATCAAGGAGGGTCTGTGTGGGGACCTGCCGCTGCCCACCCCTGAGGGGTGCTGTGGAGAGCTCAAGGGTTGGGAGTCTAGAAATCCACTGGGATAGCGAGGACCCTCGGGAGAAGCAGTGGCTGGGCAGGGACACCTCAAGGTGGAACTGCTTGGGCCATAGGCTGGCAGCAGCACCAGAGCTGGCAGGGTGAACAGTGGGGAGAAGGGGGCTGGTGTGACAGGGCAGGTCCTGAAGGGACGAGCCCACCTCCCATGAACAGGTAGCTCACGGGCTTCATCCTCGTGCGAAGGGGGACACGGCCTTCCAAGAGGTGCTGGGTTCCCCCCAAACATGGGGGCTTCGGTCTTGGGATGGGAAGACCCCCAACAAAAATCACAAGCATTTGAGGGTAGAAACCGTGCATCCAGCAGCACCGGGAATCATGAAAAGAGAGGAGAAGGGGGAACCCCCGGGCACTCCAAGGCCTTTTGGTGGCTCCAGGCACAGGAGCAGCGAGGCTTGGCGGGGCTGCTGGGGCTTGGCCTCCCCGTCCTTGGCTTCCTGCCCCAGCAAAGCCCCCTCTTCAAACTGGGGGATGCTGGGGGAGAGACATGGGACAGCCCTGCTCCCTCGGCTAGCTTTTCTCATTGAAATGAGGAGTGATTTAGCGCAGAGGGAAGCATTGAAAATAGCTTTCCAGCTCCCCGCCAGCAAGGCTGGGCTGTGTGTGTGAGTGTGCGTTTCTCCTCTCTTCCCCTTTCTTCCCTTTGAATCAAACCAGATGTCTTTCCCATGAAATGAGATTGCATGAGCTTACACTGGAGAGAGACAATGCAGAAAGATGCGAGGCTCCCATCGAGCCACATTGCACTGCAGCTCTGGCAGAGGCGACGTCTGCGGCTCTGGCTGGGGACGGAGCGGGGGGATGGTGGCACTGATGCCTTGTCACCGAGGCAGGAATTTTCTACCCCCCACTGTATTTTGTAAGATTTCCTCTCTCTGGCTCTCAGTTCCTTGCAGCAAGGTTTCTCAACCCCCCCCCTCCCCTTTCTGGGTCTACAAGCAGAAGATCTCAGCTTGCAGATGAACTAAGCAGATGGGGCACCCAGCACAAGGAAATGTCTCATCCACTGACTCAGACGGTAAGGTGTTGCTATAGCTTTCCCTGCAAGTTTGCCCAGGCACTTTGGGAATGGGAATTTTGCTTTCGTTTTGTTTTGGCAGCCAGGTTTCCTGATCTGTAGCGCAAAGTCTGGGAGGTGCTGGGACACCGGCTGGCAGGGCTGGTGGTGGCAGGTTCCCTTTGCTGCAGGACCTGGAGCCGAGCTGCTGTGGGGTTAGAGGTTTTGGTGTTTGTGTTGCAAGTGTTCAAAAAGAAAAAAAAAAACAAGAAAAAAAGTATAGCTAAGAACAGAATAACCAACCTTACACTATTGTATTTCATGTGGCTCATTTTGGTCATGATTGTAGAACGGTGTCTTGAATTACTGGTGGGTTTTTTTTAATCTTTGCAGGGTGATGGGACTTGTGAAAGTCTGGCAGTTTGGGGCGTTTTCCTTCGTCTAAGAGGTGGCGTCTGTTTGTATTGTGATATGATGGATAGTGGCTTTATATGCACATACACACACATCACATGGAGCGTTTGTTTAATATGGACACGCTCAGTCCCGTGTGCCACATGGAGGTTATACAGACAAAAATGTCTGCATTTAATACATTTGGATGTTCACATACATGCTGCCTGTTACTCTTGCACACACCTGCTGAATATGGCTCACTCACACGCTTAAAACTGTGTAAAAAGATTGTGTGTATCTGTGTGAGCATGTGTGTTACAGGCGCGTGTGTGCAAACTGCAAACACATAAAGCGAGCATGCAGGTGGTGAGCATTTACTTGAAATATGTGCATAAATGGCAAATGTATTTTTATATGAAGTGTTTTGTGTGCACATATGTGTATATGCAGGTGTATTCATAATGTGGGTGTGTATTCATGCGTGCATCCAGCGCATAAACACATGTGCTTGCAGTATGTTTTGGTATTGTTGGGAACCATTGTATTTTGTCCTGTAAATTATAGAGCAATGTTTTCATCTGTCAAAGTTTGATCTCATTCATGAAGCCGATAAAGATGCCTGGTCTGTAGGTATCATGTCATTTTAGGGACACAGTTTTGCTTCCGACCTCCATTTTAAGTTCTGTCCTGGAGCTTTCAGGAGAAGAAAGTGCCCCTCGAAATCATAAAGTGAAAGGAAAAAAAAAGAAAAAAAAAGAAGACAGACCTGCTGAGCTCCAGCTCCAAGCTTTCAGACAGCGCAAGCCAGGCCCAGAAATCATAAAACTAACTAAAGAGTTTGTGTGACTCCACAAAAATAATGAATATGGGGTTTCTTTTCATTTGCCTTCTCCTGGGGCTTTCAGATTTCACTCGAGTTACATCACCTCACTTTTCTGCACAACCACAAGGTCTAGAAACTTACTTTAAAAAATGAAAATTCCTACTCGCACATATTCACATGACTCACGGAGCTGGGAATTTCAGGCAAACATGAATGCTCATAGAAAAATTGCAAGAATTGGCAACACGGGCAATGACTAATCCTGATGGGTCCCTGATAGCAACGCTTCTCAGTTTGTACAATATTTTGGGGGCGTAGCTGGGCTCCAACCAAGACTTTGATCCTCCTCAGAGTGATAGCAACTGCTTAGGAATGATCTTACCTACCGTCTGGCATTGTTGCCCTCTGGGGAAGCTGTATTTCGATAGTAATTCAGGTTAAAGTTAGCACTGCCAGGTGGCTTGAATTGACTTGATGGGCTGGAATAGATCACTGGGGCTCATATCACAGGACTGTCAGAGGCTTGAATGTTTGCAGCTCCCTGGACGTGGGAGTAAAAGGTTATTTTTTGGTTCCAGGTAGTGTTGGTTTGTGAGCTGAATAGTTTGCTGCGGGTGTAGACTGTGCACGGCTACATCCACTCTGCAAATGTCCCTAACAAGGTTTTGGCAGAAGCACAGTGTTTCTAGTTAGAAAATTGGTATTTCCAAATGTTTTAAAATCCACATCACTGAATTACTGTCAGGGAAAAAAAGTATTAATTAAAACCAGGGACGACAGAAGACTCCGCCAAGCAGAGAGGTTGGAATCATATAGCAGCGTCACGTGCTCCTCACCCCTTTCCTAGGCAATAGGTTGCAGAATGATCAAAGAAAAGGGAGAAACTGCAAACTGCAACTGCTGTCGATGCCAGAGCCATCAGGGAGGGGAGTCCAGGCACCATGACTTGTAATAGAAAGCCCTGTTGAAGGCAAGAATAAAGCTGACACTGACTGAGGTGGTGCCAGCAGACTGTCCTTAGGCAAAACAGTAACTTACATTAATCATCAAGAGCAAACACAAGAAAGAAACTTTCTAGGTTAATTTGTGTCATCAATGCAAAGCAAAGTTTGGCACTTCCCAGTGCTGCATCCCTCTTCCCCCCGAAAGTAGCTGAGTCTGGGAGAAAGAGGTATTTGAAAGACAGCAGCTGCTAGAAAAGCTTTAATGCTGGGTGAGCATCCCCATTCCCGCAAGCTGCTGTGAAAAGCCAAGGGTGGTATAAGCAGCAGGGAGGCAAAAATGCTGCTTGTGACCAGGATGCCTTTTTTAGGCTTTTCTTCCTTTTCATTTCACATGAGACTGGAGCTGGCGTAACAGTGCTGCGAGAGCTCTGAGGCATCATCTCCCCATCCCTGGGCAGCTCATTTCAATAACTGCTCAGCCGCATGCGAAGCAGGAGTATCCCAACCACTCGAAAGCTGGAAGGGATCCCTTATACCCTGTGGGTACGTGGAGTTTTGAGCCCACAATCTCCTCTGGCAGCCCCATGTGCTGGCCATTTCCTGCAGCACGAGGTTCAGAAATTAATCTGCCCTCCGTGGTGGCCGATCCACCCAAGGGTACGTTACTGCAGCCCCATCTGTGGCTGCAACTGTCCTTACAATTCATTTGCTGTGCATTGATTTTAAACCTCTTTGCTTTGCAGACGGGACTGATAGCAAGAGGTATCTTGCTCTCCATGCAGGGATCCTAAAGTGCTTTGCAAACATTTGTTAATTAAGCTCTTCTATGAGATAAGTAAATTACCGCAAAGCTTTGATCCAAAGCTCCTTGAAGTCCATTGGTTTTGGTGAGTCCAGGTCCATGGGATCAGGCCCAGGAGACCAGATTTTAAACCCCCTCAATTTTGTTAAGAGCTCAGCATGTTGGCTGCAGATGGAGTGCTAAGCTACAGGGACAATCTGGCAGTGGGACTGCTGGTGCTGAGCGATTTGCAGACTTGGTCGTGATTTTAAGTGTGGAGGTTTTAGACTTTGGTCATGCATTTTTTTGGAAAAACTGCCCTAAGGTTGTTGAAGAAATTCCTTCAACTTGAAATCTGGATGCTTTTAGCTCTGGGATCGAAAGGGGTTTCAGTTTCAGAGTCATACTCTCCCCTTCTTCCTGCTGCTTATGCATGTAGTTTGTTTTCCAAGGAACACTTTTTCCTCCCATTGGAATCCCATCTTCTGCAAGCACATAATTCCTGATTTCAACTTATAGAATGTCAGGATTACCGTATGTTTCCTTGGACATGTCCTCTTCTAAATTTTGTCTGGAGGGATGTTAGGGTTTTGGCCACTTGTTTGGTATTTCTGAATCTACATCAGCCTAGAAACCCTGGCATAGCTGTGATAGCACATGTGCGGATCAGCTCTTTGGGCATCGCACCGTCCTCTGCTGCAATGCCAGTGGGGCAGATTTCCCACATGTGGTCCGATTGGCTGCCTGGTGCCTCCACAGTAAGTCAGATGCTTCCTGGACATGTCAAGCCCGAGGCCCATGTGCTGGCCAGATGGCCCGCGTGTGCCCAGCAAATCCAACACGTCCAGGATGTGTTGGATTCACTGCACGTTTGTTGTCAAGCTGTGCCGCGCATGTGCACGTATTTCTGTCCAGGAAATCTTGTACGGAAATATGGCAGCCCCATCCAAGGGACTTACCTGTCTCCTATTACCCTAACAAATGAGCACTGTCTTTATGGGTCCGCCTGGGAGAGGGGGATGTGCTGTATTTCCAGTTTTGAGACGAGAATCTGAGTTGTGGAGTCAAACCAACTTGTGTTAGGGTGCAACCAGAGGGGCAGATCTATTTTCCTGCACTATAAGCAAGCTCTCTCAGCACGGTAACATCTTCCTTCCTGGAGGCTTGGTGTGCCCACCGGTTTAATGCTCTTTCCAATTATGGGTTATTTTAAATGAAAATGGGGAAGGTTTATAGCTAGGGGTGAGGTCTAATGAAATCCCATTGCCTTTCAGGAACATGGATGTGGGTCATGGGGCTGGCTGGAGTCATATTTTTGGCCAAACAAGGCCAACAAAATCTTCAAAAGTGTGGATTTGGATATCCTTGCATGGAGTGAAAGATCAATGCCTCATCCCCACTGACTGTGCTGGAAAACGGTGACACTGATTATTCACAAAGCACTTTCAACACACAAAGTTAAACAGATGTAAAAGAGAATTTTTTTTCCCTTTAATCTAGGTGTTTATTTGTAACCAAAGCAGTTTATAAATCTCAGGCAGTGATAGCATGCATGATCCTTAATTTTTTTGTGTCTTTATAAGCAATTTGACCAAAGTCATACAGTGTGTCCGTGGCACAGTCCAGCAGAGCCAAGGTCCTGGTTTTTCTCCTCTAGACAAGCACTCTCACTCCAATTTTGTGTAGGATCACCTCTCTCTTTCTCCTTGCCTTACCCTTCCCCATCATATTCCACAACGGTTGTTGCACATTGTGCCAGAAATGAGGAAAGTCATTACGTTGCACATGATGCCTCCTTTCCAGGGATGCTTTAATCATTCCATCGTACTCCGGAGCTCTTCCTGTTGCTACTAATTTTAGTCTCATAGTGGAAGTTGCAGCACGGTGTTTCGGGGTGGCGTGGAGGCTAAGCCATTCAGGTGCGTTGCGATCACTGCAACATACCTCATTGCTCTTACTGCTGCTCCGGCATCCTGCATGGCACATCAGCCTGGATATCAGGCCTGTTTGGGGAAAAGCCCAAAGAGCACATCTTGCAGATTTTAGATGATTTGAAGTTGCTTGTGCAAGCCCAGGGATGGATGATGCCCCTCCAGAGGGGACAGTGGGAATCTGCTTTTCCAAACAGCTCAGCTCTCATGCAGGCACCCAAATCAGGTCCAGGTTTTCCCAGAGCATTTGCCTCCTGGATCTGCCTGTCTAAGCAGACTCCTGCGGGAGTGCTGAGCAATTTTGAGCAAGCTGATCCTTGCTACTGCTGTGCAAAGAAGACCTTGTCAGCTGGCTGCAGTCCGCAAAGGGACTCTTGGAACAAACAAGCAGGTGACACTGTTAGTCTTTGCATTTATTTGCTCTCTGCAATTCCAGATCCTTTTGGAAGCATCTCACAGCTTGAAGAGAGGGCATTTTACCGTGGCTTCCTAAGGGAGGCAAAGTCACACCTGATCCCAGGGCTTGCATGTTGGTCTGAACCTGTTGACCAGCCTCACCCAAGTTTGGCAGAGGAGTAGAAGCCTCAGAGGTATTAAATCCCTCGAGTTTTGTGCAAAGTGATGTCTCTATAGACGAGAGAGCCCTGTAAAGTCAGGCTGCAGCATCCGCTCCACCAGATAGAGGATCCACATGGGACTCCTGCTCCATGTCCAGCTCCAGCAGTAACTGCCGCACGTGCAACTGATTCTTCACTGTTGCAAAGTGCCTCCAGGCTCAGCCTTGTACCTCTTCGCTCTGGATGCTGCTCTTGGTGATGGAAGTTCAGGAGTGGGCCATGAAGGGCCAGTGTGTGCGGGGCAGAGCAGAGTAACCCAGCTGGCCTGACTGAGAGAGCTGCAGGGAGCTGCGAGTCCTCAAGATTTGGCTTTGCCTTGGGACTAGGAGCAGATGGAGCAGGTGAGGGAGAAGGGGAGGCTGAGGGAGAAGATGCTCTTTTTCATCTATTCCTTCTCCTCTCTGGGCATTGCTGTTTAAGGCTCGCGAGTTAGCAAGAGCTGTCTTTCTGCCCAGTTGCTGTGAAACCCAGGGTCGCTTTGTCCAGCTCAGTCCTTCGTGGTTCCAATCCAATGGTGCGGTCCAAAACCGTCTTCCTTGCCACAGGCTTTGCCTTCCTTGCACAGGGACAGGTCGTAGGATAGTGTCGGAGGGTGGCTGTGCCCCAGTCTGTGGGGTTTTCTCTGTGGAGAGCAGGGAGACAGTGAGGGCATAGCTAAGGCAGAAAAATAAGAGCTCTGAAAAGCTAATTTGAGCATGTTAAAGGTTTCTTAGGGTTCTCCTCGCCTCTGCCTTCCAGGGGTTAAAGATCCTGACAATACCTCTGATTGCTAGGTTTAAAAAACGGGAAGAACAAGGGCTGTGTCCAGCCTCAACCCATCTTGGGTTTGCCCACAAGTTACTCCCGACAGCGCTGGAGTGTGCCAAGCTGTGAGAACCGCACAATGAAGCAGAATCAGGCCCTGAGCCAATTTAACCCTTCTTCTTATCAGTCTAGACATCCTCATTATCCAGATAAATGTCTGATCCCTCGCTGAATCCCGCTAAGCTCCTGCCTTTACAGCGCTGAACACAGAGGGCACTCGCCCTAACCTGGGACTCCCCTTTGGGTGGGAGATCCTGCCCCCAGCCCCGGTTCCTGCGCTGGAAGTAGGTTGCCGAGTGAGCATGTATTATTAAGAGTGCTTTACCAATTACAAGTCATTACTAATGCCTTTATTACTATTATTTAATAGATGGTGTTAATTATTATTATTCATTTGCTTTAAAAGAAGTGTTTCCATAGCAACGGGGAGATGTGTGCTGCTTTTCAGGCACGTCAAGTGGACACGTTCCCAGCCTCCTCCAAAATGGGCTGACAGCCCATTGCAGGGCAGGGTGGCCTGGGAGAGAGCTGCGACTCCATCGTAGCTGTGCTGAGCTCCCCGTGCGGACTGGTACCAGCAAGGCCATCTGGAGAAGGTGACAGCACCGTCTCTGTCACTGAAAGGTCCCTTGTGCCATAAAAAAGTTCCTTCTGGATGCAGACTTTGCGCCTAAACGTTGAGGATCCTCTAAGAGAGCAGAGTTGGTGTGATAACTTTCATAGATGCATGTGTGACCCAGGAATGAAGGCACCCACTGTTAATTATTGCATTGCTGAATGCCCCGGACTCCAGGGCTCCCTGAGAAAGTGCCTTGTCTCCTTTTATATGTTCCAGTCAGCTGCAGAAGGACCAGGACTTGGAAGTCAGGCAAAAATCCAGCAGATCTGGCATTACCCGGCTGCGGGATGCCGAATCCCCAGGCTGGTCCTGAAGAGGTCTACGGTGAGACAGGAAGCTGCCGCCAGCATGTGGAGGAGGCTCTGAGCTGCTGCGTCTGCTGCAAGGGTTCCTGGGGGTGGAGGACCATCCGTGCAGCAGCTGCCTGGATGCCACCTCCGTGGTCCCAGGTGATGGATGGGATCTGGTACAGGTAAGCCTGTGGTGAAAGGGGAACATGGGGGATGGTGCAGGCTCTTCGAGGGTATATTCAAGGCATTACACATTTGCTGAGGCTGGGAAGGGAACCCAGGCATGCTGCTTCCTCCCAGCTTTGCAGATGAGGCTTAAACACCAAATCCATGTTTAAGATTAGTCTCTGACTTGTCCAGTCCTGCTTACACTGTACCCAGCTGGCCTTCGCTCAATGCTTTGCTGCGATCATTCATCTCCTGTGAAGTGAGACCATCCCAGCAAGGATGTGCCTTGCACCACAGGTTCTGGGGAGCCGAGGGGCTGGAGGTGTGAGCGGGCAAGGAATGGGCTCAACCTGTAGTTTGCTGGGGACCATGTACACCGGTGGTGGTGGAGATAACCGCGTCGGGGCTGTAAGCTGTGTCTTCTGGAGATGAGTTTGCAGCAGAGGAGATGCAAGTGGCCAAGGTGAGGCTCAGCTGGGGGCGGTAGGGATGGGGCATGCCCAGAGCCACCAGCAAAAACCCGTGCCCAGTGATAGCTCTGAAATGAGCTGGTGCACTAATTGGCACTTTTGCTGGCAGCCTGAATGCAGGGCCTGGTGCTGGGGAGCCTGTGGGGATCATGGCTCCTGTCTGCCCAACCTTGAGGGGTCCCTGCGGGGCTGGAGCGAGACACACTGTCGCCTCATCCCTGCCGGGTGGAGGTGGCTATGGTGGATGGGCGTCTGCTGGCCCCAAGGATGGCACTGGGAGCACACGTGCTTCCCCATGCCGACTGGGTCTCCGGCCTCCGCATCGTGCTGGCAGGTCATCAGGAGCTGCATTTCCCCACCACTTTCTGTGTTGTCAGAGTGGTGGAAATCGGTCATCTTCATGGAGCTTACAGCCAGAGGCAATTGCTCGGTGACTCCTAAACAGTGGTCTGAAAGCTGCAGCTTTAAGGGAAACCAGCATTGACGGCCCAGGCAAGCAGCGACGCTTAAAAGCACTTGCTGTAATGCTTAAAAGCACTTGTTCAGCAGCAACATGTCCTGCATCACTCCAATTTACCCCGGCGCCTGCTTCCACTCTCCTGGGACAGTGGGTTCCCCTGGGCTGGGGTGGGGGATAACCCTGCTCAGCCCTACCTGTCCTCTGGGGAAGCCAGCTCCCGGCAGGACTTCGGTTCTGGCTGCTTGGGGTCAGAAATGGGAATGGCAGGTGGCTAGGACAAAGCAGCGTGTCACCCCCTCCCTTGCCGGCCCATGGTGTCCCTGGGGTTGGGGGGCTCCGGCTGCCCCGTGCATGGGTAAGTCAGGTGCAGGCAATTATGTCTAGACGGGACCCGCCGGGAGCGTGGTGGCATAATGGTCCCACGGGGACACCCGTGCAGCTCCATGCTGCACAAAAGCTGCCTTAAGAGCCCGCGCCTCCCCCTGCTCCTCTGAGAAGTGGAGAAACACAAAAGAGAGAGGCAGGAGGGGCTGGGAGCGGGTGGGAGAGAGGGGGGGAGAATCCCCCCATGCCCAGCAGCTAATCCCAGCTCTGCTCTGAGAGGGATCTCGAATAACAAACGTCCGTGGTCTAGGCCAGATGGATTTGATTTAATAACAAAGCAGGGGGGCTCAGGATCATTTCAGAGCCTGCCAAGGGGCTGGATCCTCTGCAAGCAGCAAAGAGTCACCTGGTGTAAATCCAAGCTTGAGTTGCAGACGGCTCAGATGCTCCCTGAAATGCTGGGATTGCCTTGGCTGTGGGAACGTCCTCCTGCCCCTTGGGAGATCCTGGGGTCCCGGCCACCCACAGGACACAGGGCTGCGCCAAACGCATAATGGCTGCGGGTTTCTGACATGGATGTGGCCAGGAGGGAGAAGGTGAAGGGGAGCGGGAGGCAATGCCTGAGGTTCCCACAGCGCATGGCTGTGATGTCTCACCTTGGGTAGGGCTCAGTGCTGCCTCGGGTCAGACCTCTTTATGGGGTAGCCAGCAAGAGGAGCAAGGGGCAGCCCTTGGCCCTGCTTTTGCAAAGCTCAAGAGACCCCCACCGCATCCCATGGCGGCTGAAGCCTCTGACTCCTTGGTTTCAGCATCTTGGAGGCAAAGAGGCGGCTCAGGGCAGTGTCACCCTGTCCCTGCAACATGCCAAAGGAGGAGGCAGGGGGTCAGGTGAGGGAGTAGCACCCTGATGCCTCAAACCTCACCCTGCTCCTGCCTCAAATCCACTCTGGCTTTGCCTTGGAGAGGGTGGGTGGCCAGGCTTGGCTTCCCTGCTTGGTAGGTGATTGTAGGGAGGTGTCTTTCTTGCCTATGGCACAATTCAGCACTTCGGCAAAGAGCCACCCAGCTGGCTGAGCCCCCCCTCCTGCCCTTACAGGACACGTGGGGCCCCGTCCTAGATCCCAGTGTCAGGAGATGCAGTGGGCTCCTTGGGCCATGCCTGACCCCTCAACTTGCTTAGAGGAGCTGCAAGGTCGGTGTCAGCGGAGTAGATGCTCAGGGCAGCGTTGAGGTGCAGGGCTGGGGACCAGGCTGGCTGCAGGCAGCACCAAAAAGTCTTTTACCAGGCGACGCTCCTGTGGCAGGCAGGGTCACGGTGCAGCAGAGCAGCACCTCGCTGCCGGGCCATCCCCACCACGGTGTTTGCCACGTCTGCCAGTTTGTGCTTGGGCCAGCCAGCTTCCCTGGGGATCCTGTTTCTGGAAACTGGAGAAGCCTTGGCACTGCCCCCACCACCTCCCTGAGCAGCGGGGAGGTGCTGCTGTCAGCCCAACACCTGCAGCTCAGCCCGGCTGTCAGCCTGCTAACTATTCCCGTCCAGATCTCTTGGCTCTCTGCCTTGGGAGCAATGAGATCCCGGCGCCAGCGATGTGCCGGCAAGAGCAGATGAGTGTTTTGTGCTTGGGGGAGGATGCTGGGGCCATGCAGCTGGGCTGGAAGGGCAGTGGGAGGCAGGAAGGACCATGCGTCCATCCCAGAAGCAGGGAGCCTGGCTCTGTGTCCAGCATGCTCCGTGCAGAGAGGCTGGGATGCAGGAGCTGTCACTTGCATCCCGAGTCTCCAATGGCCCATGCTGTCTTTCTGGTCCAACGCTATGAGTTTTCACCTGCACAGGGCACTGTATTCATCTCTATCTCCGTCCCACCTGGTCCTTGGTGACACCACGTTAGCTTGCTCTGTGCAGGGGCTGTAGCTGGTTTCCGATTCCTGCTTTCACCCTGCAGCCTTGTTGGCAGCATGTCCTGTCTCCTGGCTGGCTCACAGGGACTATCTGCTGTCCAGGAGCCTTTTTGCC
Organism: Aquila chrysaetos chrysaetos; assembly: GCF_900496995.4. NCBI lineage: Eukaryota > Metazoa > Chordata > Aves > Accipitriformes > Accipitridae > Aquila > Aquila chrysaetos. The sequence goes on from NC_044012.1 coordinate 26,697,578, forward strand.
CTCTCTCCTCCCTCTGCAGCGTGCCGTTGGCAAATGGCCTGGAGGGAGAAACGGGTCAGAGTAGGGTGGTTGCTGCTTAGTGAGAGGGATGTGAGTGCTGTGCTGCCATGCTGCCATGCCACCGCCGGGGTCAGGACATGGTTGTCTCTCCCCACACCAGCATCAAGTGGAAACAAGAGGGTGCTCCCTGCAACCCAGAGCAGCATTGGGTGCACACAGAAAAGCACTGCAGGCAGTGCAGACCCCAGTGAGGGATGTCTCCTCTCCCCGTCCCCTTTGCATCCCTTGGTAGGACACCAGCCCGTTATGGGAGCTCAGCACCGTTTATTACCAGGCTCTGCTGTTCTAATGAGAAGCAGTTTCTCAGCCCTGGCACTGTGCCTATAAAAATGAATCTGTGCCTGTGCTTTCAGTGCCATGTGCTTTGCAGTGAGAGGAGGGATCTGCGGAGCAGGGTGGCATGGGGCAGCGAGGAGGTGGCATCCCCATGGGTGAGCACCCCCAGACTGCTGAAAGCTCTGGAGGACCTCTTAGCAGCTGGATGATCCCCACACCACCCTGGGTCTCCAGGCTGGGGACTTCTCAGAGACGAGTGACATCTCTGTCATAAGTCCCAGCCTCCTCCAGAAGCCACTGGGTGAGGATGGCTGTGATGCTGGCAGCCCCCAGAGCCCACCTGCCTCGTGGTCCCTGGGAGATGGGGAGAGGAGCTGCCATGGACAGTGTTGTCCCAGGACTGGACTCGCCTCTTCTGTACTGCACATGTCAGACACGAGATGGTGCTGCCGTTCGTTCCTGTTCCCTGCCTGGAAAACCAAGGTGAGCTTAGCTGAGCCTTGGACCTTGTCCGGTTGGGAGAGCACCCTGCTGCTAAATGCAGTCTCTCCTGGGGGACAGATCCAGCGTCACCTGTGGTGTGTGTGACCCTGCCATCGCTTCCCGGAGAGCTGGCAGCTCCCCTTGGCTGCCGCGTCTGCGAGGTGCGGGCAGGCGGCTGCAGAGAGGCTGGGGATTGTGTGGTCTGTGCAGTAAGAGACAGTTTTGTGCCGTGTCTTTGCCAATGCAGAGCACCACGGGGATGACTGGCTGTGCTGGCCTCTCACTGCCAAGGAGAAGGGAACTGGGATGGACCCGGCCATGTGTCTGCAAAATCATGCGACTGGTCAGACCCTGGGTGTTGGCACTTGCTTGACAGAGCTGAGGACTGTGCAGAGCCTGTGGTGAGGATGATGCTGTATAATCATTAATAATATATGGCTTTATTTGTATTACGGTAGTTTCCAGCATCCTTGGATGAGAGCAGGGCTTGGCCTTGCAGGTGACCGTGTATATATGCCCTACCAGAGGGGATGCGTTACTGGACCTGTTGGTCACCAGTACAAATAAGCTAATCAGAGACGTCAAGATTGGAGGCAGCCTGGGCTGTAGTGATCATGCACTGGTGGAGTTCACAGTCCTGAGGGATATGGGACAGGTGAAGAGTTAGGAGCCTGAATTTTAGGAAAGCAAACTTCCAGCTGTTCGAGGAGTTAGTCAATAGGACCCCCTGGGAAACTGTCCTCAGGGACCAGGGAGCAAAACAGAGCTGGCAGGTCTTTAAGGACACTTTCCATAGAGTGCAAGAGCTCTCGATCCCCACGTGTAAGAAATCAGGAGAGGAAGGCAAGAGACCGGCATGGCTGAGTAGAGACCTGCTGGTCAAACTAGAGGACAAGAAGGAAATGCACAGGCAGGGACAGGTATCCTGGGAAGAGTATAGGGACGCTCCCCAGTTGTGTAGGGATGGGGTCAGGAAAGCCAAGGCACGGCTGGAATAATAATAAAAAGAATAATAAGAAGGGCTTGTACAGGTATGTCAGCCAGAAAAGGAAGGTCAAAGAAGGTGTAGACCCCCCCCCCCCACCCCAATGAACACGACTGGCAAACTGGTAACAACAGAGGAGGAGAAGGCTGAGGTACTCAACAACTTTTTTGCTTCAGTCCTCAATGACAGCCTCTCTTCCCACACCTCTCGAGTGGATGGACCACAAGATAGGGACTGGTGGAGCAAAGTTCCTCCCACTGTAAGAGAAGATCAGGTTTGTGACCACCTGAGGAACCTGAACATCCATAAGTCTATGGGACCAGACGACATACATCCCAGACTCCTGAGGGAATTAGCTGATGCAGATGCCAAGCCACTCTCCATGATATTTGAAAAGTCATGGCAGTCAGGTGAAGGTGACAGGAAAAAGGGAAACATTGCACCCATTTTTAAAAAGTGTAGAAAGGAGGACCCTGGGAACTACCGACCTGTCAGCCTCACCTCTGTGCCTGGGCAGATCATGGAACAGATCCTCCTAGAAGCTATGCCAAGGCACATGGAGGACAGGGAGGTGGTTCGAGACAACCAGCATGGCTTCACCAAGGGCAAGTCCTGCCTGACCAACCCAGAGGCCTTCTATGACGGAGTGACTACATCAGTGGACAAGGGTGGAGCTACAGATGGCATCTATCTGGAATTCTGTAAGGCCTTTGACACGGTCCCCCACAATATCCTTCTCTCTAAATTGGAGAGCTGTGGATGTGGTGGATGGACTATTCAGAGGATAAGGAATTGGCTGGATGGTCGCATCTGGAGAGTAGTGGGCAACAGCTCAGTGTCCAGATGGAGATCAGTGACGAGTGGTGGCCCTCAGGTATCTTCATCAATGACACAGACAGTGGAATCGAGTGCATCCTCAGCAAATATGCAGATGACGCCAAGCTGAGTCAGGGAGTTGACATGCCTGAGGGACGGGATGTCATCCAGAGGGACCTGGACAAGCTCGAGAAGTGGGCCCATATGAACCTCATGAGGTTCAACAAGGCCAAGAGCAAGGTCCTGCACATGGGTCAGGGTAACCCCTGGTTTCAATACAGGCTGGGGGATGAAGGGATTGAGAGCAGCCCTGCAGAGAACTTGGAGATACTGCTGGATGAAAAGCTGGATGTGAGCCGGCAATGTGTGCTCGGAGCCCAGCAAGACAACAGTACCCTGCGCTGCACCAAAAGCACCGTGGCCAGCAGGCTGAGAGAGGGGATTCTGCCCCTCTGCTCTGCTCTGGTGAGACCCCACCTGCAGTTGTGCGTCCAGCTCTGGGGTCCTCAGCACAGGAAAGGCACGGACCTGTTGGAGTGGGTCCAGAGGTGGGACAGGAAAATGACCCGAGGGCTGGAACACCTCTGCTATGAGGAAAGGCTGAGAGAGTTGGGATTGTTCAGCCTGGAGAAGAGAAGGCTCCAGGGACACCTCACTGCGGCCTTTCGATACTTATAAGAAAGATGGGGACAGACTTTTTAGTAGGGCCTGTAGCGATAGAATGAGGGTTGATGGTTTTAAACTAAAAGAGGGGAGATCCAAACCAGATGTCAGGAAGAAATGTTTTACGCTGTGAGTGGTGAGGCACTGGCCCAGGGTACCCAGAGAGGTGGTCGATGCCCCATCGCTGAAGACATTCGAGTTTGGGTTGGACAGGGCTCTGAGCAACCCGATCAAGTGGGAGATGTCCCCGCTTATGGCAGGGGGGGCGGTGTCAGACTAGGTGACCTTTAAAGGTCCCTTCCAACCCAAACTATTCTGTGTTTCTATGATTCTGTATCCTTAAAGAGACCATCTCTATCCAGAGAAACTCCCAGGTGAAGAGCTAAGATGGGAAAAGGCTGGAAGGACGTGCTTACCCCAGTCTGGCAAATGGAGAAACTGAGGCACGGACCTGTGCATCATGGATAGATGAGCTTCGAGGACTCCATGGCTCACTGGAGGGTGGAGGGGATCTTTTATGGGGGGGACTGAGCACTGCAGACCAGGCATGGCAGATCTGAAAGGCCGGGTGCGGGGGGAGGCAGGCTTTGCACACAGAAGTGCAATGATAGAAGCAGAGGCAACTGGAAGGGGAAACTCACCTCCACCACAGGAATGGGAGGACAGTTGGGTGCTCTCTGTCTTTGTTGTCAGAGCCAAGGGTGTTTCCTGACTGTCTGTGAGTCATTCCCGGTGGGGTCTGTCCTCCAGCCCCTCTTGTGCGGTGGTTCTTTGGGCTTGTGTGTGTAACCAGCACCCTGCCCTCCTCCTGGGCGAGCTGGGGTGGCTGACACTCGGTGCACTGACAGCTGCCATTGCACCCCACACCCTCCATCCTCATGGCTCTCTGCAGCAATTGGGGTCTCCACCAGTGCCGGCACAGCCAGCACAGACCCCTTTCCCGGTGTCACAGGCTCCATCCTGCCCGGTCTAACCCAACCATTTGGTTTCAGCTCTGCCATCAGATCAAAGGTAGGGATCTCCCTGGCTTCCCCCATCCCAAACTCCCTCTGTGAGTTCGAAACAGTGGTTGAACCACAGGGCTTGCAAATCCCAACCCACAGCCACAGGGCACTTGGCAACAGGCAAACAAACAGCCCGTTGCTGAGCTCGGCCGCTGGGCTCTGTCACACTGCAACCCATAATTAATAGCGAGGACAGAAAGGCCCATTCGACTGCTTGGCCTCTCCTGCCTGGGACAAAAACGAGACGAGGCACTTTTACATCACATTTTCCCTTTGATGTTAATCTATTCATTTCCAGCCTCTGCTGCCTTTTACGTCCAAACCCCATTAAGAAAACTCCCATTGCTCCTCCGCCCACGTACCCAGACGTGCTGCAGGATCAGCTCAGATTAGCAGCGCCAGCAAACCTCTGCCGTTGTGGGTGCTCTGACCTTACCCTGCATTGCTGGCCCACGGCTCCCCTTGCAAATCATAGCCTGGGCACTCCCTGCTGACATTTTGGGGGCTTCAGTCCCTTCACTGGAGCCGATAGGCAGAGCTTCCCCCCATGGGGCAGATTTGTTTGCCCTGCTTTGGGGAAAGACTTTTTTTTCACCCATAACGTAGGTGAGAACAGCCTCAGGGTTGCTCTAACTCTGCAGGGTCTGGGCTGGAGCAAGCAGGTAGTAAATCCTGCATCCCCCTCGCTCGGGCAGTCTGTGCCATGCTCTGACCGTGCCTTCGTGCAACGTTCTGCTCTCATTTCTGCAACTGAGCCTGTTTCTTTTTCTCCTTTAATCTGGGGACTACCACAGCACTTCTGTTTTGCACTATTTTGAGTGCAAATTTTTTTTATTTTTCTTTTTGCAGCATTCAAGGGTGGTAAAGCCAGCCAGCCCACATCCCTCTCCTCTCCCGCCCCAGCAGAAAAGCTGAGCAGGGCTGGGAGAGAGAGGTGGTAGTAAATAGCAGGAAAACACCCCTGTTGCAGAAAGCTCTGTAAAGGGAAATGAATGAAAGGCAGCTGCTGACGCACCCGTCTGGGCTCACAGTGTTTGGCCAGCACAGCTTCCCCCGTTGATGGGTTACGGGGAGCGATGGTACATCTCCAGGAAACACAGAGGGGTGCAGAAGAGGGAAGGTGCTTGGCTGTCATCAGAGCAGCTCCCACTGCCCAGGCCCTGGGCACAGCTCATGTCCCCTCCCGGTACCCAGCAGTTTCCCTCCCCAGGAGGGTACAGCCCCAGCATTAAGAATTCTGCTGCCCTGAGCAGCTCTTTGCTGCAGGAGGAACCCAGGGGATGTTCAAAATGCCAAGTGCATGGGGAGTGTGAGTCAGGGATCCGGAGATAAATCGCCATAAATGCTGTGTTTTTCCCTTTGGATCTTGATCTCTGAGTTTTTCAGCGTTGCTTGGTCACACTTTAAACTGCCTGCGCAGTGGCAAGGGTTGCGGATTTAGGAGGAAAGAAGGGAAGAATTGAGATTTCCGTACCCTGTGATTCAGAGCTGAAAGAAGCAAACACGGTATTTTGTATGAGAAAATGTCTGGGACATTTTTCGCAGCATGTAACAAAACTGAGGAGTTAATTGCTGTAGGATCCAGGATGGTCAAAAGGACAAACAGACTCAAGAAAGGGATGAGATGGTGTTTTTGGCAGACTAGTGAGTTTGTGAAACATTTCTGGCATAAGAAGACCTCGAGCTGCTGGTAGCTGGATGTGCTGGGGCTAAAGTTCCTTCTGCCAGTGTGTGAGATGGGTCATCCGTTCTGCTCCTGGGTGGTCACAGACGCCGGCAGCTGGAGACATGACCCCTTCTCCAGGGAGCTGCCAAGAAATGACAGAAAGAGCCATCCCTGGCTGTGAGACAGTGGCACCTGCCCAAGGAAATGGAGCTGCATGGGGACTGCCGGGGAGGTGGGGATGCTCTTTGGAAACACGGGCTGCATCCGCTCTGTCCCATCTGCGCTGAGGCTGGCAGGAGGGACATGCCGAGGCCAGTGTGCACCGATGCTCACGGGCCATCCCTGGCTTCTCTCTGGTTCTCCCTTTTAAAGGCAGCAAAAAGGGATGTGAACATCTGCATAGCGGGTATGGGGCTCCGGGTGTTTGTCCTGGCACCATCCCAGCTCATGTACCTTGTCCCTGTCCCCATCCCTGTCCCCATCCCTTCTCCAGGGCTGCGGGAGTGAGCGAGTGATGCCTGCAGGCAGCCTGGCCCTGCACAACCCCTAATAAAAGGTGTTTTTCAATCCCTGTAGGTGCCCACAGACCAGGAGCAAAGGTGCTGGGCTGGACGTTGTGTACATGGGCAAAATGTAAAAGTAGGAGAGATCACCTCAGAAGCAGGATTCGTTCATCCCGAAACCATCCCTGGAGATATTTGTCTTGTGGGAGATCCTAAAAGCCCCAAGCGATAGAGACCTTCGAGCATGTGGCTGTTTTACCGTAGGAGTGGTAACAGCCCCCGGCTGCAATTTCTTGCACCCACGGCCGTCCACCTTGGGGCTTCCCCAGGGATAAAGGAAAGGTACTGGGAGCACCGCCAGCCTGGGGACATTTGCCCTGAGGCCAGGTTTGGAGCTGCACTGGAGTCATGGAGGATGCTGGGGAAGCTCAGCAGGGCTGTGGTGAGCCCCTGGAGGCAAGAACGGCTTTTATCCACCTTTCCTGCGGGCCTTCAGCATGGCAGCCAGGGAAAGCTGAGCACTGCGAATGTCCTGGATCTACTCCAGCTCCATCCTGCACAAACATCCCCTTCAGCACCTCCACTGCCCTGCGAGGAAGCTGGTGAGCTGCCACCCCATTGACACAGCCGGGGATTTCTCTGGCCTGGGATGAGGGCAGGCAGATCTGCATCCTGCCCGTGGTGTTGGCTGCCGGACCTGCCAGGACTCAGAGGCTCTGGCATTTTGCATGCCGGGGTGAGCTGGTGCAGACTGCACGGGAGGAAAACCTCCACAGCCCTGCAAACCACATCCCTGCCCGTGCATCCCTACCCATGCCACAGGCTGCCCATGGTTGGGCAAGAGGCAACACCACGGGACTATCATCAGCCAAACCAAAGCTCAAGTTGTGGCTGGGGGTGGTCAGGAGGAAGCCCCCAGCTCCGTGCATTGACACCACAGCCTGGTTGCAACCAGCCCATCCCTGCCTGGGAGTATGGAATCATAGAATCGTTTAGGTTGGAAAAGACCTTTAAGATCATCGAGTCCAACCCATTCTAAGGGACACAGCTGCTTTAGACCTTTTTATAGCACAAATAGTGAGAGTGGCCAGGAATCACCGCTAGCAGCGCTGGTTTTTTTTATTTGCAAAGCCTCTGGTCCCCCGAGTCTGCCCTGCCTTGAGGCACCACACGTCTACAGAGAGCACCTGCTGTGGGAGATCCCCTAGCTCCCCACCGCAGCAGAGATGATTCTGCCGCCACCTGTGTGGGAAGCAGAGATTAATTTCCAGCAGTGGTGAGGTTCCCCTAATTTACCCCAGGTGTCTGAGCAAAGCACAAAGGGATTTTTAACTCCTTCAAGCCCCTCCACTCCAGCTCGATGGCGGTAAGCCAGACTCCCACCAGTCAGCTGTGGGTATGGGTGTCATTCCTGAGGTGGCATTTAACTGGGCACATCCCAGGCTGGTTCGTGTATGCGTGCCTCTGTCCTCTACCCCACGCTGGCCTGGGCTGGTGCCGGCCCATTGTGTTCGCTTTTCCTGTGCGCACCAAGCTCACTGGGGAAAAAATGGTCATTAAAATGTGAGCATGACCCCAACCCAGCAGGTGCCAGGGGTTTGTGGGGAGCAGAAAACTGGCTTGCTCAGGATTTTACACTCAGAAACTTGCTCCTTTCAGTGAAATGGGATATTTTGGGTGGATGTATGCATGGTCTACTGACTTTATGGAAAATAGGCTGATCCTGCTCTGTAGGAACAACCCTCAGCAAAGTTGGGAAAAGGACAGGAGGGCTTAGCATCCCATCCATCCCTGATCCCCAGCATACTTAACATGCGGTTGGATAATGGGGCCACAAAGCAACGCGACACCAAAACAGCTTTTCCTTTAAAACCCTCCCGTCGTGGGTAAGCCGTGAGATGCACTTTCCATTGTGCTGCCTGGAATGGCCACATCTTGCTGCTTGGCAGCCCGGCTGCAGCACCAGCGCTCCTGGGTTTGGCGAGAGTTTGGGGGAGCGCAGAGCGTGCTGCAAACCCCAGGGCACGCTCCCCTCTGCCCCAGCACTTTGAGTGTGCTCCTGTCCCTGCTGCTGCACCTATGGGTTCCTGCACCCTTGGGTCCCTGCCATCTTGCTAAAGGGCGATTCAGAGCCTGGATTTTAGAGGTGCTTTTGCTCCCGAGAGTGTAGCATGGGACTTGTAGGGGGGGACAGGCATCCCCTTGGTCATTGCTACAGGGCAGACATCTGCCCCAGCCCAAGCAAACAGAGCTGTTCCCATCTTAGGAGCTCAAGCAGAGGAGAGGTGACTTGTTCCAGCATCCCAGAGGGACACAGCAGGGAGCCCATGAGCCTGATTCTGCACCCGTGGAGCCCCATCCTTGTATTTGGCATGTCTGTCTGTCCACCTGCTCTGCTTTAACACCTTGGCTGCTGTTCACAGGGTGGTTTGCAGGTGCTTGTGGTTCCCAGGCTGTCTTGGGCAGAGGGGCTTGAACAGAATTCGTGCCAAAGTGGCTCTGCGGTTGCTCTCATTCCTGCTGTTGGCATATCAGAGCACACCCATCAGCGCTGCCCTGGCTGCTGCTCACTGCAAGTTTTAGCTCTCTCAATAAATACAACTGGTAAATCTATTAATTTTACAGCTCTAATTGATGTATTGCTGTAATTACCTTTTATAACAAGGCAATTAAACCCTATTAAAGATTATTAGCTAATTAAAACTCCTCTATACACACACACCAACCCCCTTATGTGCACAGATTGTTGGTGGGGGGAACTGGAAGCCCATTGCAGTCAGGGCCTTGCAGGTCAGCACTGTGCATGGCATGATGTGATGGGTTGAGATGCTAGATGGGGAGATCCAGGTCGCATCCCTGCCTTTACCACTGTGTCTCTCTTCATCCTTGGGCATGTCACTTACTGCCAGGGCTATAAGGGAAGGGAACTGCTGTGTATACCCAACCCAGCAATTTTCAGCTGTCTGGGATCAGATGGGAAAAAACTTGGAGGCTGGGATCTTCTCCTGGTAATAGAGTGGTTGGGGATGTAGGGTTAACAGTGCTGTGTCTTGTTGGCCAGAAAAGAGGGCTGAAAAGGGAAAATGCCCACTTGGAGATGAGGTGTGTCTGCTTTGGGAAGGAAATAGCTGGAGAAACGGTCCAGTGCTGGGGCCAGCAGTGAGGGGAGCATGTCAGTTGGGGAGAGCACTTGGAAGGCGTGTAGGGGATCAGGGTGGCTCAGTCCTGGGTTGCTCTGTGCCAACAAAAGCAGTGCACGGCCTGGGAAGTGAACCCCAGGGTCCCCAGGAAAGAGCCAAAAAGAGCTGAAAAGCCATCTGAAAAGCAGTCCACAGGGCTCCCACCTGGGGCACTGTCTGGCCCGATGGCACAGTCCCCTTCCTGCGTCCCTCTGTGCTGGAGCAGCCGCATGGTATGGGGGTCCCCAGAGCTGCAGCTCCTTTCGCCACCTCCGACCCCCAGAGCAGCTGCGCTTCATCGCTGCTCATATGTGCACATGTAAGTTTGCATTGCGGCATTTGCAGGCACCCAATGTTTCCGGGCTTTTTTGCAGGCCAAACTGCTTTGGAGGCTGAAAGGGGTTTGAAATTCCAGGGATGTGATTGCTTTCTGCCTTCTGAGTCATGCCAAGGAAGATACAGCCCATGCTGAGAGCCTCTCCTCAAGCCATGCAGCCTCCCCGTCTATCCATCGCCCCTCACCCGTCCCCCTTGCTCTGCTGCGGTGTCGTGCACGCTGCTCCAGCTCCCTGAGCGCTCGTGGAAACCGCAGGAATTCACGTTTGTGGGCTGAAGCATTGTGCCGTACCCCAGCCTGCACCGTGCCGCGGCAGGGCTGACCGTGGCGGGGAAGGGAGGTACAGAGCAGAGCCTGTCTTCCCAGCTCGCCTGTGATGCAGCCCAGCTCATCTGGTTTAAATTAAACCCCTCCTGCCTTCCACAAATGACAAGCGTCTCTTTGCCAGTCGTGAGCCAGCCAGACCCAGTGACCAGTTCACGGCTGTGCCAGCAATAGGCTCCTCTGTCTCACCGTATGCATGCCAGGTCAGGATCCTCCTGCCCTGGTCCGAGGCAGGGCTGAGGGCATCACCCCTGCAACCTTGCTTGGGGCTGGTGGAGAAGACGCAGCAGCACAGGGCTGTCTGCACCCAGGAGAAAGGGGTTTGCATGGGTGCAGCGTGGGGGGCATCACCATCCCATCCCAGAGGGGCTCTGCATGGAGCAACTAGTGCACAGGAGCCAGAGTCTGACACTCCCCGCTGCCTCTTTACTCTGGGCTGCCAATGTCACCAAGGAGGATTGCAAGAGCCCTGCAGGATCCCCAGCCAGCAGACTCCCTCCAGGCCCCCCCCCCATGTTGTCCTGCTGCCCCCAGCCCAGGGGAAGCCCTCCAACTCAGCCCCCCAGGGCAGCGAAGCATAGGACCAAGTGCCGGGGTCCCATGCACTGCAGGAGCTCTGTGAGGAGCGCAAGGAGCCAGGACGTGCCAGGGACTGCCAGAGCAGAGACAGGCTGTGCCGATGACCCTTAGCTGTGATTTTTAGCTATTGCCCAAGCTGGTCCCTTCCTGCCTTTGCCCTGGCCGCGGTTTCCTGCTTTAAGGCAAGGAAGCTTTAACCCTGCTGTCCTTGTCCCAGAGGATGCTCAGGACCCTGGTGAACAGCGCCTGCTTGGGGAACACCCGAAAGCAAAGGACACAAAGTGCTTTCCTGCCCGCCCCGGGATTACTTTTTAAAACAAAACAAAGCTGCGGAGTGGAAGGAGGCTGTTTGTGTCCCACAGTGCCCTGCGGCTTGGCAGCCACGGCGCCAGAGCCGTCAGCCAGACCCCGCCTTTGGCAGCGAGGCTGCGCAGCACGGGTGTTCCAGGGGGCCGCGAGTCCCCAGTCTGGCCCACTGTGGTGCCAGGGCCACTGTCACCATCCCTGTCCGTGTCCCCTGCCTGCATTGCCAGGCCCCAGTGGCCTGCATGCCCTCACCTCCCTTGGGGACGTGACATGCATGGGGGTCCCCAGGGCTGCAGTGTTGCCCCCGTGGGAAAGGGGGAATTCAGCTGCAAATGCAGAGGAGAAGGACTGAATCTAAAGGAGTGGGGTAAAAGAGTAGACACCTCCAGGGCTGGCAGGGAGACCAGCACTGGTTGGGTGGTGGTACAGTGACCCCCTGCATGCAGCACCCAAGGGTGCCTGTGGGTGCAGAGAGGGACCCCCAGTGAGCAGGGATGGGGAAGGGGGTGCTGAGTGCCCCAAATCTCTCCCCATTGCAGTGCCAGGAGGGCTCTGCCCTGGCTGCCCCAGCTGCCTCCCCAGCTCTGCCGCGGTGCTGGGACGGCTTTGGGCATCAGGCTGTTGCTTTTTGAAAGTTGGACCCTGGGTTTTTGCTGCGGTCCCTCTCCCCACCCCAATACTGTTTGCTGGCAGCAGTGACTCATCAGTGCTGGGAGAGGAGTGGGGATTAATCATTCATAAAGCGCGCATGCACATGCACGTGTGTGTGTGTGTGCGCATGTGTTTGCGTGTGTTGCTCTGGTTGCTGTGTGAGTCATTCCCAGCCTGCCTGGGGCTTTGCTGCACTTCAATTAGGTGGGAAGAGAATCCAGCTTGATTGCAGCATGGGCAGGACAAGCTGGGCCAGCTGCGGCTTCGGCTCGGGAAGTGGCACTTTCACCTTGCCTTTGGAATTGCATCTCACCAGCCCTGGACCCCTCCATCCGCAGGGGATGGCTGGGGTGGGTTGTGCTTTGGGGTGGGCACCGCTGCTCAGACTCTCGACGGTGTCCCTAGCTGCAGGGTGCAGCTCCCTTTCCAGCTTTCCTCGTCGCAGAGCCCAATTTTGCAAGCAGGAGCTCACAAAGGAGGAAGCTGGAGCCCCCATGACCACCACCCACTGAGGTCCTGGCTCAGCCCTTCATTTCTGGGGTGCAGAGGGGTTGCTTCTGCATTCCCCTTGCTGTTCCCGGTTCTCCCTCTTCTATGCAAGAGGGATTGGCTTTGTAGTGCAAAGCACGGGGGGACGAGATCCAAGGAGGGGACAACCCCCCCCATGGTAGCACTGGGGGGTGCCAGGAAGCATGTAGCATATCTGGAAGTCACGAGCTGCAAAGTCTCGGCAGTGCTTTGAGAGAGACAGGGCACCCTGCACCCTGCTCCAAGCTAGCCAGCAGCTGGGAGGACTGGGAGTCACCCATGCTGGGAACTGGAGATACTGGAAGAATGGCTGAGCGCTGGTGGGACTGGAAATGGCTGGCATTGGAAGGTGGGAGAATGGGAAACACCTGGTGCAGGAATCTGGGGCAGGGGAAACTGGATTCAACTGGTGCTCAAACTTGGGGGAGTTACAAACCGAGCACAGCTGGCATGGAAAATTGGGAGAAAGGACAAAATTGGGCACAGAGGGCACTGGGGAGAGCTAGGAAATGGGGATGGCCAGTGCTGAAAGAACTGGGCAAAACTAGTGCTGGGGAAACTGGGGGTGGGGGGCTGTCCTCTGGTGCCCCAGGGCTCTATGTCCATGGTGCCTCAGGGTTGTGGGGTCCCCTAGGCAATGGTGTTTTGGGTGACCTGGGAGTCTGTGTTTGGGTCCCTCAAGCCCAGAGTCTGGGGTGCTCCAGGGTCCTGTGCAGCCTGGGCCTCCTGCATTCAGGGTATGCCAGGATCCCCCAGCACCCTGGGGTCAGCTGCTGAGATGCCACCTGCCCTGTCCTGTGGGGCAGCGATGTCTTGGGGGTGCCCAACCCCAGGGGTGCCTGGCAGCAAGCCATTGCCGCAGCCCCTCTCAGGCTGCACTTTACCTTTGCCTAGTTCCCCCATGCTGAAAACCAGCCTCTGCTGGGGGAATTGCACTAGAAAAGGGGGTGGGTGGGGTGTTTGCAGGGGGGTCACCCTGGGCTGCTCGCCCCAGAGCCGCCCTCCCAAGGCCCCTTTTCCCAGGGATGCTTTGCCAGCCTTTCCCAAGCAAAGGCCTTGACTGATGCAAGTCGGTTGTCTCCACCCAGGTTTCGGATAACTCCACCCGCCTCCTCCTCGCAGCTCCTCCTCCCAGTGCACAGCCCAGCTGGGATATAAGCAAGTCACTCAGACAACCAGGAGCAGCCGAGACAGCTGGGTGGGTGGTGTGGGACGCCGAGCTGTGACCTGTGCCGTGTCCTTTGCCTCGACGCCGGACCCCATGGCGACGCCTTCACAGAAGAGGAGCACCCGCAGCGGGGCTTCGGGGACCCCCTTGTCCCCAACCCGCATCACTCGCTTGCAGGAGAAGGAGGACCTGCAGGAGCTCAACGACCGCTTGGCCGTCTACATTGACAAGGTGCGCTCGCTGGAGCTGGAGAACGCCGGTTTGCGGCTCCGCATCACCGAATCGGAGGAGGTGGTGAGCCGTGAGGTCTCCGGCATCAAGGCTGCCTATGAGTCAGAGCTGGCGGATGCCCGCAAGACCTTGGATTCGGTGGCCAAGGAGAGAGCTCGGCTGCAGCTGGAGCTCAGCAAAGTCCGGGAGGAGCACAAGGAGCTGAAAGCCCGGTGAGTGCCGTGGGGACGGGGGGGGGACTGTGCCGGGATGGTCACTGTCGTCATGCTTGGCAGGGAGCCGGGAGGGAGGAAGGAGCGACCTGGAGGAGGCAGGGAGAGGGGAAACCCGTGACCCGGCTGGGGCAGGAGTGTCCGTGGCAGGGACCGAGAGAGGAGGGAAGCTCTCCCGGCATTCCTGCTCTCCCTCCAAGCGCCATCTTTGGCCGGGATGCCCTTGGAGAGGGGATTTGGGAGTAGAGCTGCGAAAGCTCAGGGCCAGGGCTGAGCAGACATGCCCTGGGCTCCTGGGGAGGGTCTGTGCGACACGGGGCGCAAGCGCCGGGCTGGCGGCCCCTCCACCTTCGTCATCCTGGAGCTATTCCTAAACGCACTCCAGCGCAGACCGGGAAGCAAGGCCAGCCAGCTGGCTCTGTCCTGCCCACAGATCTTCCCTGCTCGTCCTATTTTCCTCTGCTGTCTTTGGCACCAGTTAAAGAACCTGCTCGGGTTTTGTTTGCCTTAACCCTCCCTGTGCCAAGCTGTCCCTGCTCCGCAGGGCCCCCTGCTTTGGGGCAAGCAATGCTCCAGCAATGCCTGTATCTCTTTCCCATCAGCTGGCTCTGGGTGATGTGCTCCAGGTCTGCCTTGAGGCTCAAATCCCTCCAGCCCCTTTCCATCAGGTTTATGTCTTTCCCTTCCTGACATCAGAAATGCCTACCTTGTTGCCACCTCCCTGCTGCTGTTGGGTGCCTCTGCCCTTCCCTCCTCAGGACTGTGGCAGATGTCCAGCGCAGGTCCCCTGAGGATGTGGATCCCTCCATGGGGCTCCCTGGCTGGTGTCACGCTGCTGGCCAGGCAGAGACTGGCCACTGGGCTTCACCGGGGCTCTGCCAGCCCGTGCGGCACTGGGACCGCAGCCCTGTCATGCTCAGCTCCCTGAGTCCCGTTCCACGGAATGAGTGAGCGGGTCCCTTTCCGTCATCAGCTTTGGCTTGGGGCAGGATCCGGGCTGGGCAGTGGCGGGATAACCCCCTCTTCCTTCATTTGATCTTTTGCCTCTTATTCTGGACGCCTCGTTTTGAGTCTGTAACAGATGAGGCTAAAATTAACTTCCTCAGAAGATGCCATAAATATTCTACCTACTGGGAAGGGAGTGAATGTGCAGCCTTTTACAGCTGTCTTTGAAAGCTGTGTGGTGTTTTATATTTAGCTTTCTATTTCCCGTGCGCTGCTGCAGCTCTGTCCTTAGATAAGGCGGCTTTGCTCGTCCCGCTCGCTGCAAGGCGGATCCCTGCTCACCAGATCCCAAGGATCTGGGAGCTGGTGAGACGAGGAGCTGAGCTGTCTAAAGGCTTTTGCTGCCTTATGCAAACCCAGAACTATCTTGGCCACAATCTTTTGAGGGTTGGAAAAAATGCCCGGCCTGCAGCCATCCCTGGCTGAGAGCTGCATACTCAGCCTGGATCTGGCTGTGCTGCAGAGTGTCCCTGCAAAAAGATGGTTTTTTTCTGCGACGGGCTGCGCTCCTGGAGCTTGCTGTGCTCGTTCCCTAACGCTGACAGATCTCCCCGAAAAAGCTCTTTGACTCAAGGGGATTCCCAAAGAGCAGCTCTCGGTTTGGAGGCAGGTTTCAGACCACCGTTTTCAGAGAACGGGCGGCGAGCGCAGTTTCTGAAGGAGAGAGGTGTTTCAATGTGTTGAGTCGTCTCTGAGTCACTGCCGATGAGATGGAAGAGCAGCTCTGCCGGGGGAAGCCGGTGCTATTCATTCCTGTCTCTGGCATGCCCCAGCTTCCTTGGGCAGTGGCGTCGGGGCTGCTTTCCAACCTCCAAAATCCTTGCAAAGGGGCAGCAGTTCATCTCGTGTCCTGGGGACCTCCTCAGCGTGGCAGAGCTGCTCAGAGAGGGGCAGAAATCAGCTGCCAAGCTGCAATGTTGTTCCTAGGGCTCAGTTTGGCTGGGGTACCCCGAATCTTTCAGGCACAGGGATGGGTCGGAGCTGTTCACGGGGTCAGGAAGGACACATGTGCAGCTCTCCTGGCAGGGCAGGCGGTGCAGGTGTTGCTCTGCTCCTTGCTATCTGGCTCGGCAGGGAGGTACCGGTCCCGCCGGCTCTGCTGCCCAACCCGAGCCCCTGGGTCAGCACCTTGTCCTGGGCAGTTTTGCTGACCTCGGTGCAGTGACACTTTGGCTAATAAATAACCCAGCAGCCCTCTGCTCCCCTCGCTCTCCCTGTCAGCCCCAGGGGAAGCGCCGGGTATCTCCTGCGGGGCAGGCAGCTCTGCGGCCATGTTATCAGCACCCACAGCATCGCTGCTGCCCACAGCCGGGGTTGTCTCGCCTGCACAGAAGGGAGGGTGGGGGGCTGGGGGTGTTGGGGCATGGCACGGCTGGTTGCAGCACAGTCCCTGGCACTGGTGGAGTCAGTGGGTGCTGGGCCTGCTCTGGGAGGAAGAGGAGCTGGGTGCTCTATCTGGGGTGGAGGAAGAGGTGCTGGCTGGAGAGGGACAGGGTGTGCAAACAGGAGACCAGTCTCACCAGCTACCAACGCACTGGTGCAAAAGCTGCGTGGATGGAGGAGGGTCTGGCAAGCCTGGGGCAGAGCTGGGTCAAGGTGCAGGCAGCTGCCTGCGCTTTGCCTCCCACCACCCCTCTATTCCTGGCCGGCTGCTCTTCCCTTCAGGCTGGATCCTTCCCGCTGCCCCTTTGGCTGCTCTTGATGCCGCTCCAGGAGGGGTTCCCCAAAGCACCCACCCCGGCTCCTGGCACCAGGGGACACTCATCCCTGGGCAGCCAGGCGCTGGCCCTATGCCACACTGTGTCCCCAGCCCCTGGGCTTCCCCGTCAGCTCCCCAGCTCTGCGTGGCCACTGGCCATGCCAGAGCCACATTTGTGGCAAAGCAGAGGGTGTGGCAAGGGTGGCTGGTGATTCAGGGGTGCTGGCAGCACCTGGCATCGTCCCCTCCCGGACCATGGGGGAGAGCCAGGACCTGCCTGAAATGCCCCGTCCCAGGTGTCCCTGACCTGCGGTCCCCAAGGAGGGGCGAGTTTTGGAGGGGCACAGGCTCCAGCACAACACTGGGCTGCTGCGGAGGGACGCTCTGCATCCCGGTCCTGCCCATCGCCCCCCCTCCGTGAGCTGGCTCCTGACTCACAGGGTGAAAACAGGAGTCCCAGCCCTTGCCTTGCTCCACTGAGGACCCACCTCATCCCAGATTGTCGAGGCGGAGGTGTTTGTCAGTGCAAGCCCCAGGTTGGGGGCACAGGGGTGTATGGATACAGCCCTTGGGCACCTCCATCCCCAAGAAAGGAGCCCCGGGGTGGGGTGGGGGGGTCCCAGTGCCCCACTCCCATGGGCAAGGGGTGGCTGTGCTGTGGCTGGCTCCCTCCTCCGAAACAGGAACCAGACCTTTGTTAGCAGTGCATCTGATGAGCGATGGCTTCCTGAATTGCAGCCCCTAACCTGATTAAGCCAGTGCCTTGGCAGTGCCTCTTCCTCCCTGGGCCCAAATCTCATCCCTGGCCCTAATGAGGAAAAATCTCCTGTTTTCCAACAGTCATTGCAGTGGCGGGGGAGGGAAGCTCATCCAAGGGCAGAGCAAAGGAGGCAGCAGCGAGGGTGCCAGCTTCCCCATACTAGGTGGATTTTGCCCTGTGCTGGGTTCAGCAATATTTTCCAGGAAGTAGCAGGTAAATGGGACCCATTTACTGGAAAAAAGAAAGAAAAAATAAAAAGAAGAGCTAAAAAAAAAAAAACTCCTTGCTGCAGGGCTGGGTGCTGCCTCTGTGCCGCCTTCAGCAGCAATGTGCTTGTGCTGGAACATTTTGCGTGGGGGAGAAACCTCAGGCTCCTGGGCTGTTTCCCCCCCTCTGTCTCGTAGAAATTCTGCCAGGGAAGGAACGGTTTGGCTCGGAGGAGGCTTTGCCCTTTTGGAGCAAACAAAGAACAGCTTGTGCAGCTGGGTGATGCTCTGGGGGAGCAGGCGACGCAGAGCTGGGGCTGGTCTGGGACCCCCAATGCCCCTCTGGGACCCTCTTAAATACCCGCCCCTGAGTCTCCAGTGCTCTGGACAGATTTATTTTCCCCTGACATTGACACCCGGCATCTCGGGATGGCTGGGCATGCCTGCCTTCCCCACGTGCTGCAAAGCTAAAAGGCTCTGCGGCAAAAGCCCTGTTGCTTCAAGGCTGAGGTTTTCGTTAGCCCCTGGCTATTTCTATGCAGGATTATTTCTTGTCTGTGCAAACATCCAGCTCCCAAAGCAGGACGATCTTGGGTGGAGGAAAAGGTTCCAGCACTTTTTTTTTGTGGCTTTGCTCTCATCGCTGGCTGCATTCACCAGTATCTTCCAGACATTACTGTTACCCCATCCTGCTGCAGGGCTGGGCTGTCCCCTTGTTGTGTGGTGTGTTCCCAGAGATGAGGGGAACGAGAAGAAATCCCGTTGCCCTAAACGTTTTTTATTACAATAGGATCCCCCTGGCAGATTAAAGGACCTTAACCTCAGAGCTGGGGGATTAAAGAGAAGCAATTGCAAAGGGAAACAGGGCTGGTTTTGGTGTGGGAATGCATCCATCCCCTGTACAGCACCTAGCGCAGCGTGTCCCAGCCTGCCCTGGCCACCCTTGCTGCCACAAGTGTTTTTTTCAGCCTCGTGCGCGTCACTTCAGTTGTCTGAATCCCATTAACGCTTAAACTTCGGAGCCCAGCAAAAGTGAGAGCCTTTCCCGGCACGGTGCTCAGTAGAGGCATGCGACGAGGGTGGCGTGGCTGGGGTGGGGCTCCTTATTTTGCTAAATTCGTGCCCTTTGGGAGCAGCAGTTTCCTTCCCTGCTGCTGGCAGCTGGGATAGGAGGAAGCCACCGGAGCTCTCCCTCTGGTCCTGGCCAAAATTAGGGCTGGCATGGAGGAGTCCCTGGAGAAGCATCAGCCCAGTGGGTTTGGGATGGGCTGCCCCAGGGTAGAGCTGGGAATGGCCTCCTGCTGTCCTGCCACCAACTACGTTGCCCATTTCCCTGTCCTGCTGTCTGTCTGAGACGGTTTGCTAAGCCTGTTCCTCCGTGACTGGCTCAGCACATTCCCAAAAAGCCGAGGCTGGTGCCACGTGAAACCCATATCTGTCCACAGCTGCCATCAGTCACCCGCAGCCCCTCGCCAGGGTGTCGGGGCTGGGTGCCCACCTGCCTCCACTCCCTTCCCCTTCCTGCCGAGGGTTGAATAGTCCCAATGTGAAGCTGAACAACTGCAAGGGGCTGGCACGGTGCGGTGGCAGCTGCAGCCCTGTGCACTAGCCCCTAGTGCAGAGACTGCTGTGCTACAGCCTGGCTCTCAGCCATCCTAGAGAAACCCCATTTCGGTATGTGAAGGGCATCGCAGCGTGTCCGTGAGCCCCACGGTGTGATCTGGGGCTGTAGGTATTAAGGAGAGCCGAAAGGTGTGGAAGTTGGTTAATGACGTGTATTAAACCAAGCCCACAGAGATGCCACAAAACCAAACTGGGGTTAGGACACCTCCGTTCCTGAGCAATGCTGAGTCAGCATCGCCCGTTGTCGATTGTAAACCAATTTCCTTTCCATCATGAAGGTGAAGGCACCTGTAGCTGGGGTTATCCTCCAAGCTGTAGCTAGCCACGATGCTTTAGTGCTGCCTTCCCATGTTTAGAGCCAGGAGGTGCGATAGCAATAGGGACAGAGTTCCTCAGCAGCCCAGGGAGCATGCACAGTGAATGCCCCACTGCCTGTACTTCACCCTGCTTAATTATGGGGTTGCACCATCACATGTATTCGTGCCATGTCTCTGCAAAGAGGCGATGGAGCCAGGGTTAGGAGCAAACAACAGCTTTTCTGAAGCTCTTGAATTTTTCCATCGGGGCTGTGAGTGGCTCAGAAGCAGCTCAGTCGGAGAGTGTTTCTGATAGCAGAGGTCTCTCAACCCTCTTGGACAAAAGCCACCTCCAGCTACTTGCTTTGGCTCGCTGCTTTCAGCATCCATGTCGTCCTGCCATCCAGCTTGGTGCCCCCAGCCCTGGCTGAGGAAAGGTGTCTCCCTGCTGCAGTGCTCGGCTGGCAGCTGAGCTCCATAGTGCCAATTTGTTAGGGTTTTATTTAATAACAGTTTAGGGACACACTTTCTCCATTAAAGCCCCAGCTCTGAGTTGTGTGAGCCCGAAAAAAAAACCAAGCTCTTGACATGGATGTGTTATGTGCGGGCTTCAGAGGGGTAGGACCCCAAAAGAGACTTGGCCTTAGTGCTCATGGACACCTGGCTGTTTTCCACCACTGGGGATGGCCAGTTGCCCCATTGCAGCTCCCAGTCCCCACTGGGAAGAGCCAATTGTCCCCCTCTCCTTGCAATATGGTGGCCGAGCAGAGCTCTGGGCTTGCCGGTGGCTTTGAGGAGGGCTCTGGATCCAGCCCTGGCCACACTCACAGAGCTTTTGCAGCCCAGTGGTGAAGCAGGACGTGAATGGTGGCGATAAAACCTCCGTGCCACTCTCCATGTTTTTTTAACACCTGTCCCCCTCCGTGGGGACATGGAGGGAGGTTGCAGTGGGGCAGAAGGAGGATTGGAGACCTGCACCGAAGCACGAGCAGGGAGATGAGTCATGCTCAGCTGCATGTCTTAGGGCTGAAGCAGGGTGCGGCCGGCGCAGGACCATGCTTCGCTGCGTCCTCGGCAGGCACCCGCCGCTCCGCAGTCACACTCACCTGCCCCTTCCTTCCTGGCCTTCCACGGGTGCTTGTGGATAAACCGCTCCCCAGCAGCATCTGTGGGGTGCAAGGTTGCCACCCCACAGGGCACCGTGCTGCGCTGGCTCCCCCAGTCATCTCCCCACAGTCCTGTGGGCACTAGAAGAAATTAGGGCAAGTTTTGTGAAGCTGAGCCTTCATGCCATGGGCTTTAGGGGGGAAGCAGTGTGCTGGGGAGAGCAGATTTGCTTCTTGACATCATGCTTTTGCAGGGTGGGTTGCACCCAGAGCCCCCACTGGCAGGGCAGAGACACAAACCTGCGGCATGCGTGTCCCAACTAGCAAGAGGCGCTGATTTTTGCAGCCCAGCCTTGGCTCTGTCATTCCAGTGCAAAAAGCTGCCAGACGGGGGCTTTCCCTGTGGGGAGTGCTGTGCGGGCACGTGGGGCTGAGCAAGAGGGAGATAGTGGGGAGACTGAAGCCTCTTGCAGTGGCCCCGTTTGCAGGGTGATTCTGTGCAAGCAGCAATTGTAGCTAAATTGCACTGTCTAGGGATGCCACATCTGCGGTCCTCTCTGGTGGGGAAGTGGTTATTTCCTGCACACGTGCCAAACAGGTCTGGGCTTCATCCTGGCACAGTGCACGCTGGCAGGGAAAGTGGGCAGAGGTGTGCTGGGAGCATCTGCTGCACTGGCTGCGTATGGCAGAGCACAGCTTAACGCCGGCACTCATCTTCACCGCTGCTCGTCCCTGTGCCGAGCTGCCTTTTCCCAATAGCATCGCGTTGAGACCCATCCCAGCAGCCGCCCTGACAGAGGCGATGCAGCCAGGAGCTCGCAATGCCGGCAGTGACTCAGGCCGGTAGCCGAAGTGGGCAAACAAGGCGGCTCCAGTGCAACCCGTGCCAGCCTCGCCGCCACTGCATGCAAACAAACCTTGTGGCAATGTAAACACCTCGCCTGCCTTTATCTGCGCCCTTGGAGCAGGGATAGCAAACCCTTTTGTTCCCAGGAAGATGGGTGGCAGCTGGATCTAACAATCCCCCACTTTGTTTCCTAAGCAAATTTTGCTGGCTGGAAGATTTGTGTACCCAGATTTATGGAAAATGGGGTGAGCTGCTGCTGCTGGAGAGGAAAAAGGAGACCTTGAGCTTCCTCCCTGTTTTGCCTCTCTTGAGTCCTCTCCACCTTGTCCCATCTTGCCCAGGCACCCTGTTCCCAGCTCTGGATCAGTGCAATGCAGCAGGCACTGGCTGGGGTGCAGCTTTCTCCCCGCAGCATAGCTGGGACAGCGATGCCCCGATAAGCAGAGCAACCTCCTCATTGCTTTCCATCACTGCACTTAGGGGCTGCAAAGCTTTGCATTCAGAGGTGCTGTTGGACCGCACATGTGTGCAGAGGGAAAGGAGCCAACTGCCACATTTACACGGTGGCAATGCGTTTCCTTACTTCTGGGGCTGGGATTTGCATCCCTGCTCCTTCTCTGCTGCCCCAAGTCCTGGCCGCATCACCAGGTCCCAGCGAAACATGAGTTTACAGCTGTTTTCCCCCCCCTGCTCCAATGCTCCTGGTCCCAAAGACGTGATTAATATGAGTGACTCAGCTCACTGTTTTTAACTACATTTGTAAGGCCTCCCCGCACTGTGTCAAATCCCCAAGGGAAACACTGGGAATCTGCATTTTGTCTTCATCCTTTAAGGTGGTGATTTATAGGCTTTGCATTTCTCATTCATCAAAAGAAGGCTGTATTAAAGTAAATCTAATGATTTGGGATTTCTACGGAGGTGCAACACTAGGAGTCATTTTAGGTGAAAAAAAAAAATTACATACAAAACTTTCCCAATAAGTTTGAACCCAGTTATTGCAAGAACTGGAATTTGCTGTGACAGGGTAAGATAGTCAAGACTGAGCAAAATCCCTTAAATTTCATTCCATCCAAATTATATTAAAGATACAAAACTGCGCTTGTCACCATCCTGAACGTTCACAGTATTACAACGAATGCTTTGAATTTCCTTGTTCTTTTCCCAAAGGCAGAAGTATGCACAATGCAGGCTTAAGCTTTAAACAGGCTTTTATATGATATACAACACTACAAAGTGTTAGTAAATTCTGGATTGTAAAAACAAGCTTTCTTCTTGTGCTTTTTCTACTCAAACCTTGTCCTCAGAAGATGGAAAGTGAACAACGCGGAAGGTGTTGTATTCACATATTTGAGCTATGTCTAAAAAAAATTTCTTTCCACCACAATTCTAGTCTTTTTTTAGAGAGTTCCTTTCTCCTGAAGAAGGACATTATTGCTTTAATCTATATTTAAGATGGTTTAAGTCCAGGCCATCAAGTGTCTTTTAGATAACCTGATTCAAAATTCTGTGGGAGGCCAGCAAAAGGCAAGCTGGCATGTTCATAATATATTGGTTTGGGTCGTGCTGAGCTTGGGCTGGCGAGTGGGGATTGATCAGTGTTTGATCGTGGTTTTCCAAGCAGTTGAGATGTTCAGGTTTTTAAAGTCTTTGGTGATTTTTTCAATGGAAAATGCAGATTTTGCAAGCAAGGAACCAGCCCTCCCTCTGGAAACCCCAGGATCAGCCAATCGCCTCGGGACCTACATAGACAAAAACATTGGCCAAGTTTTTTCCTGTGCATCATGCAGACAAATTGCCGAGCTCTGCAATAGCAGCTCTGGGGACAAACTTGGGGCTGGACCAGTTTTGCTAAATCAAGTTTCAACTGGTGGCAGTTTGCATGTAATCCCAGCCTGGAGGTCTGGGTCTCTGCTTGTTCCAAGTAACCCAGGGTTTTTGTAGCAAAGGGAATCCATAGGGAAATTCTGCCCTCAGCTTGCTCTCTCGTCCCTGAGGGTCAGCCACGAGCGGTGCCCGGGTCTGCACGCTCCTGGCACTGGTGGCTTCCAGCAGCCGATGCTCACTTGCTCTTTCCCAGCTCTTTGCATCCTCTTTGCATCTGTCTCCTGTGGCTTGCTGCACCCTGGAGAAGTTAAAGGCAGCTGTGAAAGGAGGTTTCACAGGCAGCAAGGCAGCGGCAGACCCGGTGGGAAGTTGTTATGCCTGCTGCACACTGGGGCACACGTCTGTGAAGAATAAATCCTGCCCCTTGTCTATGCAGACACATAGATTTATGCCTAATGCAAACCTCACCTGGGGCCCCCAAAAGTGCAGCATGGGCAGCGGAAAGTCAAGTCCTGTCTGTTCCCCCACCGACTCCCACGTGGGAGCCGGCAAAACCCCCTTTTCCAGCTATAAAAGCCCTCTGGTAATACCATCTGCCCTTCAAAACCACAGAACCCTCCTGTTACTAGGGGGGACTCAGCCCAAACAGCAACGTCACTTGGTGACTTGGGATTTCCATTTTGAGCTGCTGGCGAAGGCTGGGATGAGTCACCAGCACTGGCGTGACAGCCCAGGATGGGGAGCGAGTGACACTGGGGCTCCCCAGCCAGCATGGGCTGCATGAGGCTTTTTAGTATACTATTTATTCTCTGAAATCGTGTTTCTGGCTTTTAAAGTAGCGAGGAGGGCCATCGGTCCACGCCGTGGTCTTGAGCATCGATTTGTTGCAGTGCTGATAAAGCCCAATTGCTTTTCCCCATCCCGAGAGGCAAGGCTGCAGGGAGACCGTGCGTGGGTGCCAGGCATTTGCTCTGGCATATCCAGTGAAAGGAGAAAAGCTCCTTAAAGGCTTCTTGGGGAGTATTTGTAGCTGATTCCTGGAGGTATCAGCTGTGGTTGGGTCCAGTTGCGCTGGACTTGGTATGCACCTGCAACTCCCAGCAAGGGTCCTGGTGATGGGGTTTGTGGAGGGACAGGAATGGCTAAGATTTTGGGAACCCCAGACTGAAGAGTCTGTTTGCATCCCTGTGAAATGCTCTTTTCTGGTTCTCAACGAAGCAGCGGGTTTTGGTTCATTTTTAGGATGCAAGAAAAGGCCAGATCCCAATTCCAGGAGGGGGAAGCCCAGCTCTTAGGAGATGCCAACAAGGTGTTCTCGCTCCGCTGGGGCCATGCGGAGTTGAGCAAGCCCCTCAGCCCCAGGGATGAGCGTGCCAGGAGCATGCCAGGAGTGTGCAGCATGGCCAGCACCAGCCCTGGCACTGGGAAGGGGCTTGGCACAGCCAACGTTGGAGGGTGGGGGCTGTTTCCGTGCATCCTTGAACACAGCCAGCACTGGCATCCCTTGGCTGCCATTTGGCAGGGGGTTTGGTGCCTAACAGGATGCTGGCTCTGTGCAGATGTTGTCCTTACTATACATCGAACTGGCTATTTACAGCTCCCCTGCTAGGAGACCAGCTTATGTTTATCCTGGTGATTTGGCAAAAGCACAGCGGCACAGATGAGTCAGGAGCTGGGAGAAGCTGCTTTGCCATATTCCCATTGCCCCACTGCAGAGGTTTTTCCCAAGACCGCCTTTCCTTATGCTGTCCCTGCTGCTTCCCCTGTGGGGCCCTGGTCCCTGGGATGGGGGGGGGGCGGTGATCGCTAGGATGGGGGGAGCGATCCCTGTGATGGGGGAACGATCCCTGGGATGGGAGGAGCGATCCCTGGGACTGATCCCTGGTGCTGGAAGCAGTGCAGTGCAAAGCAGCAAGCCCCCGGCGGAGCAGAGCAGGTTTTCTGGGTCTTCCCAGCAATCAGATCCATCACAAACCTCCTTGGGCACATGTTGCCTCTCTTACCTCAGTTTCCCAAGCTGTAAATATGTCGTAAAGTCTTCTCTGGGGTAACATTTCCCCAGTCTTGTGGCAGGGTTGCAGGGGAGCAGGCTGGCATGTCGCTTTGGCTCCCTGGCAGCAAGGTGAGAAAGAAACCCGTGGTGCCTGGGGATTTGCAGACATGCAAAAAGATTTATAGATGGGGCGTGAGCCTGCGAGCTCCCCTGACTTAGCACCTTGTCTGGGCTGGGGCAGCTGCCATTTGGAGGCGGGGAAGGAGGGGAACGCCTGTTTCTCCACTGGCTCATCCCACCCTGTTGATCCTTTCCAGTGTGCGAAGCTCGGCCGAACGGCAGCCGCTCTGCCCACAGGAGCAGCCTCGTGCTTCAGAAATGGCTGGTGGTGATTATTAGTAAGGTGAAACCAAAGGGTGTTTCCTAAAATGCATCTAGTGGGCTTTGGCTTCTCGGAGAGGGTTGGGCACCTTTCTGCCAGCCCGGCGGGGTGCGTGCCCAAAGCTGCTCGCCTCCCATGAGCTCCAATGGCTCTGGCCTGTCTCAGCTTTTCCAGAGGGAGAGCCCAGATCTGTCAGGTTTCTGGGCTGGGATTGTGAGGCAGGGTGAAGGGGAGCAATAGCAGATCCTGGGCGCTGCTCTGCAGGGCTGTCCCTGAACCTTCTGCAGGGACTGGCCGCCCTGAGGGTCTTCAGCCCTGGCCCTTTTGGAAGCCATCGCGTCAGCTTTGCAGGCTCGTTTCTGTGTCTGTGCTGAGTACAGTCAAAGCAGGTCCAACTTTCCGTTAACATTTGGATTTTCTGGCAGCTCAGCTGCAATTTTCTTTTTTTTTTTTTTCCCCCTCCTTCCTGCTTTTAAAAGCTAAAAATAAAACATCTTGAGGCCCCTTTTCCCTCCATCTTTTCTCTTGAGACATTTGTTTCTTGAGGATTTGATGCCTCTGTTGTGTTTTCTCCTCTTGGCTTCGATAAATGCTTATTTTTACACCCGACTCTCCCAGCACAGGGGATCAAATCCTGCAGGACACTAAGCCCATGTCCCCTGGCTGCAGGCATGCAGCCCTTCAGGGTGGATCTCTGCTTCCCTTTCAGCTGGCAGACGATTTGGGATCTTTTAGTCTCTAGCAGGCAGGATGGGAAGACCAGTGAAACCTTCTGGGGAGGAGGAGGAAGGTCCCTGTTCGTCCCCTTGCCGAGGGAAGTGGGAGCGATGCAGCTGCCATGAAAGTTTTTATTTTTAGCCCAGTGCCAGCTGGAGCCTGGGAGGCTGCAGGGGAAATAAAAGCAGGACCCAACAGGAGGTGAGAGGAAAACCCAAACCTTGGCTGGGCTGGAATGTGGATGGCAAGGGTTTGCATGGATCGGTGGACACAGGGGTCCCCGGCGTGGGAGAGGACTTGTGCGTGTGCTGAAATCTCATCTGGAGGCTGCCGCGTTCAGGTTCAGGGCTGTGTTTTGAAGGAACATGGAGGGGAGATGCTCAGATCCCAGAGAGCCGTGTCACGCAGAGCTCCAGACTTGCCAGAGGAAAGGAAAGGAGAGGACAGGATTCAACTCACCCCTCTCCTTCCTGCAAAACTGCTCCCAAACTCAGCCCTGCAGCCGCTGCCGGGGAGCTGCAGCCCAGCTGGTGAGCTCCGAGCTCCCATCTCTGCTCCTCCCCAGTGTTACCCAGAGCTGAGCACGGGGGGCTTTTAAGGAAAATGGATTTGTCCTCGAGTCTTCCGGGATTTACCATGGGGTTTTCTAGGCATCAATGCGTTTTGCCCTGAGCTCTGGATCCCTCCAGTCCCTGGAGAGGGCGAATCTGTCACCACTGCAGAGACACGAGTGTAAGCATCTAGTCTCAGCATTTTCCCCTCCGTATTTCACTTATAAATGGTACTAAAGAGTCGGAGGCTTCAGGATGTGCCTGGTGCTGCACGTGCCACAAGCCCCATCCCAAAGAGCCAGTGACTCCCAGCTGCACCCAAGTCTCTGCAGCTGCCATGGCGAGCAAAGAGCTACAGAAGCAAAACACCAAGGGCAAGCTCTTCCCAGAATTAAGCGGTGGTTAACTTGATCAAGGACAGCAGGATTAAACCCTACTGGCAGTGCCAGGGTGGCCAGGCTGGCTGCAAGGGCAAGCCACTGCCAGATGGGAAAACTCAGCCTCAACTGTTGCTTGCAATGAGCCGAGGAGGCTCCGGATCCGCTCCCAGATGGCATTTTTGTCCTATGAGTCACTGGCATGAAAGGAGTGGGTTGCATGGGAAGGACCAGCTGGCATGGCGGCACTCCTCAGGCGGCCGGCTGTGGCAAGCGGGATGGCGGTTCCCTGCAAAAGGGGGCTAATCGAGTACGGCAGGGCCTCATGTGATATGAATATCTCGGAACAACTTCTCCGTGCTGGCTCAGGAAGCAGAAAGAAATGCAGGAAAATCTGCTGTTGGCCAAGCAAGGAGCTTCCCACATATGTGCAAGTCTGGGAACACCGGCCCGTGCTTGTCCTGGGGTCCCGGTCCCTGTGGGCAGGAGGAGAAGAGTCGAACTACCTCCTCAGCGTCTTCGCTGTTGACGTTCACCATCCTGTCTCAAGGACGGATCCTGCAGCTGGGGCAGGCTGAGTGCCGTCTGTGCCGCGAGCCCCTCCCTGATATTTTTTTACCCGTGATCTAATGGCGCGGGTGTGTGCTCACTGCCCCAGGAATGTGCACCACGCGCCGGCGTGCAGCCAGTGCTTGCCCACGGCTGAGGGGGCACCACGGCCGGCACTGTTCCCCGGGCACGTCCTGCCTGCACGAGTCCTACACCCAATTTTGAGGGAGGTGGGTTGACAATCTCTGTCATGAGCCGACAGTGCAAGCCACCCCAGTGCTGACAGCTACTGGGTGCCGCAGAAAGAGCATCGTGTCTTTTCTTTTTATAGGGCCTACCAAAATAGTGTCAGGTTGTGTTTTGGTGCGTTAGTCTTGATCAAATTCCCTAGGCAAACAGCGATGTGTCTCGGGTCTGCTGCCTGTAAGACATGGCCTTGACCTGCTGTCAGAGGGCTTAAAAAGCAAGGGGGGAAATGGAGGCGCGGGACAGCGCAGGGGCTCTGAGGTTGCACAGCAGTGCTGGAGGCATCACCCTATGCTGCACTGTGTCACACCACGCCGCAGTGTGCTGCACCACGTCACACCACGCTGCCCTGTGCCATGCCACCCTGTAC
Source organism: Aquila chrysaetos chrysaetos (assembly GCF_900496995.4). Taxonomy (NCBI): domain Eukaryota; kingdom Metazoa; phylum Chordata; class Aves; order Accipitriformes; family Accipitridae; genus Aquila; species Aquila chrysaetos. Next base: position 26,726,100 of record NC_044012.1, read on the forward strand.
CATGCCACACCACGCCGCCCTGTGCCATGCCATGGTGCACTGTGCCACACCACACCATGGTGCACTGTGTCACAACACACCGCCCTGTGCCATTCAACACTGCACCATGTCACACCACGCTGTGCTGCACTGTGGCACACCATGCCATGCTGTGCCATGTCACACCATGCCACCCTGTGCCATTCCACGCTGCACCGTGTCACACCACACTGTGCTGCACTGTGCCATGCCATGTTGCCCTGTGTCACACCACGCCACCCTGTGCCATGCCACAGCATGCCGCGCTGTGCCATGCCATGCTGCACTGTGCCACACCGTGCTGCACTGTGCCATGCCATGCTGCACCGTGCCACACCATGCTGCACCGTGCCACATCATGCCATGCTGCACTGTGTCACACCATGCCGTGCTGTGCCATGCCATGCTGTATGTCACACCACGACGCACTGTATCCACACTGACCTCTAGTGGCTGCAGCCGGGCCGTGGGTGTGCATATTGTACACGGGCATTACAGCCCCGAGACACCTCCTGCTCACCCAGTTTTTTCCCAGCCCTTTCTGCTTTCCAGTATCCAGACTGGTGCTGGTCACGCCGGCTGGCTGGGACCTGCCGGTCCCATTGGCAGGTGGGCGTTAGGTACAATCCTGCACCTCTTTTGGGGGCGATCAGAGGGGTTCAGACGTGATGCTCTGTGTGCTTGGGCTGAGGGTGCCGGGTACAATGCGTGGTTTCTCCCTGCTGCCCTGCTCACCTGTGCCATCTGGTGCCTTGCAGGAATGCCAAGAAGGAAGGGGACCTGCTGACCGCCCAGGCCCGCCTCAAGGACGTGGAGGCTTTGCTCAACTCCAAGGAAGCTGCACTCTCCACAGCCCTGGGCGAGAAGAGGAATCTGGAGTCTGAAGTGCGGGACCTGAGGGCACAGGTGGCCAAGGTAAGTGGTGGCAGCCCTGTCCCCAACTGCCCCACAGACCCCCCCTGTCCCCCACCTGCCTGGGGGCTGCCAGCTCCCCGCTGTGCCAGGGGACTGGGTGGTGGGTCCCCGGCTAGCGCTGGGTGCTGTGCCTGGACAGTCCCCAGGAGCCTGCCATGATGGTCCTTCTCAATTCCTTGCAGCTGGAAAGTGCCTTGAGCGAAGCCAAGAAGCAGCTGCAGGATGAGATGCTGCGCCGCGTGGACGCGGAGAACCGGCTGCAAACACTGAAGGAAGAGCTCGAATTCCAGAAAAACATTTATAGCGAGGTGAGGCACGATGTGCCGCTGCGGTGCCAGGCTCACTTGGGATAATGATGCCCCCTGTGTGTTGGGTCCCCATTTCCAAGCCGATCCCACCCCATGGTGACACTGTGTCCCCTGACCTGTCCCCAGGAGCTGCGGGAAACCAAGCGCCGCCATGAGACCCGGCTGGTGGAGATCGACAACGGGCGGCAGCGGGAGTTTGAGAGCAAACTCTCCGAAGCCTTGCAAGAGTTGCGGAGCCAGCATGAAGCCCAGATCAGGCTTTACAAGGAGGAACTGGAGAAGACCTATGGGGCGAAGGTGAGCAACACCCACACACAGCCATCCTCTTCCCACCCTGCCCTGTGGAGTGCCGGTGGGCAGAGGGTGCTGGGGATGCTAACCCACCCATTTTGTCCTTCAGCTGGAGAATGCCAAGCAATCGGCTGAGAGGAACAGCAACATGGTGGGTGCTGCCCACGAGGAGCTGCAGCAAACCCGCATCCGCATCGACAACCTCTCCTCTGAAGTCAGCCAGCTGCAGAAGCAGGTGAGTCAGGACCAAGGGATCCCTCTGGATGTCCCCGCCCTGGGGATGGCCCCAAGTGGAATAGCCACTCTCACCTTCCCTCCCCACACAGTTGGCTGCCAAGGAGGCGAAGCTGCACGATTTGGAGGATATTCTGGCCAGGGAACGCGAGACCAACCGGCGCCTGCTCTCCGACAAGGAGCGGGAGATGGCTGAGATGCGGGCACGCATGCAGCAGCAGCTGGATGAATACCAGGAGCTGCTGGACATCAAGCTGGCTCTGGACATGGAGATCAATGCCTACCGCAAACTGCTGGAGGGCGAGGAGGAGCGGTGAGCACAGGGCGCTGCACCCAGTGGGCTATGCAGGTCCCAGCCCTCGTGTCCTCACCGGTTCCATCTCACCTTCTACTCCTGCCCAGGCTGAGGCTGTCCCCCAGCCCTTCCTCCCACAAAGGTGCATCCCGTAGCCACTTGTCCACCCCGGGCTCCTCCAAGAAGAGGAAGCTGGAGGACAGCGAGAGTCGGACCAGCTTCTCCCACCATGCCCGGACAAGCGGCCGTGTCGGGGTGGAGGAGGTGGACTTGGAAGGCAGATTCGTCCGTCTCAGGAACAAGTCTAACGAGGTGTGTTTGTCTTCAGGGGTGATCCCTGAGATCCCTGGGGGTGTAGTTCAGCCCCACTTCACCCCATGGGCAGGAGGGGAACTGGGACAAGCTGGGGAGGAACCAGGGGATCTCAGGGTTGCTGCTCTCTCTCTCTTGCAGGACCAGGCGATGGGGAACTGGCAGATCAAGCGGCAGAATGGAGATGATCCCCCCATCACCTACCGCTTCCCCCCAAAGTTCACCCTGAAGGCTGGCCAGGTGGTCACGGTGAGTCACTGCCTGGTGAAGGATCCACCTGAGATCCCAAACCCACCCGGGCCGTTGGTGATGCAGAGCGGTTGGAGCCAGGGTGCATGCTTCTTGGTGCTTGGCTTTTTTAGGGGGACAGACCCACATCCCCAGGGTCAGGGCTCCACAGACCTGAGATGTTGCTTTTCTCTGTGCTTTTCTCCCTAGATCTGGGCCTCAGGGGCTGGGGCGACCCATAGCCCCCCCAGCAACGTGGTGTGGAAAGCCCAGAGCAGCTGGGGGTCTGGGGACAGCCTGCGCACTGCCCTGATCAACTCCAACGGGGAGGTGAGAGCCCAATGGCAGCACCGGGTTGGGGCATAGGGGGGTCTGTAGACATCGAACCCCTCCAACTCCTTTCCTGTCCCCCACAGGAGGTGGCCATGCGGAAACTGGTCCGCACCGTGATCATCAACGATGAAGATGAGGATGAGGACGATGATGAAGTTAACATCCACCACCGCCATCACCATGTGAGTACCGCACTGGGGAAGGCACTGGTCCCAGGGGTTCTGTCGCAGGGATGCTGGGGGAGCTCAGGTCTGGTCCCAGTCAGGGTGGGAGGCAGCTCAGCATCACACAGGATCAGGCCTTACGGGAGACGGCAGTTGGGAGGCTGTTTTGGAAACAACCCCATGGGAGAAGCCAATAGACCTCTGGCACCTGGAGAAGATGACTGCTTGCAAAAAAACCTCTAGAGACCTTGCTGGAAGTCATCTCCAACCCTGAGCAACCTTGACCAGCCACAAAAAGGGCTGGAGGAGCTGGGAGGGAGGCTGAGCTGGTACCTCACATTGCTTGGAGGTGGAGGACAGGATGGTGGGAAGTTGATGGACGACACTTCTCCGTGGCAGCTGCTCCATCCTCTTCACTTCGCGAGGGCACTGGAACAAATCCAGAGGTGACTTCGTCCTTCCTCTCAGCCCATCACTCCCCTGACGGAGCTGAAATATGCACCAGGAAGAGCAGCGGGCAGAGAGCAGGCAGCGAGCAGGCAGCGTGCCAGCAGCAGAGCTGCAGCCGCTTCTCCCCATATCAAACATCCCTGGCTGCAGCCCAGGAGCCCCCGCCAGCCCATCCCGCAGGGAGAGATCTGTCTCGCACATGAGGTGCCCGCAGGAATCATACATGGAGAGATGCCATCACCACCACACTGTGCCTCAACACTGGCAAAAAATCTTCTGGATGCTGCTCCCCAGGGCTCTGTGTGACAGGAGCAGGATGGGGCGTCCATCATCTGCTTTCCTTTGAGTTCTCCGGATCTGAAGAGCCATGCCGAGATGGCTATCGATTATCCTTGGACAGAGGAGCCAGGCTCCTGTGGGCCACTGCTGCCCATTTGTCTGGGGACTGAATCCTTTCCAAAAGTGGATTTCCCATTGGAAAGCACTGAGCCTGCACTCTCCCAGGCAGCGAGGAAGAGGATGCTCTTAGACAAGCACAAGAGGAGCACAGTTAAGATGTCTCCTGTGTGATGAGAGCCCAGGGTGCAAGGACAGGGCAGCAGGGACAGTTCACCCACCCACAGTGTGCCAGCCCCAGTAATTTGGGATTATATTTATAACAACAACAATGACAACAACAATAGTAATAATAATTTATTATTTTTAAACCACGTGGTGGAGAGGATGGGTGGAGTCCAGACGCTGTTTGAAGACTAACTTGAAGAGCCTTCCTGGATCACACCCGTGCTGCCACAGTCCTCAGGGCAGGGTACTCAAGGGAGAAGATGCTCAGGCGAGTACTCAAGGTTGTTTTGTCTGTTCCCCCTGCATCTAGGGTAGCTGCAGTGGCTCTGGGGACCCCGGGGAATACAACCTCCGCTCACGCACAGTGGTCTGTGGGACATGCGGTCAGCCAGCCGAGAAGTCGGGCAACCAGAACACTGGTATCAACACCGTGTCCTCGGGCTCGTCCACTTCCAGCATGACCGTCACCCGCAGCTACCGCAGCATTGGTGACTCTGGCAGCATCGGCCTTGGGGACAGCCTGGTGACCAGGAGCTACCTCCTGGGGAGCTCCAGCCCCCGTAGGCAGGTTAGTGCCATTTCCAGACCCCGGGTCTGGGCTGTCCCTATGCTGCTGGGTCTCCATCCTGTCCCTGAATCATCCTTTCTCAACAAGGCAGCGCTCTGGGGGTCCCTTCCTCCCCTTCCTCTCCTCCTATCTGCTTTTTCTCTTGCCCCGGGCACCTTTGGGCTTGCACAAGCCTCTTTGTAAGGGGAGTGTGGAGGCTGAGAGGGATTGGAAAAGGATGTGGCTCTAGTGTCTCCCCATGCCATCCCATGCTTAGCCCCCTTGGCAGCCCCGGAGCATCCTTCGTCCTCCACGGCTCTCGTTCCACCACTGCCAAGCGTTATTCATGCTGGTAACGAATATTTCAGCACTTGAATATTAATACCCTCAATATTAGTCAATATTATTACCCTCATATATTACCGCCAATTCTCAAACTTCTGACTTCAGCGCTATAATTACCCCAGCCAAGAGGTATTTATTATACCCCAAGGCCCAGGGTGGACGAGAGCCAGGGGCACACACAGTCCAGGCAGTGTGGACATCCAGAGGGTCCCACTTGGACATTGCTGCCTCCTTCGCAGCCAGAGCAAATGGATAGTAACACTGGGTTTTTTTTAATTTTCTTCTTCTTTCTTCCTCCCAGGCTCAGGCTGTGCAAAACTGCAGCATCATGTAACTCCGTGGCACCATTCCTGTGTTTCCTGGCCGTCTCGAGCTAGTTTTTTCCCAAAGCAAATTTTTTTTTCCTTTAAAAAAACAATATCAAAAACCAAGGTTGGGTTTTTTGTTTTCTATAGCAGGAATTTTATATATATATATATATATATTAAAAATGCTAACAGATGCTTTGATTTTTTTTGTAAAGAAAAAATCTATTTCTATAAAAAAAAACCAAACAAAAAAAAGCTTTTCAGCTTCAAAATTTTTTTAAAACTTCAGCCAAAGACACCAAGGAATTATGTTTACTGAACAGCCATGCGGGAAGAGATTGTAGTTTAATAGCTCTTTAGATTATATCGTTTTTGCCAAAGCTTTTTATATAGGATTGGGAGAAGCAAAGCCATCCCCGTCAGAGCTGTGTGCTCCTGCGTGCGTTGGGTGGATCCGCAGAGGTGCTGGGACAGAGGCTGAGCTGAGACCCCCGATGCTGTTGCAGATTATCCTGACTGTGCCGGTGGGCACACGCTCTGGAGGGTTGCTGTCTCAACCCTTTGCAACCCTTTTTTTTTTTTTTTATCTGAACCCAAAATTCCCTTTTCTTTCTCCCCCCCCCCCCATTTTTTTATTTCACTGCAGTGCTGGCGCGGGGAGCTCCTGGCACCTTGCAGGCGATGCCCCACGTCTCTCTGCGGCCATGCGGGCATTACCCCCCTTCCCAGCCCCTTGCCCGTGTGCACTTCCATCGCTCCACGTACTGTATTTCCCATCCAAGGCACCTCTTGTCCTTTGGGTTTTCTTTGTTTTTTTAAGCAGCCGAGTTGTGCCTTAGCCAAGGTGGGGGCCGCTCCAGAGCAGGGCTGGGAGGGACCCCGCACGGCATCGAGGGTAGATGGAGTAGGGAAAGTGAAAACCCACCGGAGCTGCATCCCGGGACCAGATGGATTTAGCGGATGGGGGTGATGGACCTCGCTCCCAAGGGCTCGGATCCAGTGGGACCTCCTCTTTGGGAGCTGCTGCACCCAGTGGGGTTCACCCCTGGTTTTTTTGGCTCTTCTCCAGTGGCAGGAGCTCAGGACCCCATTTCAGGGCAGGATGAGGCCAAGGATGCTTAGTCCAAGACAGGGCTGGTTTGCCAGGAAGGCACTGAGGAAGGCTTTTTGTTTGAGTGAGGCAGATTTTGGGGTCCAGCACGGGCAGCTCCCCTCTCTGCAAGGGTCCATCCAGCCATTGATGGAGATTTCAGCTTTTTGCCTCGATTGGGGAATGCCTGCAGCACCCCCTGCCTCAAGTACATCCTGGGGCAGGATCAGGTCCCCAGCACAAGCCCCCCACTCCGGCAGGATCTAGTGAGACCGCGTATGTATCTGTGCTTGCAAAGCTTCTGTATTACTGCCTGTATTTCCTTCCAGAATCAATACAGCCGAACCGTTCCCACCCTGTGTGCTGTCATCATTGCTGTCCTGGAGGGGATTGGTGGGGCACTTTGGTGCACTCCAGCCTGGCGCTCGCTTTTGGTCCAGGGAGGGGATCTCTTTTAGCCCCGCAGCCAGGGCTGGGGCTCAGCACCCTACCAGGGATAGGAGGAAAGCAGGGTGGCCCTGTGCACCCAGACTTACCCAGAGGGGTGCCTGGGGTGAGATGCTGAGAGCTGGGGCAGCCAGGCTCCTTGCAGGGCCAGGAGCACCCCTGGACCTAACAGTGATGGGGCTGGTGGGGAGGGGATAGAATCTGGGGAGAGGGCTCAGAGATTTCCTCCCCCTGGGATTTTGGGGAGCAGACATTCCCCTGAATGGGATGGCCTCAGGGGTTGCAGAACCTGAGTGAGCCCCTGAGTGCAGGTTTGCTCCTACCATGGGGATGGCCTGGGCACCCCGCCAAAGGGACCCCCCTGATCCCCCCGCCCCAGGGCCGTGCCAGGCACTGGAGCGAGGCGGGAGGAGACGCTGGGGAGAAGGAGAGAGCTGTAAAGCCGCCACATAATCGGCTTTACTGGGCACAGCACTGGGGAGCTGCGATGTGAGCGAGCACAGGCACAAGCGGCCGGGGCGCAGGCACAGCCAGGTAGGTGCCCAGGGTGCCCATCCTGGGGTACCCCTCACCCCAGTGTTCGGATGCCTGGGTCACCCCAGCTGCGTGGGTTTACATCGCCCTGGACTTGGGTGCAAGCAGGGCTGAGCCTTGTGAGGGCAGGGGTGCCAAGGAGTCTCAGGGGCATTGCTGCCACCTTCCAGCTTTGTGCTGATTTGTGGAGACCCAGCTGGGTACCCATGTCCCCTCACAGGAAGGTGGGTTACAGCGGTGGATCTCAGAGGTGGGTGCTCGCAGGGTGGCAGGTGACAAACTGGCTCCAGTGCCACCCTCGTTCTGTGCCCCATTTGCCCCTCCCTGTCTCTCCACCAGCTCAGGGATGCCAGCGCCACAATGCCAGGAGAGGTACCCTGCGCAGCCAGCAATGCCAAGGAGCTGCAGCGTGTCCTCTCTGTGCCCCGTCTGGCCCTGAGGTGGGAATCCAGCCTGACCCCGAGCCTTGCACCACCGGGTCCCAAAAGTCATGAGGCTGTGCCCAAAATAGCGGGTTATTGAATGGCGGGGGGAAGCCAACCAAGCTGCTGGGACCTCGTGCTCCTGCCCAGCCATGCTACCAGGAGAAATTAGGTCAGGAGGCAAGGGGAAATGTCACGGGTCCTCCCCACACCCCCCCAAGGGACCCAGGCATCCTTGCACGGCAGGGTCACACCAGAGAAGGGCTGAGCTGGTGGCCTTGCTCCATGCCCCTCCACCACCCTCGATGCCCCATGGCTTGCACAACCTGTGGGATCCCTGCATGGCCCCGTGGGGACCTTGCACAGCCCCATGGGGACCATACACATCTCATGTGGACCTTGCACAGCCCTGTGTAGACCTTGCATGGCCCCATGGGGACCTTGCACAGCCCCATGGGGACCATGTACAGCCTGTGAGGACCTTGCACCCCCCTATGGGGACCTTGCACAGCCTGGGTGGACCTTGCACCCCCCTATGGGGACCTTGCACAGCCTGGGTGGACCTTGCACCGCCCATGGGGAACGTGTATGGCCCATGGGGACCTTGCACAGCCCATAGGGACCATGCACAAGAGTGCCTGTGACAGAACTCCAGCCCCACTCCAGCCGAAGCACAGAGTCAGGGTTAGGTTTCTCCAGCTCCTCCTGCAGTTCCGCAGGGCTAAGCCTGGCTCTGGGCTCCCCTGGTAAGCTGGCAAGAGGGAAATGGGAGCCCAGAGCAGGGGGCTGTGACCCAGCCTTGCTCACTTGTGCACTGAGTAGCAGGGTCTCTGCAGAGGCACCCTGGGGTCCACGGCTGGGTGGGAGCATGGCAACCAAACACAGGGGCGCACATGCTGGGTATCATCAGGCTTTTAGAGGGGGAAAAAATCTAGCACAGGGGAGCCTTGGAGCAACCACTGGGATGGGGTAGAGCCAGGACTGACCCAGACATCTGGCAGCCACCGGGGTTTACCAGACTGGCCCATGGCTGAGCGGGTGCTGAGGGCCCTGTGAGCCCCACACTGGCCCCCTCCAGGCCCCTGCGTGCCCGGGGGGATTAAGGTCAGGCTGCCCCGCTAATCCCAAGGGTAGTTTAAAATGTGAGCTTGTGCCCGCTGCCGCCCCCCAAGGTTGCACCCCAAGGTGCTGCATGTCTTGAGACACCCACAGAGCACCCTTGGGGGGACCAGACAGGAGTGGGGGGACACAGCTTAACCCTTGGGGTGGGAGGGGGCCAGGGCATCTCTGCCTCCCTGCAGCAGGCTTCAGCTAAACCTCCAGTGCTGGCAGGCAAGAGGCACAAGCTCCTTACCACTCCCAGGCAAATGCTCCTGACTTCCGGAGCCCTGTGGGAACTGGGGCAGCAGAAACTGGGGGGGGGGGGGGGCAGCCAAGGGGGCACTTGGGTCTGCTCCCCAGCCCTGGGCAGGACAGGTACCCCAGCATGGGGTGGAAAGGGGCCCTTGGTTGGGCCCATTCCCAGCTCACTGCTTTTGGGGGTGTTGATACTGGCACCCCAGCCTGTGCAAAGAAGCAGGGCTGGCACCTTTCCTGGGCACCTCATGTGTGGTTGTGCAATTGCAGGCTGAGGACAAAGTGACTCGCCTGAGGTCATGCAGGGAAGGCTGTTGCAGAGGAAGGAAGCAGCAATAGCGGGGGATCCTGTTTCAGGGCTCAGGAGACCCCACTTCCACACAGCCAGGAAGGGGAAGGAGGGCAGGTTCCAAAGGAGAAGTGGGATCTGCTGGCGCCAGTTGGGCCATTTTCCCGCAAGGGAAGTTTTGAGAGGGGGAGTGCCATCAACCAAAATTGGGTGCTGCGGCTGCTGTGGCAGTGTGGGGATAAATGTGGCCCGCTCAGAACCGGATCCTGGCAGCTGCTGGTGGCACCACAGCTGGGCCCCAACCCCCTCCTGGGACCCCCCCAAAACCAGGTAGCATAGGCAGCCAGAGCCAGCACGGCTCATCTGGGATGGGTGAGTCATGACGGGGGGCTGAGACAGGGCTGCAGAGGTGGGGGTGCAGGGATGGGGGTGCAGGGACATGGTGCAGATTCAGGGATGCAGAGATGCAATGTGGATATGGGGATGCAGAGATGGGGGGTGCAGGGATGTGGTGTGGGTATGAGAGCACAGAGATGGGGTGCAGAGATGCAGTATAAATACAGAGATGCAGAGATGGGGGTGCAGGGATGCAGTGCAGTTTCGGGGATGCAGAGATACAGTGTGGATATGGGGGTGCAGATATGGGGGACAGGGATGGAGGTGCAGGGATGCAGTGTGGATATGAGAGTGCAGGGATGAGGGTGCAGGGACGCAGTGCAGATTTCGGGATGCAAAGATACAGTGTGGATATGGGGAACAGGCATGGGGGTGCAGGGCTGCAGTGCAGATTTGGGGATGCAGTGTGGATATGGGGGTGCAGAGATAGTGGGCAGGGATGGGGGTACAGGGATGTGGTGTGGATATGAAGGTGCAGAGATGGGGTGCAGGGACACGATGTAGTTACGAGGGCGCAGGAACGTGTCAAGAGGGGTGTTGGAGGGGACACGTGGGTGTGCAGTTGTGTGCATGTGGGGTGTCTGGGTCCGTCCACATCTGCGGCGCGGGGGGATGGGGTGGGTGTGCACTGTCATGCATGTGTGCACGCGTGTGTAGGTCTGTGCTTGTCGGTGCCGGTGAGCATGCCGGTGTGCACCCACCCGTGCCTATGCACGAGCCCAGGGTGCGCAGCCGTGTGTCCATCTGTCGAGCTTGTCCGTGTGTCCGTGTGTGGCTGTGGGGGGGGGGTGAAGGCCAGCCGGAGCCGGCGGCCGAGGTAAAGCTGTAACCATGGCGACGAGAGCAGGATCCGGTGGCCCCGCAGGGATGCTGGTCCCTCCAGACCCCCGCGGCCGCCCGGGCGCGGGGGCTGCCACAGGTCGGTACCACCGCACCGGGACTGGGGCCGGGCTGGGGGTGCCTCCCCCGGGGGGGTGAGGCAGAGCCAGGGCTGGGGGCAGTCGCCATAGCGGGGATGGGCTTTGGGGACACCCCCCCCAGACAGCTCTGATGCTGCAAGGCAGTGACAAAGGGGCTGAGATCCCAAGGCCAGGGAGAGACTCCCTGCATCTCCCACCTTGCAGCCTTGCCTTTGCCCCGCCCCATATCCCCCTTTCTTCTTCCCATAGCTCCTTTGCATCCCTCCACATCTCCTCTCCCCCCGCCCAATTCCCTCCTGCACATCCTCCTGCCTCCTTCCTGCACTACCCCACATCTGTCCCCACCCTTTGCATCCTGCCCTTTGCATTCCTCTTGAATCCCTCCCCTATCTCCCACTGCACCCCCAGTTTCCTCCCCTGCATCCTCCCATATACTTACTGCACCTCCCCACACACACACCCCTTGCTTTCCATTCCCACCCCACTCACTCCTGCTCTGGGTCTGGGGGTGGATTGAAGGAGCCTCCCTCAGGCTGCCCCAGCCCCTGACTTCTGCCTGGGTGTTGGAAGCATCCCCACACCCCCTGCCATGCCACCGGGATACTCCTGGGGTGGGGGACATGGGCAGGGGGTTAGCATCAAGCAGCAGAGAAGGACCACACATTTCCCTGCTGCGAGGGGACCCCAGTTCCCAGCTGCCCAGGAAACTGAGGCACGGGGAAAGTCTTGGCAGGCGGGAGATCAGTGCCAATGTGGCCACCAGCTTAACGTCTGCCCTGCGCCATTGTGTCTCCCTTGCTGAGCACAGAGGCTGGGTCTGGCTCTTTCCCAGGGCAGGTTAAACCACTTTGCAAGGAGGATGTGTGTTTATTGGCAGCATAATATTCCCTGGCTTGGAGGGAATCTAGAGAGTGGGTGGGACAGGGAACGAAGTCCCATGGAGCCACGACCGTGGTGAACCCAAAAGCACGAGGGAAAACTAAACTACCCCAATGCTGAGAGGCCCTTGGCAACACTGGCTTTCATGTGCCAAATCCTATGCAGGGAGGCTGTAATGCTCCCCCCACCCCCCCGCATGTCCCCCCAGACCACTTTGGCCAGGGGACCCAGAAAGGAGGAGGGACAGGGCTGTGACAAAGCTTCAGCTCCCCATGTCACTGGAGCAGCCTTGAGGCTGCTCTCACTTCACACCCTGTATCAGAGCTGGCTTGTGCCAGGGGAACACTCTCTGGGGGCTTTTCCCAGACCCGCCACGTTCCCCTGAGCCTTCAGCCTCACCAAGGAGCCTCTGCTCCCTTTCCCATCCCTCCTCCCCCTCCACCAGCCCTGGTGGCTCCGGCCCAGGGCAGAACAATGCGGCCAGTCCAAGCCTCCATGCGACCCCGTTTCTCAGCCAACCCTTCACCAAGTGGGAAATCCGGGGCAGAGTAACCTAGTTTCTGTGCTTACAAGGAGCTTTCTGTCCCAGCCAAGCAAGGTGGCGGGGAAAGCGCTGCCCTCCCAGGGCTTGGTGTCCCAGCGGGCAGATGGTGGCACCGGGAGAGGCAGGTAAGGAGGCCCTGACAGGCCAGGATGCTCCTCAGCCTTGTCTGGAGTGGGATATTGGGGTACCTCAGATGTGGCTCTGATGTTGTGGGGGACCCCAAGGCTCTGGCTTCGGTGGGTTTCTCACTCACAGCTGTCCCAGAGCAGCCTGGGCTGGAGGATGGAGCCTGCAGGGAGCCAGGACAGCTATGGGCTCTTTGTGGCTGGGGCGATGCTCAGCCCCAGGGGTCTGTTTGTGGGTGCAATGCTCAGACCCGCTGTCGATCCTCACAGTCACAGCAGGAGAAATGACATTGCTTTGCTTTCACCCCAAAGATTTCCACAAAGCCAGGAAGAGAACCCAAGCATCTGGGCACCTGATTTCCCCGAGCACCCCAGTCGGAGGAGCAGAGCACCCCAGCTCCCATCCCGACTCTCTCCACCAGGCTTCGCTGCCCTCCCTGTTGGGGTGCAACGCAGGCGAGGCAGGAGCAGGCGCCCGCTGCCCCAACCTGCTGAGGCTCGTCCTCTTCCAGCAGGACTTTCTGGTTCCTGCAGTCCCCGGTGAAGCCACACAGGGCTGGGCTGGGCCACAGCGAGCCCTGCCACGAGCCAGGTTGGAAGCCTGGCAGCGTGGCCGGACCTTGGCCAGGCACTGGGCATGGGTCTGTGGGGGTCTTCTGGCCACAGCTCCCTGGGGCCAGGCGCCTGCCAGGTGCCGATGCTCCAAGGACGGAGGTGAGCCAGCTCTGTCCTCACCCGCCGGAGAGGTAATGCCGCTCGCTGGGGAACACGGTGGCTGCCTGCAAGGGGTCCTGGGGACCACACGGTTCTTGAGACATTGCTCTTTCTCCATTGCTTCTGGCAAGAGCTGCAAAAAAGAGCTGCAAGAGCAGGGTGTCCCGTCCCCCCGCCCCCCAGTTTTTGTACCCTCTGGCTGCTGATGGAGCCGCACAGAGGAATCCCTGATGGGGATGGGCGCTGTGGGGCTCTGCAGGGGCAAAGGCAGGAGCATCTGGACACCCCTGTGCCAGGGAGGTCTTGGTGCAGGGAGCCCAGCAGTGTGTGGGGACGCCTCTACCTCTGCCAGGATGGCGGTGGCAAGCTCTCGCCCATATTCAGGGGCCATCCACGGTTTGAGGCGCTGGGGCCCCATGGCCCCCCCCGTGCTGGCTGCTGGCTTCCCCCCTCTGGTTTCCGCTCAGTGACGGCACTTGCCCTAAGCCTCTCTCTTCCCGCAGGGATGGTGCTGGGACCTTTGAGGGGTGCATCCCTGCCACCCCCCGCCATGCCCACAGCTGCCCTCCGCTTGCTCTGCGGTGTAGTGATGCCAGCTGCCATGCTCTGCGCCGAGCCCCTGCCCCGCATCACCTTCCCCAGCGGTGAGTACGACACTGAGAGAGCAAAATGGCTGGGGAGGGGATGGGGACAAGCTGGGTTGCGGGGGGGGACAACATCAGCTTTAAAGAGCATCTGTCCCGAGGGTTGAGCATCCAGCATCAGGGACCCACGGGCTGCTCTCCATCACAGCCTTCCCATCTCGTTACCCCTCTCGTTAGCCCTGCACAGGGCTGGGACAGTGGGACAGCAGCTCTGGGGCAGGGGACAGGTGCTGGTGGCAGCAGGGCGATGCAAATGGCTTCGGGGCTGCCGTGGAGCCAGATGTGATGAGGCTGGTTGGCACCCAAACACCTTTGGGAGTGGGAGCTGGGTGTACCCCAGGGTGCCAGCTCTAGCAGAGCAATTTTGGGACCCGCCTGGCACCTGGGGATCTGTGCAGGGCCACCCTGGAAAGGGAAGGCTGCCTACTTGGTGGGACAGGGCACCGCATCCTGCCTGTGTGTTCAGCCAAATGGCAGGTGGCAAAGAAAGGGGTTTGGCAGTGCTGTGGTATGGCGGCGTTCGGGCAGGCGGGAGAGATCTGTGCCCCCATGGCAGGGCCGTGCCCTCATGAGGTCCCTGCCCGTGCTGCCACTTCCCCTTCCCCATGCAGCCATTCTGAGAACTGCAAAATCTCCCTTTTCTTTTTCCCTGTTTTGGTGGCTGGCAGAGGCAAACAAGAAGCCTGCAGCCCCAGCTGTGCTTGTGGGCACCGTGGGGGCTTGTAACCCCCCCAGGCTGGCACCTTGGTGTGGTGGATCCCCCAAACGGAGCATCACCCCATAGCCATGGCCCCAAAGCATCACAGGCACAGCTTGCAGCCCAACAAGGAAAAAAGCACTCTATTTCTTACAGGACAGCAAAGCAGCATCAGAGGGTGAGGGATGCACGGGCTTTGCAGCCTGGGGACGTTCAGCTCTTGCGGCAGGACGCAGAGGGGATGGTGGGGAGGTGGGGACCTGGAGGGGGAAGTGAGGATGGCAATGGGGGGGCCGTTGGGGAAGCAACTCACCCCATTTCCTATGTGAGAAGTGACACAAGCCGCAATGGCAGCTGCTGCCACATCCGCCCAGCGTTGATGGTGGTGGTGGTGCTGGGCCATGTGTCTGTGTGTCCCTTGGTCCCCATCATCCCCTTTTGCTCCTGCCAGGGGACCCCCGACGGACACTGACCCATTTCAGCCAGGAAAACGTCTCCCACTACGACATCTTCCTCCTGCATGAGAGCGAGGAGGAGCTGTACGTGGGGGCCCGTGACCGGGTGCTGGCCCTGACCGTTGGCACCCCAGGCAGCATCCGTGCTAAAGCCTCGGTGAGCAGCAGCTGCTTTTGGGGAGGCTGGGGGGGGGTGTCCTCTGCTGTGCCTCAGTTTCCCTACTCGGGCTGGGCGGTCGTGGCCTGGCTCAGCAGTTGTGGACCCTCTCCCTTCCCTCCGCAGATAATGTGGGGACCCACGGCCGAGAAAATCTCCGAGTGTGCTTTTAAGAAGAAGAGCCAGGAGGTGAGAGAGCACCGGGGTGGGGGGGGTCCCACAGAGCTGTGGGGATGCTCAGCCCCTGCCTCTGCTCTTTCCCTCCCCCCCCAGACCGAGTGCTTCAACTTCATTCGGGTCCTTGTGGCCCTGAACCAGACCCACCTCTACGTCTGCGGGACCTACGCCTTCAGCCCCGTGTGCACCTACATTGTGAGTGTCCCCACCAGCCAAGGACGGAGACAAGGGGGGGGTCTCCAGACATGTGGCATTGCCGTGAAGAACCACAAAATACTGGCCCAGGAGCCCCAGCGGGATGGGGGATTTGAGCTAATTGCATCATGGGAAGTCCCCTGGGATGTGGGGTGCTGGGTGCCCCCCGCCACCAAGATGCATCTTTGAGTTTCATGCACTAAAGGAGCCCATGGTGTTTCTAACCACGGCTGCCAGCGCCCTTACACTTGCCAGGTCCGATGCAGATGGTAAACCCCTGATTTTTGGGTCCCAGTTCCCTCAGGTGACCCCAGGCAGCCTCTCCTGCCTCAGTTTCCCCACTTGCTGAGCACACGGTGAGCACCGCAGCTTCCCCACAGGCCAGAGGGAGTACACAGCCATTTCTTGCAGATTTGGGCTTTGTTTTAACTCCATCGGCTGATTTTTCTCCCCTTTCCCACAGCAACTGGAGAACTTCACACTAATGTCCAGCAGCAGAGGACAACCTTTCCTGGACGGGAAGGGCCAGTGCCCCTTTGACCCCCAGCACACCTACACGGCCCTGCTGGTGGGTGAGTACAGGGCCAGTGGCCCCCACGGGTGGGCACCCATCCCTGGGATGGAGTGGAGGGTGACAGTGTGTGGGGGTGTCTCCCTGCTACAGCTCACCCCCACCCTGTCCCTGAGCAGATGGCGAGCTCTACGCTGGCACCATGAACAACTTTCAGGGCAACGAGCCCATCATCTCCCGCTCACTGGGCAGCCGGACCCTGCTCAAGACGGACGCCTTCCTCCGCTGGCTGTCAGGTGATCAGGGAGACAGTCCTTGGGAGGCCTCCCTGGCCCCCCTCACCCTCCCCGTGCCAGGGGGTGCCCGCAGCAGCCCTCTCCTCGTTCCACCTCCTCACCTATCTGCCCCGGCTGTGCCCCACAGCCGACGCTGCCTTCGTGGCCTCCTTCAGCATCCCGGGAGATGACAAGGTCTACTTCTTCTTCGAGGAGACAGCCGATGAGTTTGATTTCTTCGAGCGGCTTCTGGTGCCACGGGTGGCCCGTGTCTGCAAGGTGGGTGCAGGGACGACAACAGAGGACGATGATGGCAGATGATGAGGGTACCCAGCTCCTGTCACCCCGGGGCTGAGCATCCTCCTGGCTCCCACAGAGTGATGTCGGGGGGGACAAGGTGCTGCAAAAGAAGTGGACGACGTTCCTGAAGGCCCAGCTGGTGTGCTCGCAACCCGGCCACTTCCCCTTCAACGTCATCCATCACGCCTTCGCTCTGCCCCGCCGTGACGGTGGTGCTGACTTCTATGCCGTCTTCACCTCGCAGTGGTGAGTCCTGACACCCAGGGGTGCTGCAGGTGCAGTGGGGACCCACGTCCTCCCCATGCCCACTTTGCTGTCCCTGCAGGCAGGCGGGCAGAGCGGGCAGCGCAGCTGTCTGTGCCTACAGACAGGAGGCTCTGGAAGAGGTCTTCGAGGGCAAGTACAAGGAGCTGAACAAGGAGAGCTCCCGCTGGACGGTCTACGGTGGTCCCGACATGAATCCCCGGCCCGGCAGCGTGAGTGCTGCCTACCTCGGGGATAAGACCCTCCCGGGGGATGATGCTGATCCCCATGGGGAGGGGCTTGTCTGTCCCAGTTTGCCCTGTATGCTGGCAGTGGGGTGAGATGGTGGTGGTGGTGCAAGTGGGATGGGAAAGGGGGAGGGTTCCCTTTGCACCCAACTGATGCTGTCACAGGGCAGCCTGGTGGTGTGTGCCCCCCCACTCCCCGTGCCTCAGTTTTCCCATGCCAGCACTGACTCCTCTCTCCCTGCAGTGCTACATGGGTCCCTCCTCTGACAAAGCCCTCACCTTCATGAAGGACCATTTCCTAATGGACGGGAAGGTGTCACCCACCCAGGGGCAGCCGCTGCTGGTGAAGACGGACATCACGTACACGCGCATCGTGGTGGACGAGACTCATGGCATCTCAGGGGCCACCTACCGCGTCATGTTCCTGGCCACAGGTGGGTTTACGTGGGGGTACACACGGGGTACCTGGTCACCCCTCCTACCCTTCCCTTGGCCTCCCAAAACACCAGTGATGTCCCCTGTTCCCCCGCAGTGGAGGGTTTCCTGCACAAAGTGGTGGAGCTGCCCGGGGGTCCTCACATCGTGGAGAGCATCCAGCTCTTTGAGAGACCGGAACCGGTGAAGAATCTACTGCTGGCCCCGGGGAAGGTAGGCGATGCAGGTGACCCAACAGCCCACCCCAAGCCCAGCATGGGGAGGGCAGGGGGGGAGGCTCAGCCCGGCACCTCTCCCTCCCCAGGGCATCCTCTATGTGGGTTACTCCAGCGGTGTTCTCCAAGTCCCATTGGCCAACTGCAGCCTGCACCAGAGCTGCGCCGAGTGCGTGCTGGCGCGGGACCCATACTGCGCCTGGTATAGCCTTGAGGGATCCTGCCAGCCTACCCGTGCCGCAGCCGCCACCGAGGACATGTGAGCTGGGGAGGCGGCAGGATGAGGATGGGAAGGGGGGGTGCGGCCGGGACCGGGATGCTGATGCCACTCTCCCGGTCGCAGGAGCGCATGGCTGCAGGACGTCGAAGCGGGGAGCCCAGCCACCATGTGCCACCGCGGGAGGAGCGTGGCCATGCCCCGAACCTGGGGGGCACAGGAGGATCCCGTAGCAGAGAGTTGAGTATGGGGGCATGGCGGGACGGGGGGGGGTGCAGTGGGACCAGGACTGGCGGGAGGGATGGGGCACATGGGGTGCACTGCATCACCCTGCTCTCCTCCTCCGCAACTCACAGGGCTCAGCCCCCCGCTTAACGCCGTGGTCTACTTGCGGTGCCCCCGCCACTCCGCCCTGGCCAACTACAGCTGGCAGCAGCCCGATGGCCAGGGGGGCCGGGGGGACACGGCGGTGCTGCCTAACCACACGCTGGTGGTCATCATGCAACGAGGGACTGCTGGCACCTACAAATGCCGGGCCACTGAGAACGGCTATACCTGGACCGTGGCTCACTACCAGCTACAGGACCCCAGTGGGGTGGCCCCCCAGCTGGACGAGCTGGCTGAGGAGGACCTGGCCTGGGGGTCTTCAGTCCCTGGCACCCCCCGGTCTTACTGGCCCCAGTTTGTCACCGTCACCGTGCTGCTGGCTGTCACATTGGCCGCTGCCGCCTGCCTGGCCCTCCTTGCCTACCACGACCAGCTCAAAGCCAGGAGCAAGGTACGGGGGTGCAGCACACCCCATAGCCCCCCATCCCAGCGCCGGGAGAAGGTACCCCTCAATGGGGGGACCGGAGAGCCCTCAGCACCCGGAGTCCCCACCGAGGAGGAGGAGGAGGAGGAAGGCTCCCGTGCTTGCTGCCTCCAGCTTGATGGGGACATCGATGTCGATAACAACAGGCTTCACGTCCCAGCTGGGGACACAGTGTGACGCCGCCACCGGGTCGGGGAGCCTGTGGGGAAGCAGTAGACTGTGGGAGATGATATGAATGTGAAGTTTGGGTTTTTTTTTTTTAATTTAATACACATGTTTTAACATAAGGTAACATTTTGGGGTAGTGGCAAGGGGCAGCAGGGTGGGATGGGCCCCTGGGAGCAGCGGGGGAGGCAGCAAGGGGGTGGGATGGGGCAAGGAGGTGGGGTGGGTGGCGAGGAAAGGACATGGGGACAGGGAAAGGACGTGGGCACAGAGAAGGGACGTGGCCATGGGGCAAAGCCATGGGGCCGAGGGCAGGATGTGGCAATCAGGCAAAGACATGGGGTGGGGACGGGCAGAGTCAGTGGATGCTGACACTGGTGTCACCCCAGGAAAAAAACTGGGATCCATAAAACCTCCAAAATGGGGAAAGGTGAGCCTGGATGGGCTCCATGGGGTGACCCCACAGGCACCCACCCTGCGCTGCCAGACCTCCCCACCCTGCTCCCCACCGCCCTGGGTGCTGGGGGGGGGGGCCACAACACCACATCACCCTGACTCCCAGACAACCAAGGTGGTGGAGCCCCCCCCACCCCAGCTGCACCCCAGGGTTGGCCCCCACTGCTTTTTTTGATGATGTTGAGCCTTCTTTTTTTTAAGACAAACCAGCTGTAAATTTTCCTGCTCTTTGTACATGTGATTTTTTTTATTAAAAAGGAAAAGCTACTGCGTTGTGCTGCTGGGCCCAAGGAGCAGCCCCAGAGGGGCAACGCCAGGCCCCTTGGCCTCAGGCCTTCATGTGCGTGCAAGTCTGTGCAACCTGGGGGGTGTGCAAAATGTGAGTGCACCTGCACATCTGTGTGACATGGAGGTGTGCAAGGCGTGCGTGCATCTGCAGTACGTCTGTGGAATGTGCAAGGCAAGGGTGTGCGAGGCATGCATGGGGGCAACGCGTGTGTGGGGAGCGCACATTCATGTGCAACACAGGGGTGTGGAAGGGTGCAACGTGCAACCTGGGGGTGGAACGTGTGTGCACATGCAGTAGGGGGGGTCTGCAGGGTGTGCATGTGCAACGAGGGGCGAGGAGCTGGGGGACGGGGGGGGGGGCCACACCCTACCCCACAGGAAGGGGGAAACAGCCCTCTTACAGCTGCCCATCACTCCCTTCCTTTTGGTGCATCTCTGCTGTTTTCCCCACCTCCCTGCGCCCTCTGCCCTTCCAGCAGCCAGCACGGGAATTCTTTCCCGGAAACACAGGAGTGGCACCCAGCCGTTAAGTGCCGCTGTCCCTTTAAGAGCTGCAATTCGGCTCTGTCCCTTTAAGAGCTGTAATTCGGCTCTCCCTGTAAGATTAGGGCGCAGCTGCGGCCTCCCGCCGTGCTTATGCGCATTCCCTCCCCTGCGCGTCTCCCCTGGGCACGGCGGTCGGCCCGGCCGGAAGCACGCGGAGTCACTTCCGGAGCGGCGTCAGCCCTTCCCCAAGATGGCGTCGGTGCTTGGGCGCTGATTGCTCGGGCGACGCGTGAGGCCCCGACGCTCTGCCCGCCGTTCACTTCCGGCCGGCGGCCGCCGACTGGGGGAGAGCGGCCATGGGGTGGCGGGACCGGCCGGCGGCGGGGCGGGACGGGGCGGGGGTCTCCCGCCCGCCGGCCTGAGGTGAGAGCGTGGCGGAGGCCGGGCATGGAGGCGCGGGGCGGGTATGGGGGGGGGGGGGGGGGACTCGGTTGGGGGGCGGGAGGAGGAGACCTGGCCTGGGCGAGTGGCGGCGGGGCAGGACGGTGGTGGCCCGGCTAGGGGCCGGTTGGACGGTGGAGGGGAAGGGGGGGGGGCAGCTGCTGGGTGAGTTTGGGGGACCCTGGAGAGTCTGGCTGTGGGGCGGGACGGTGGGGGTCTGCGGCAGGGGGGCGTGATGGGGAGCACCCGGGGCAGCCTGCCGAAGCGTGGAGGGAGCCGGGGTGTGTGTGTGTGTGTGCTTCGGGTCGTGCTGGGAAAGCGGGGTGAGGGGGAGCGCGGGGAAGGTTTGGAGGAGGCGGTTTGGCTCAAGACCCGCTTGGTTGAGGAGGCGGGTGCTGTGGCGGTGAGGGGCCCAGGGGCAGGTGGGGAAGGGGATGGGGGTTCCCTGCGCCTCCGGGGCTGCGGGAAGCAAAGCTCCCTGGGGAAGAGAGGAGGACATGGCTGCGACCTGAAACCACGGTGCTGGGAAAGGCTTTTTGTCTGCCCAACTGCTGATCCGCTCAGTGACCTTGAGTGGGTCCTGTGCCAAACTTCACACACGTTTGTCACCTTTAGAGTGTGTCAGATTTTTTTGTCTGGCCCAAGGTAAGCGCCAATGGCTTTATCTATAAGGTAGGAGGGTGGTTTGCTGTGCCAGCTGCCTAGCTCTTGCACGCGGCCTTCTGTGTACAGGAGGGGGTGGCGAAGGCAACACGAGGCTGTGGGTGCGCTGGGAAGTGCTGGCCTTAGAGTGTCTCTGCCTCACCGTTTACAGAGAGACAGCTGCTCACAGAGGAACTGCAGATCTTCAGTGAGGCTGGTTTTATATCCACTTCCACCCTGGGGTAAATTTAAGGAGTGCAACAGTAAAGACTTTGAAAATGGAGCTGCCTACTTAGACCAGGTTCGGCGTAGCGTGGCACGGATAAAAGGCTTCAAATTGGAGAGACTTGTAGTGGATTTGTTTGATCTCGTGCTTTCCCACTTGAGAGGATCTCCACAGGCAACCGCATATAGTGGTTGGGGCTTGGAAAGGCGGCCCCGCCGCCTGCTTCTGGATAGTTCCCAGGCTGTCATGCTAAGGCATTAGTATGCTGAGCAGGAGACATCCTTGGCCAGGGGTACACAAAGGCCCTGTCTCTGTTTGCCAAAGAATCGTATTTAGGTACAGCTGCAGCAGAAACGGTTTGGAGAATGGATTGATGGGGCTGCATTAAAAAGAAGATAAATTGGGGGGGGGGGGGGGGGGGGTGTCATACTAAGTTGTGGTCTGTGTTTAGAAGACTGAAACTGTATCCTGTAGGTCATACCACAAACTAGCGAGAGAGCAGGAACAGGTACAGTCTGCTTG
Source organism: Aquila chrysaetos chrysaetos (assembly GCF_900496995.4). Lineage (NCBI taxonomy): Eukaryota > Metazoa > Chordata > Aves > Accipitriformes > Accipitridae > Aquila > Aquila chrysaetos. The sequence continues at coordinate 26,747,934 of NC_044012.1, forward strand.
GTAATCCTCTGCTTTAATTTCTAGGCAGAAATTCAAGAAATGCTTTTCTATTCATTGTGAGAAGCCACCATCTGTATAGATCTATTGAAGTGTAGTTTGAGTGTGGAAACTGTTCAAGTGTTGAAGTACAGAATGGCTCCGTGAGCGGGAGGGAAGCTGGTGTACTTGTATTTCATTTTGGAGGCCAGATTAGTTCTTTTGAGATTTAGCAATTACTTTTGTATCGATCTCCCCCAAATTACTTGAAAGATCATCAAAGAATTGCTGAAACTGGATGCAACAGGTTCACTGCTCTGAGTGAGGCCCTAGATTTAATTTCTGGAAGAATAAACGCTCTCAGCAAAACTCTCATCTTGGCAGAGCAAGAATTGTGGCTGTGGTGGTCAAATCAAAGCATGCCTGGTGATGCCAGGATGCCTTCCATCTTCACCTCCCCGCAGGAGGAACTTATGGCTTTGATTGCTTGTGGGCCCTGGGATTAAAGTGACATTGTCTTTCTAATTTAGATCCTGAATTAAAGTAGTTATTAGTAAGAGTCAAAAAAAAGTACAGTTATTTCCTCAAGGAGGTTATGGCTAAAATTCTAAAAACAAAGCACTATAGCACGTAAAACTAAATAAAAGTCAAGGATACATTTTTTTATTATTATTTATTTGTTTTCCTTATGCAGCAATGAGGATTTTTCTTAGTAGGTACACCTTATCTTTCACATGGGGAGCTCTGTTACATATGGTTCAGTTTTTGGGTGGCAGAGGAGTTTGGAGTATGGACTAAACCCTCAGGCTTCACCAGGAAATTGCATTGGCTAGACTTTTTTTTTTTTAATAAAATATTAAGCTAGTGGGGCTCCTAACAAGAACAAAATAATGTTTTTGTAGGTACTGTGTGCAGATAATTCCTGTGTAGGAAGCTTTTTGCTGTCTAATTATGCCTGTATTAGTGAACCAGTAATACTGTAATTATAATTAAAGCAACATGACTTTTGTTTAGACAAGCCATGGTGTTTGTTATGTGTTACCTGTCAAGTCAATTGACTGTAACAATGAAGTGTAGTTTTCTTTGTACTAGGTGAAATAGGGTTTCCCCCACCCTCCCTGTTGGACCTGGATGCCCTTGGGTATTTTTAACTTCACTGCCCATCAGCAGGAGCCGTGGCAGCCTGTAATGCTCTTCGCTGATGTTAAGCAAATATTTTGTCGGCAGATAGGCAATGAAATGGTCTGTTAATAGCATCCCCCTTACCTTCCCACTGTAATTTCATAATTGTGATTTCTTCTCCGTGCCAGAGGTAAATAATCGCCCATTGTTTTGTTATTGCATTTCTAAATCAAATGGCTCTTGACTGTTTGAGCTCTCTCTTCATGAAGCCTGCAATTTGGAGACATTTACGCTATGGCCTTTCTGCATTACACTGATAACGTAAAATGGCCCCCAAATTGGTGTATGGCGTTGACCACATCTCATGTTAAATTTGAGTTCTCACTCGGTCTAGATTCAAAGTGAATCTGTTTTCAGATCTCTGGTTTTGGCACACTTGTTCCAGTTTCTGCATTTGCAAGTGGAGCTACTTGGTATTGCTCTGCTCTCCAGCAGTTCCGCTTGTGCCTGTGCACAGACTTCAAATGCCCGTTTGCCAGAGCCTGGAATATAAGCTGTGATGCAGCTGCAGTCAAGCCCTTTCTAATAATTTAGCAGTCTATTATTCCTGAAGACTCGTAGGCTTTTTTTGATAAGGAAAGAAAGTCCTTGTGGTCAGTGAAATAATCAGTTTCATGCTGGGTTGATTCTTTGAGATGCTCTTCTCTTTTTGCTTGTATATGCCTGGCCCTGCAAGGACGTTCACTTATTCCAAGCTTAGTTAATCATGCACCAAGTTAGAGCAAATTATGGCCAAAAGGGAGGTGGGTGGAACTACTGAGAGTCTTGTCCTGGGGAAGCAGTTGTTTGTGATTGCCGGGACATGACTGCCTGCAGGATGAGACACAGCGATAGTGCATCAGGGGCAGGAGCCAGGTTCAGGAAGGGTCTGCTGGTGGAGGCTGAACCAGGACCTCCCCTCCTTGTCCCTCAGTTCCTGGTGCTCTGAATGCTGCCGAAAGTGGAAGCATGGCAGGTTTGTGAGTGTTACCATACGAGAATGATGATGCAGTATTGGAAGTGAAGATGAACTTTGCTCGCTGAAAATCTCAGTTAGGTATTGGTCACCTGAGAGATCCTTGGGCTGTGATTTTTAACCCTTTCTTTTCAGGGTCTTGGTCATCAACGTGGAGACTCTACGTGGCTGTTTGCATTTGCCTTGTTCTCCCATCGTTGCTCCTTTTTTCATGACCTTCTCTTCCCCCTTCCCTGGCATGCATCACCCTTCAGATTTAGGAAGGTCAAAATGGAAATGCCCAGAAAAATGTGTCTAATTTGTGCAGGGAATCTGGAAATGCAAATGGAGACCTCTCACTTCCTCCTTTGTACAGAGCCTGGAACTGAAAAGTGACATCCTGACATCTAGGAGCATCACAAACCTGGAATGACTGGGGAGAAGCTGCTTTGGTTGACAACCCATAAACCTGCATGTTCATTAAAAGGTAGTGCTTGCTGTTGGAGCAGTGCTCTTCCTCTGTGGATCTCAAACTGCTTTGCAAAGTCTGGCAAGCTTTGCTTTGCAGCAGAGTAGTCTGGAACTGTAGTGAGAACTGCCATGTATGCAGACTGCTGTTAGAGTTTAACAAATAGCTACGGTGACATCAGAAGGTGCTGCCATCAACCACGTGATACGGCCCTGCTTCCTGAGGTTACAGTCCCACCGCTCTGCCAGCAGAACAGTTTGTGCAAGGGCTCTCTGTGTACTTCCGGAAAATCAGCAAAGTTAGGTGACGTAGGCTGCTTTAGCTAACTTAGGTACTTCGTCATCTACTGAAAGTGTGTCTCATTTCAGATGCCAACACTTCCAGTCTAGTCAGTCAAGATATGAGGGCTGAGCCTGGATCTGCTCTGTACTTTTGAGGTAGATCTGGGGCATACCACCTCTCCTACCCCACTCCAAGGAGTCATGGAAGACAAACGCAACATCCCCATCATTGAGTGGGAGCACCTGGACAAAAGGAAATTCTACGTGTTTGGGATTTGCATGACTATGATGATCCGGGTGAGCGTTTACCCTTTCACACTCATCCGGACACGGTTGCAGGTTCAGAAGGGCAAGAGCCTATACAGTGGGACTTTCGATGCTTTTGTGAAAATCCTGCGGACAGAAGGGACAGCTGGGCTCTACCGTGGCTTTTTGGTCAACACTTTCACCCTGATATCTGGACAGTGCTATGTGACAACATATGAGCTCACTCGAAAGTATGTGTCACGGTACAACAACAACAATGCTGTGAAGTCTCTGGTGGCAGGTGGCTCAGCCTCCCTGGTGGCCCAGAGCATCACAGTGCCCATCGATGTGATCTCCCAGCATCTCATGATGCAGAGGAGGGGGGAAAGCATGGGCAGGTTTAAGGTGCGGAACCAAGATGGCAAGCGGATGTTGGTCTTTGGCCAAACCAAGGACATCATTGTACAGATTTTCAAGGCTGATGGCTTTAGAGGCTTCTACAGGGGTTATGTGGCCTCGCTGCTCACCTATATTCCCAACAGTGCAGTCTGGTGGCCCTTCTACCACTTCTATGCCGGTAAGTGAAAGGAGACTTTGAATGTGTCTTATCCCAGCAGACCTAGAAGCCCCTAAAATCGACTCTGAAACTGTGGACCCAGTGTGATTTGCTTTCTCTCTTTGAGAAAAAGAGAGAGGGAGCAGAACCTGTCTTGAAACAAACAGCTGTATCCAATTTAAACGAATTCTGCAGATGTTGGGTGGAAGTTTAACAGAGCAGCAGTCTTTCAAATGCAGAGTTAAAGAATAGGGGTCTGAGTGCTAGAGGACTTAAAACTAGATGGCTCTAGGCAAGAGGGACTTGATGCATCTACTTTAACTTTCTCTTCCGCTAATCCCAAATAATGCTTACTTTCTGCCTGGAAGTGGTGAAGGCTGTTGTCTGGCATTGGGCAGAGTTCTGAAGCCACCGTGTAAGTATAGTTCATCCTTCAGTTCACATGGACTCAGGAGTCTTGTATATGGCGAAAAGACTTCTAGAGCCACAAATCTCATAGCAAAACCAAACAACAGGCGGAGACAAAGGCCAAATCTTCCGTGGTTTTGTGTCTTAAGATCATGCTTCAGTTTCTGTAGCTTTAAAACTGGCACCAAGCCTTGTGATATAAAACTACACTTAACAGTATGTTCTCTCTCCCTAGCTCAGCTCTGGTAATCCTCAGGGTGTTCCCAAATACTAAAGATGCTGGCCTGCTCAGATTTACTTTTTTCCCCCTGATAATCCTTTAGATTTCTATCACGCAGCTTTGCATGTGGTTTTTAGACTAATACTTACCTAATAGTAATCTGCCTAAAAGTGATGATAATGAGAGGCTTGGATTTCACTGTACTAGGCTTAAAGTATATCTCAGAAATCACCTGCTTTTAAAAATACAGGTGTCTTGAATGTCTAGTTTGCTTTTCAGAGTGGGCACATTCTGGTAAGAACTGGGAGCGCTGGTTACGCATCAGTGCTGCATTTAAATGGCAACAGCAGCTTGGGATGTTGGTCCAGTCTGAACTTTTTGGGAGTGCTTTCTTCACTCTCTATGTCAACAACTTTTAATACCAGGATCCACTGTATTAATTGTAAGACTTTCATGCCAAAACAGTTCAAAAGTGGACCTCTAAGAACGAGTAAGTTGATATGGACAGAATGGAGCTTGCCTCTTTCAGATATTTGCTCTCTTACCTAGTCTTCTGCAGTGGAAATCAAAATGATGCTAAAATTAAGCCCCAGCTGTCAATACATCTCTACTTTGGCTGCCTTTTCTCGTCCTCTGTCCCTGGATAGTGTGCTGGTCTCGGCTGGCAGCAGCAGGGGTCGTTGAACCTTCCTGGGGGCTCAAAGTACACTTCTGGCAGTGATTCAGATCAGTGTTCTGGGTTGTGAACAGAGCAGCTTACTTCTTTTTTGCCAGATAGACACAACCACCACATCATCTGAAGAAACTGGGACTTTTGGACTGTCTTCCGTACAACTTTAACCAATAAAAGTGGGAGATTCAAATCCTGTTTGCCAGGTAGCAGGAGCAGAATGAGGAAATCCCTGGGATGAGCAGTACATAGTGCTTATCTCCTTAGAGATCCCACAGCGGGATGCCATACAGGTATCGCTTGAACAGTGTGCTCGGTGGTAGTGACAGCTTTCTGGATCTGTGCGAACCTCTACAGACAGCTTCTGAAAGTCTGGCGTAAAGTTTTCCCCTGTGCCTTTTAAAGGGGGGTGAATGTCTCCATGTTCTGTTTTGGGGACATAGAAGCTTATTCCGCCCTGTTTGCCCAGCAAGTCTGAGAGCCTGTGTTTGAGCTGATCAGACGCTGTATGATGGAGCACTGAGCTGCTGGGGTGTTTACGGGCTTGCTCCCTGTGCTCTGCTAACTTCCTGGTTGATGTAGAAAGCACCACTTAGACATGCTGTGGGAGGAGGTGACAGGTTGTAAATCAGGGATTCTGCCCACTGCAAATCAGCCTAAATTAGCAGGTGGAGTTAAGGAACTGATAAGCAGCCACTCATCTGAAACTTTACTCTCTCTCTTCTGTTCCCAGAACAACTTTCTAGCTTGACTCCTAAAGACTGTCCCCATCTCCTCCTGCAAGCTATATCAGGGCCACTTGCAGCTGCAACAGCTTCCACTCTCACCAACCCCATGGATGTCATCAGGGCTCGGGTTCAGGTAAGAGCTCAGCCTGCTTGGCATGTCTGTCTGCAACAACTGCATGATGCAGGGGTGGGGTTCAGTCTCAGCTCTTTGATCTCTGTGGCTTCAGGTAAACTGCTCCCCTTCTCTCTGTGTTCGTAGGTTGTTTTGTCCTAGATATCATGCTGCTTAATTTGCACTCGGCATTAATAGGAGGCAGCTCAGGTAGCAAGGCTGGCTTTGCCTACTTGGACTGCTCAAATGAGGTTCCCCAGCAGATGTGGCATCCTTCAGAAAAGGAGAGGTGCTTCTAGCAGTGTCAGTTTTAGTGAGACTCGAGCTGTCGTGTTGGTCCAGCCCCTTCTAGATGGGGGCAGATAGGAGGAAGGAGGAGACAGGTCTAAGAATCCCACTTACTGCTGCCTCTGTAGGACTTCTTTCTTCCCCCCTGCCCCACTCAGGGAGTTCTGGAGACGAGAGCAAGGTTATTGGACTGGTTGATCTGTAGTCTCTAGAGTCGTCAGTTGGAGCAGAACCCCAGAGCAGCTCGGCATGAAGTCTGGCAGCTCTTTGAATATTCGTTCTGACTTTGCAGGTGGAAGGCAAGAGCTCCATCATCCTCACCTTCAGACAGCTTATGGCAGAGGAAGGTCCCTGGGGCCTGACTAAAGGCCTCTCTGCCCGCATCATCTCAGCCACTCCTTCCACCATCGTCATCGTGGTGGGGTATGAAACTCTGAAGAAGTTGAGCCTCCGCCCGGAGCTGATGGATTCAAGACACTGGTAGAGGCAGCTAGTGGAAGAGAAACCTTCCTTTGAACCCTCCGAACTTGGACCGTCACGGTTGAAAGCTCAGGAGTAGAGGAGAGACAGCTGCCATCTCCTTTGTCTCTAGCTGGTTTCATAGTACAAGGCAGAAGCAAGAGCAACTGCAATTCACCTCTTTAGATTTGATTGTAATACAATGCTCTGCTGCTGTTTCTGCTTAAAACCATCAAAATGTGACCTTTGGCAATGTGCTGTTTGCCTGTGACAGTTCATTCAAGAGCAGCCAGGTGTGTGAATGCATCCTGGCAAGTTCTTAATTCTCTTTTTTTAAATTAAAGACTTACTGGCTGAAGCAAAAAGCCAGTTTATTCTTTAAATTATTTTAATCTTTGCCAAACTTCCGAGGAGGGGAGCCTAACAGGCTGCAGCAGAGCCCTCTGGTGGGTTGGGTGCTGATTGCAGTTGTACTGTGGGAAGCTGGAAGAACAGAATAGACAAGTAAATTTCTCCAATCGCCCACATGTATTTCTAGAAGATGTGAGACGAGAGTAATCTGGAACCACTTAAGACCTTATTTACTGCATTTTGAGTAGTTCTGTACATACCTTTTTTGTATATTCTTGGAAAATGTTTCCTATCTCTCATCCTTCAAACAGCAAGTTGGCTGATAGGCAAGTTAGGAGTTGAGTTGGCTGTTTGTATTTAGCCGATGGCAATTTTGACACCTAACCTATGTTTTAAATCTGTTGTTATTTAATTCTCTTTTTTTAGGGCAGCTTATTCTGATTTCTGGGGGACTGAGTGGTTCTGTGGCCTTGTTCAATGTGAGTGTCAATACTGCATGTTCAGGGTGGCTGCTGCCACTTCCCACCTTTAGTTAGTTTAAGCACAAACAGATGCAGAGTTTGGAAGTGTCAGATTGCTGTGCTGCCAGCCACCGAGACAAGAACTGAACGTGATGTGAGTTACAACTGGATGTGAGGTGGGGAAGAAAAAAAAGCTCCTACTGGCTTTTGATCCAGTTCAAACCTGATTGGCATGTTCATATTGAATAAGAAGTAATGGTTCACTAATACTTTGTAAGTTTAAATCCTGCTTATCCTGTTTGGGAAGGGCAAGGACGGTTCTTTACACACTCTTGCTGGATCAAAATCTTAAGCTATGGTCTGTGTTTTTTACCAGATGCAAACTTACAATCGAGTGATGAAGCAAGAGCCTGCTCTTTGGGGAGGAGGAATGAAGGGATTGTTTGGCTTCACTCTGCTGGTTTCAGTATTTGAGATTTGCCTCTCATGATGCCAGCCCACACATGGTGCTCATCCCAGTTAGTTGTATGTCTGAGAGGTGAGAGATACGCCTCCAAATAACAGATGTATCACCGCCTCTGCTCATCTCGCTGCCATAACGAAGAGTTCTTGGTTGTAGCGTTGATCCTGCTGAACTGTGGCTGCTGCCAGGCTCTTAGCTGTCTTTTCACGTGGGCCTTGCTAAGTGTGGCTCTTGCCTTCATCCTGACATCTGCAGTTCAGCCCGTGCAGAGACTGGACGTGCCACAGTTTCTGCTGGAGGTAGAACAAGTGCAGACAGATGCTGCTGAAGCTGGGAGAGAGACTTTTATGTTTAAGGGCAGAACTTGGTTATAAGATACAGTACTCTTTAATGGGGTTGAAGATGAGTCATCAAAGGCCTTTTAATCCCACCTTTGTTTTCTGCAGCGTTAAATAAGGTGATCTATACCCAAGCCACTGACAGAGCTGTTCAAGCAGCGTGTTCTGCAAGCTGCTCTGCCATTACATTTTTGTTGTTTAAAAGACCATGCCAGTTGGCTCTTTCTGTAATAGCGGATTCTGCTCTAAAAAGTGGAACAGCAGCATCACGAGATTGCAAGGAAGTATCCTGCACGTACGGTAGCCCTGTTCTCACACAAAGGCGGTAGTAATACAGATATTAAACAATAATAATCGGCCTCTGCTGTTTACCAGCAGGGTAAGTCTCAGTGTGTGTCACAGACGCGGGAGACAGCACGACTGTAGGGAGACACTCTCAAGCTTAATATTCCTCTCTTAACCAGCAAAGTTCTTGACAACTAATAAACTTCAGAGACCTTCCATTTGATGCCTGAGTTTAAAAGCGCGTTAGTCTCAGTGAATGCGCTTGCCAGGGGAGCCTGCCAGTTTCTGTCGTTTCACAACGATGCTTTCTTGGTTTTAATGCTTTGCCTTCTGAGTAGCACTAGGAGGGACCTGACCAGCAGAGATTGCCTGAAAAAAAAATGACAGTGACTGCACACAAAGCTGAAAAAGCCAGGAAAAAACAGGCTAAGGCACATGTAGCACCTGAAACCATGGATTAGTTGCAAGCCCAGATCCTCCTTTACAAACTGAGGTTAGTTCTGGTTAGCTCTTACCAGCAGTGGCTTGACAAGGGAAAAATTGCTTTTCCCTCTCTTTCTGTGCTAAACTTGGATTATTCTTCCCCCTTCAAATTCTTCAGGCTCGATTGTTTTATTTTGTTAAATGATCGAGAATATTAGTCTGTGAGGGGACTCGGGTGGGGGTTTCCACGGGGATCTCAAGAGAGGGACGGCTTATTGTATTTACCGCTCTGCTTCAGGGGCTACCTTGCTGTTTCGAAGCATTTCAGCCCCTTGTGGGTTTTTTTTTTTTATTACTTTTTTTTTTTTAAGGCTCAAGCCCTCCTGCCCAGTCCCGGGGGTGAGCTGTCTTCCGCAGGGCTCGAGGCCCCGCCCCACGGCCCTCGAGGCCCCGCCCCCAGCCTCCCTAAGGGCGCCTCCTCGCGCTTCGCGTTGCCGAGGGGGTGGAGCGCTCCCCTCCCCGCATGCGCAGTCAGCGTGGGCGGGCCCCGCATAACCACCAATGGTAGCGGCGCCGCGCGGTGGCGGCAGCCAATGGGCGGCGGTGGCGCGGCCGTTGGGCGGCTGGACATGGCGGCGGAGCGAGGCGGCCCTGTAGAGGCTGCGGCGGGCGGCGAGGACGGCCCATCCGTCCAGGCGACGCCGGGCCGCGCCGAGGTCTTCGCCACCGTGGTGGACACCTTCCTAGAGAAGCTGGTGGCAGCCGGGAGGTGAGGTGGGAATGAGAGCCGCTCTGTGAGAGCCGGGGCCTGGCCGAGCTCTGCCGAGGGGAGGCCCCGGGCCCGGGCACTGACCCCCCCCCCCCCCTCACTGCCCCTCCGGTTTTGCAGCTACCAGAAGTTTGCAAACTGCTACCGCTGCTTCTACAAACTACAGCCCGAGGTGACCAGGAGCATTTACGATCAGTTTATATCCCAGCTGCAGACGTCCGTCAAGGTGAAAGGGGAAGCAAACCCTTAGGGGCAGGGGCTGGGGGATGCGCCTGCCTTCGGAGGGGCTTCAGGCCCAGGTGTGGAAGTGCTGAACATGTTGCTCTTAAGGGTAGCAAATACATTTCTTGAATGGCAAAACCAGAAAGTTAAGACTGCTCCCCAGAGATTCTTCCAGACCTCTTTGTCTTCTCCAGAAAGAGCTGTGGAATCATAGAATCATTTAGGTTGGAAAAGACCCTTAAGATCGTGGAGTCCAACTGTAAACCTAACACTGCCAGCTCCACTGCTAAACCATGTCCCCAAGCGCCACATCTACATTCTTTTAAATACCTGCAGGGACGGTGACTCAATACATGGTGATTTCCAGGATGTAGCCATTGTCCAGGGAAAAGCGAGGGCTCACAAGCGGAATGATGCCTGTGTCAGTTCAGTTTGGGTCCTGCTGAGTCCCTGTGGTGTACTTCCTTCACAGGATGAGATCCAGGAGGTAAAGAATGAAGGGAACCTGGAGCTGCTCTTTAATTCACTCGATAAGATGGTGGAGGAGGCAAAGAACCAGGAAGAGCCTGCGTGGTATGGATGGTCTGGGGAGCACATATGTGTGGAGGCATATTCCTTCAAGGGCGAAAGTCAGCTCCTGTGTGATGTTAGGGTTGTGTCAATGTGCCCTGTAGGCCTTGTGCTGCAGGGGAGTTTTTTAAACCTCATATATCTTAACAGCAATGTCGTTGCATCTAAATCTTCCGAAAACAAGTTTTATCTGTGCTTCTCTAGGTGATGTATCTATGCTTCCTCAGCACAAGGAGGAGGTTAGTGCTGCTGAGACCAGGGGGAGGTAAACTCGATCCTGAATAACTCAAAAGACTGATGGCATGTTTTAGCCACAGCTACTGTTCTAATAGCAGAGCTCACATCAACACTTCTTGTGGGGATGTCTTGCTCAGGGACTCGGCAGGCACTGGAAGTTTTACACGCTGCCTTTTCTTCACCCTAAAGACAGGCTGGGTCTTTTTAATCAAAAGCATCATCACGATTTCTTGTTTCTGTGTTTGGGGATATTAATTACACCCTGCCTGCCTCCAGGCCTCAGCTAATGGCAGAGTTTTGGGAAGGACTCCTCCTGTTCTTTCACATACAGCATTAGGGGGCTACGCAATGGGGTGCCTGTTAGACACGCACGTTCTAGCTGTCCTCAAGCATCCAGTGCCAGAGGAAAATTGCTGGAGTTGGTGAGCCGATACGTTACGGCAGCAACTCAGCTTCCAACTGAGGTGCGTGAGACTAATTGCTATGCGAGACAGTTGCTCTCTGGTTGTTTCACATCCCAGTTTGTTCCCAGGCGTCCCAGTGGGATCCCAGAAGAGGACATTCGCAGTGCTATGGTGCCGTACCTCCTTAAGCACAGGTCGTACTTGCGGAAAATCCTAAAGGAGAAGGAGGAAGAGAACAGGAAGGTAGCAGAGTCTGTGCTTGCAGGGAGGAATAGGATTGGAGAGCTGCAGCAGCTGATACAAGCTCGCAAACATGCCTGGCAGGTAAAAATAAAAAAGAAACAAATAAAACCCCCTTCTCTTTCTTTGCAGCATCAGCCTGAAAGAAACACTATCCTGTGTTTTGACACAGGGTATCCTATTTGACTAGCAAATGTCTGCACTATATTTAAGCCCTCGACTTATCAAAGGCCTCACCAAGAGCCAAATACTGCCAAAATTGGCCTGGGAGGCCTGGGCATTTTCGCTGGAGATCTTGGATGTTTTTTCCTGTGCCCTGGGTGGGGGTTTCTGTGGGTGAGCCTGTGAGATTAGTGGGTTGTATTCCGTATGTGGTGGGGACGTCAGTGTGTATGACGCTGTGTTTCTACCAATCAGCTTGCTTTGTGTCCTGAGCGCTGGCATCTGCGGAAAAAAGCACTTTGCTGAGTTCCATGGTGGTTGTTTTCCTTCCAGGCAATTAGTAAAGAGCAACGAGAACTCATCATGACATTCAAGGAGCCCCAGTGAGGACACGGGGAGTTTCTGCACGTTTCGTGGGGGGAGTTTATCCTCATATTGGAAGCGTGGACAATGCGGTGGGAAGCGGGACTCTGTATGTGGTGTATACAAACCACGCAAACTCACATTCTTCTTGTCAGGCCAGAAGAAACTTGCAGTGGGACTGAAAAGCTGCTGGACTTGCACAATTAGGTCAAAGTTTGTGAAGAAATAAAAAAGAACACAGCAGGATCTTTGGAAATAGATGACAATTTCCTATTCCTTGCTCAGCTCAACAGGGAGGAGAATCCTACAGGTCTGATAGCCAGAGCATGTCTGTACACTCACACGCTTTTTTAGTGCTGTGATAGGCATGACTCTAGCTGACTAAAGCCAAATTTGTGACCTTGCAGGTATTTCAGATGTGCATTAGAGAAAAATAGGTACCTTATGCACAGAGGCTGTGCTGTGCACAGGAATGAGGAGCCAGCAAGCTGTAGCACACAAAGCCCGCAGTCGGGTAAATGCTACCATGGCATTTTGTACAGCTGGAGCATAAATAGCCACGTTGGACTCTTGCCGCGTTTTTGCAGTGTTCATTTTCAGTATCTGTGTGTTTAAACAATTGTTCACCTGTGACCCATCAGAACAGACATGTCAGCAGCTGCTTTATTACAGCAAGTTCCTCGTTGCCATTTATTCTTTTTTTCCAGTTATTTTCCAACCCTGCTCCCCTCCCAGCCAATACGCACTGAGGGCGCTTCTCTGAGGACCGCAGTGTGAAGGATCCGGGGAGGTGCCATTGTGTGTGTGGAGATGAGCAGAGGTTAGAATGGCCCTGCCTCGACTTTGTGGGCTCATGGCAAAAGGATTTAATGTTTTCCTGTGAAACCTCCACGTTGACTCCTGGAACCAAACTGGGTTTGGTTTTACCCATCTGGAGTTGTTCATTACCGTCTCATCAGAAGTTTGCCAGCCAGGGAAGCAGGGACTCACTGGAGTCTGCCTGGTGGGGCATTAATGAAGCCCTGCAAGTGAGGTGTATCTTCAAAATGGAGAAAAAGTCCTTCCTCTGGGCTGGATGGATAAAGAGGAGAGTCTTACTGAGCCTGACACGGACTGATGATGAGTCTATTTCCAACAGACACCAGCTCTGCCAAGGGCAGCAGGTTCTCTGGTCACCTGTTGTTCCTCCTCACCTGTTGTGCTCTTTGGCTGTTAGTGCCTCCCATCCCAAGGAGAGGCTGTGCCCTGCGTGGTGGGGAAGTAATACAAACTCTGACAACAACAGTGGCAATTTCCACCAAGCGCAAGCCTCTGTTTTCAATTAGAGGCAGCCAGAGACTGCGACTGACTGACTTAGGCATATTTTCCTTCTGTCGTAAACAAGACTTCCCTTGCTGCATTATAATCTAAATAAATTGGAGCTGTTGTTCCCCCAGTCTTGGCTCCTGCTGCGTGTGCTTGGCCTGCATACTCTATAGTTTATGGGTTTGTTTGACAAAGGCTCTGGCTTCAGCATTTCTCTCTTCCTCCGCCCTAAAGGCTCTGGTTCCGCTTTTCAAGACAGGGCTGGGATTTATAGGATCTGAAAGTCTGGAAAGTGGTCAGGATCCCAAAGAGGAATGTCACCCCAGGCGGCCCTGGGGGCTCCCACTGCTCAGAGCCCTCCTGGAGTTAAATAGGAGCAAACTCCAGAGGTGGGTGAGCACTGCTGGGGTCTTCTGGTGAGTAGGAAGTAAAAGGATATATGAACAAGAGATCTCCAGCTGCTCCGCTCCCCTTCACCTCTGCTCGGTGCCTGAACCACAGCAGTAGCACACTTTATATTCTCGCAAAGCCCTGTTTTGGGGTTTTAAGAGGTGCTGGACTTCTTTCCAAGGTCCTCTTTCTGGGAGCAGGCACTGCCTGGGGCCCCAGCCCTGACACACAGCATCTGCCCATGGGATGTGGCATGGGAGACCTGTGTGGAGACAGAGGGCAAGGGCGCCTGCTCACCCTCTCCTCCTGGGTCACAGCAGTCAGCCCCGGCAAGGGGCTGTGACAAAGATGCCACAGAAGGAGCACGTGCTGGTCCCCGAGGCAAAAACTGGCCAACAAGCCCCCAGTGGCCTTGCGCAGAAAGGAAAACCCCACAGGTTTTGGCAGGAAACTCCTAGCGTGGTGGCAACCCTGCTGGGATCCAGCAGTGGGAACTGGGACAGACCAGTCAGTGACTGGGGAGTGCAGTGAGGGGTCCCACCAGTGCCCCATCTCCCATCCCAGTTAGGGATGGGTGGGGACTGGGTGCTGCCAGGCCGGCAGGGCTAGGGCCCACCAGCGAATCTCCACTGGCCTGGGGCCACGCTTCCCTCCCTGTGGGCTCTGGCCGGTCACGGGGGAACTGAGTTCACCCCAAACCACAATTGCCGCCTGTGCTGGCGGCTCCCGGCCCCGGCGGATGTGCTGGAAATAACCCTGGCGGGGCTGCGGGGCCCCTCCTTGGCGGTGGTTGCAGCATCCTATAAAGTCTCTCAGGGACCAGGGGCTCCACCGAGCACAGCACCCGTGCAGAGAGGCACCATGAAGCCCCTCGTCCTGCTCACCCTCCTGGCCCTCCTCACCCTTGGCCTCTGCCGCAGAGGTACGGGGTAGTCCGGGACGGGACGGGGTGATGGGGACTGGGGCTGGGGCAGGGGGGATGCCGTAGGAAAGGCTCTGCTGTGAGCTGGAGGGAGCAAAGGGGCTTGGAGAGAAGTTTGCTGAGCCTTGGGGTGGAGAGAGCAGGGGGACAGGGATGGGGACACCCTTTGGCAGGGGTCTGGGTGAGGGGTCGGGGGGGGGAGTTGGGATGAGACCCCCAAAAGGAGGAGCGGGGTGAGGGCACAGCCTGCACAGGGCCTTCCAGAGCCCATCAGCTGCCCTGACTGTGCCGTGCCATCCTTCAGCTGCTGACCGCTCTCTCAGCGCAGATGACTCGCCCAGCTCCGAAGGTGAGTGTCTGCGGCCAGATTCGTCCCTGCTGCCCCAGGGACAGGGGCACCCAGCCCTCCCTGACCCCCTGCTATGTCCCCGCAGCCTTCGTCTCCAGACGCGCCAGCGCCGAGGTGGTGCGGAGACACAAGAGGAGTTACATCTATGACAGGTAGTGCTTGACCCCATTGTGCTGGGGACTGTGTCCCCCCCCTCCGGGTGACACTGGGGTGGGGGAGCACACATTCCCCATCCACCATATCATAAAATGAAATCCTGTTTTTGGGAGGGGCCCTGATGGCTGGGCCCTGCCCCAGAAGCCTCCAGCCCCCATGGGGCCGGGGTACCCTCCAGTATCCCTCATCCATCCCCAGCAGCGTCTATGGTGCCGTGCGTGACCCACTGGAGGCCAAGCGTGAGGTGTGTGAGTTCAACCCTGACTGCGATGAGCTGGCCGACCACATCGGCTTCCAGGAAGCATACCGGCGCTTCTACGGCCCCGTCTAGCTCCCACCACGCCCCCCCCCCCAGCCATGCTGTGGCCCTGCAGGTGCTGGGTCTGAGCTCAGAGCAACCTCCCTCGAGCAGCCCTCCTTTTACACCCCCTTCTGTTAACCATGAAAAGAAATAAATGCACAAATGGTGTAGCCAGCTTGTTCCTAGTCTGAGGGGATGGGTGTGAGACCACTGTGGAAGTGCCCCATGTCATCCCCATGAGGTTGAGGACCCCCGGGCTCTTCCTCCCTCTCCCAACACCCAAAGGCTCCAGGGCAGAGCAGTGTCCATCACCACCCGGTGTCTGTCCCTGGCAATAATGAGCCCAGCACTTGCACCAT
Source organism: Aquila chrysaetos chrysaetos (assembly GCF_900496995.4). Classification (NCBI taxonomy): domain Eukaryota; kingdom Metazoa; phylum Chordata; class Aves; order Accipitriformes; family Accipitridae; genus Aquila; species Aquila chrysaetos. The sequence goes on from NC_044012.1 coordinate 26,763,533, forward strand.
TATTCCAGTTTAATTTAAAGCTGCTTGTCCCAAGCATGGGGTTATTAGGGGGCAGTGGGACTGCTCGATGTGCCCGAGCCCTGCACCCTTCCCAGCGGCAGGATTGCCTTAGCAAACCACCATTTCATTAAGGCTGGGGTTGGCAGGGGAAGTGGGGGAGATTGGGACCCTAGTCCCATGCATGGTGCTCTACCTGGCCACATTCCTTCCTGCATACCCAGCATGCACATGCATGTGAGCATGCCTTATGCTGGGGGGGCTGCTGGGGTCTGTGTCTCCTATCCCCCTGAACTACCTGCAATGTTGCTGCTGGGTTCCCCACACAGGGCAACATACCTCCCCTGCCCCACATTCATCTCCTGTATGGCCCTGGCCACGGCTCCTGGGGTCCCATGGCACAGGACCCCTGCCCCAAGCTGCCTGGCTCAGCCAGGGCACTGGGGCCAACTCCATGCCAGGCACTGACCCCTGCTCCCACAAAACATGCCCTTTGCCAGTCCTCTGCACCCTCACCTCAAGCCCAAATCCCTCAGCTCTGCCTCCAGCCCCAGACCCGTCAGCCCTTGGCTGCGCCCAGGGACCCAGTGCCTGACACTGAGCAATGGCTGGGCTGCAGTGGGGCCATGCATGCTGCAGCAAGAACATGCACACTGTGTTGGAGCTGTGCACATCACATCAGGGCCACTGGTACTGCAGCTCACCCCTGCTGGGCTGTGACAATCCTGGCTACACATGTGCACGCGCGTGCACGTGCGCGCGCGCGCGCGCACACACACACACACACACAACCTGCTGGGAAAAGGGCCAGTGCAGTGGTCCATGGATTTGGGGGTCCCACGCCCTAGGGCTGAGGCAGGGTGCCTCCGTGCAGGCTGCTACATGGGTTAGATACAGCATAAGTGTGCTACAGTGCCCTCCCTGCAGTGATGAGTATGATTAGCCGTATTTAAAAGGTGGGGAAACTGAGGCATGGGGATGGGGATGGGGTGGGCGGCTTGGCTGCCTGCAGAGGGACCAGGGTGAGAGGGGGACACACTTCACCTCATGAAACTCCAAGATATCCAACAGCAAGCCCCAGGTGTCTGAGCCCCTTACCCTATTCTCCCCACACTTGGGGTGGGGGGAGCTCTGGGGTGTGCCAGGATGTCTGGGTCCCCACAGCCCCTTGCAGCCCAGCCACTCACCCCACAACATCATGGGTCCCTACAGCGCCCAGCCTCAGTGGGGACGCCTGGGGGGCTGACAAAGCTGCCAGGCGCCCGGGGCAAGGCAGCGGTGAAGGCGCCGATGATGGCAGCATTGCCCAAAAAGGCCAGTCCGGCAGTGTCAAAGGTGCCGGGGAGGCCGGGGGCAGGCAGGTGGCCCTGCAGCCAGGCCCGACGTGAGCACACATCACAGAGGATGGCCTCCAGCTGGAAGTGGGTGCCCAGCACAGCGCAGATGTGGAAGAGCTGGTGGCTGTGTCCTACCAGAGTGAGAGGCCAATGTCACCCCTGGGTGCTGGGACTCCTTGCCCAGCTCTTGCTGCAAGGGGTTGCTTTGGGGGCAGGGGGGACTGGAGCTGTGGCACTGGGGGCTGCTGCTCACCGATGTAGTCGAAGCGGCCGGGCGCCAGGCGCTCAGGCAAGTGGGATGCGAAGAGGAATCCAGTGAGCAATGCAAAGAGGAGGTGGTAGCAGTACCCAGCCATAGCCTCATTCCAGGAGCAGTTACTCCAGAAGCAGAAGAGAAGCTGCAGATAGACGGGTGAGGAACAGGCTGGGACCACCTCTGGAAGCACCCTGTGACCCCTGTGGTGGTGGCACCTGACCCCTGCCCCAGGACACCCCGACTCACCTGGCAGAAAAGCGGGATGTTGTCATAGAGGAAGGGGTACACAAAAGCCGCCGTCCGCATCCCTTGCTCAGCCTGGGATGCTCCAGCTCAGGGAAGATGTGAAGGGCAAATGGGGAAGGGGGTGCAGTGACCCCTGTCAGCCCCCACAGCGAGGACTCTGCAAGCACCTTGGCTTTGGGCCAGACCCACTGCCTGAGCAGGGGGACCCTCCCCAGAGACACTCTGCAGGACCCCAACACTGAGAAGGAGGAAACCTCCAGCCCCAGTTTCCATCCAGCTACAGCGCTGGTGCTTTTACCCAAAACATACCGGGAGTAGCAAGAGAGGCCGGTGCAGACAAAGGAGTTAAAAGCAGCCATGGGGACAAAGTAATGGTGCAAAACGCCACTAACCCAGTGGTCTGGCATTGCGTAGGCACCATAGGCAAATGCACAACCTGCAAAAGAAATGCAGCATCATGGGGCCAGCGGCTCCCTGTCCATGCCTGCCCCCGATGCCTGCCCCCATCCCTATCCCCATGCCAGTCCCTCTCTGGAGTGGCTCACCCAGGCTGAGGGCTCCATAGTCGCAGAAGTAGCAGATATGGCGGGCGCGCGCCGACATGGAGCTGAAGGTGTGGGCGCAGCTGGAGGCAAAGGGGTAGAGGCAGACAAGCAGCAGGTAGATGAGCAGGGGCCAGTGGTAGGGCTCCTGGCAGAAGTCCAGGGAGGATGAGAGCACCAGGAAGCGCCACACAAAATACCTGCGGGCACAGCATATATTGAGGTTAGATCCATCCCTGTCCCTATCCCCATCCCTGTCTCTGTCCCTACCACCAGCCTCATCTCCATCCTTTCTTTGTCCCTGTCTCCATCCCCTCCTCACCCCCATGCTTGTCCCCATCCTTGTCCCCATTCCCATCTCCATCCTTTCATCATTCCCATCCTTGTCCCTGACTCCATACCCAGGTCCATCCCCATTCCTGTCTCTATCCTGTACCCTGTGCCCAATGCCATTCCTATTCACATCTTCATCTCTGTCCCTGTCCCCATCCTCACCAGGTCGGTAGGAAGTGTGTCCAGATGTTGACTGTCTCATTAGTCATCTGGAAGGAGTTGAGGATGCAGTCAAGGGCTGAGCTCTTGGGGTGCTGGTACCCTGCCATGATCCCATCCTCCCAGAAGATCTGCAGGGACAGTGGGGCTGGTCAGAGGACATGCCAGGGGGAGTGGGGCAGCCCCAAAGAACTGCTCTGGCCTCGTGGTGGGTGGGGAAACTGAAGCAGGATGGGCTGGGAGTCTCTCACCAGCTGGAGCAAGGTTGGGTGGGGAGTCCAGGTGATTTTCCACCTTGGATGAGGGAACTGGGGGGAAAAGCCTGGGGGCAGAGCCCCACCATCACCCAGCCACACGTACCCGAGGCACCTGATGGACCCTGAAGATCTGCGGCAGCTTTATCGTCAGCATGGCGGGGCCGAGGTGCTCAGAGCTAGAGGCGGGGGCGCTGGGCCACAGCCCATGTCCTGTGGAGATGGGACAGAGTCCACTGGGTGACAGGAGTGGGGCTGCAGGAGCCAACACAGCAACCTCCAGGTGGGCTCTCGGCTTGGGTCAGTGGCTTTTTCCAGGGATGCGATCAGCAAAGCCTGCTCCCTGTTTGACTCTTCCAGAGAACCATGGCGGGGGTGTGGGTGGGGTGTCTGAGCAGGATCAGGCTGCCCCAGGCCCAGGATGGGGTGAGCACAACGGGGCCAGGGGTGGGGGCTGCAGCAAAAAGCCAGATCCTGCCCTCATCCCCTACCCCACTGCATCCTCCGTCCCCGTGGAGGCTCCTGACCGCGTTTACTTGCTCTGAGGATCTCCCTGGTAGACGCAGGCTTAGGACCAGGCCACCGTGGAGGGGGCAAAGCCCCATGGATGCCCTGCAGCCCCCCCGAGCCCTGGCCCAGCCCAAGAGGTTGTGTTACGCAGGGGCCAGGATGAAGCAGGACACCGAACTCAGCAGCTGGAGAAGGGTTTCTCCAGTGGGGAAACTGAGGCACGGCACAGGGAAAGCAGCCCAGCAGCATGAGGGCAGTCCTGAGTGTTCCCACCCCCCCCCCCCAGCCCAAAACTCACCCAGTGGTTTACAAGGGGAGGAAAAAAAGGAAAAAACCAAAACAACCTGAAAGCGTCCGGAGACACTTCCCACCACCCTGCATGGAGCAGGAGAGCGGAGCCGGCGAGGAGCACTGCTGGGGTGGTGGGTGATGCCGTGCTGGGAGCCCCCTCCTTGCCACCACAGGCCAGGGGTCTCAGACCCACCACTGTCGCTCGCAGCCATTCTTCCCGGCTGCATTCCTGGGCTGTGGAAAGTTGCCAAAATGTCCCTCCCCGGCAGCTCCTGCTCATTGGTGGAAGGGGCAGTCAGGGCTTCTCTGGGGGGGGCTCAAAGGGAGATTTGTGCTGGACACGCCGCCTGTCCTGTCATGGCCTTGCTGCCTGCTTTGGCCGAAATCCCCCCAATTCCCCCCCCAGTGCAAGACCCCCTCACCATGCATGGCGGGGGGTTTGCCCCTAGTGTGCTGCTGGACGGGCACGTGTGCCTCCATCGGTGGAGGAACTATTGGAAAGTGGCTCCAGGCATCAGACTTTAAATGCCAACGAGCTCTTCAGCTGGGAGAGCTGGGGTGGGTGGTGGAGCCAACTGCCAGGTCCACACAGGGACCTACAGCAAACAGCCACCAGGTTACACTGCAGGGTCCCACAAGCGTGATGGAAAGAGGTGCAGAAAGCAAAAGCAAGTTTGGGAAAGCATCCCCAACTGACCTGATGGCGTCCCACTGGCACAAGGAGGGCTGGAGGTGGCTCAGGCTCAGTCCATGGGAGCAAATGCCAGCAGAGGCATCCAAGCCACAGTCAGATGGAGCCACGGTTCAGGAAGAGGGTTGAACTGTGAGCTGGACCGATGCTTTCAAAGCCCGCATCTTTGGGGATTTATTTACCCCCAGAGGGCTCATGTTCCCGGCTCAGCCGTGGGTGCTGGGCACAGCGTGGGGAGCCACAGCTCCCCAGGACAAGGAGCTCAAATCCACCATGCTCGGTACAAAGAGCCACAGGCGCAAGGCTGATCTGCATACAGGGCTCTGGTGCACTGGCAGCCCTGGCCAAGGGGAAGCTGCGTTTCTCTGGCCGGCGTTGCCAGGTCAGTGGGAGCGTTTGGGGTCTTGCTGCCTGCCTGCAAAGGGGCGTGCTCTATCCATGCAGGGATGCAGGCCCTGGTGCTGAAAAGCCCCTCCAAAATAACCTGCGTGAAGCACAGCAAACCCTGGGTGAGGACCTATTCGGCGCAGGGAAATGCCATCTCTGTGTGGGGAGAAGTGGGAAGCAGAGGTGCAGAGAGGGTGGGGAATGGCTGCTGAGCAGGGCTGGAAAGAGGGAGGCTCCTGCAGCTTTCCGAGGACTCAGCACCCAAATGAGTAGGAGGACCAGGAGTCCCAGCTCTTGATCAGAGTTACAATTTTGCAGGAGCAAAATTTTGCAGTTCATTTCCAGTGTGAGGGGTGTGGGCCAGACCCCACGGATGGGGCACTCCTTGCAGCAACATGCTGCCTATGCCAACTTGAAAACGGAGACACAGTGTTTGTTAACAGGGCAGGTAGCACATCCACAGCCCCCACCAAGGCCATTAATGCTGGGCAGCGTCTTGGCACAGACCTTGCAAGCTAGAAGGAGCCTTTCCAGCCCCTTTGGAGGGGACAGAGCTGGCAGTGACAGGTCCCTTTTGTGCCACCGCAGGCAGTGGCTTTGGGACACAGGGCACGTCTCGCCTCGCAGGAAGAAGTTGCCCGTGGCTTATTCTCCCACTAAAGACTGAAAGCCGGATTTGCCTTTTCACAACCTCCCTCTCCAACCTTCCCACTGCTGGCAGCCTCCAAAGAACTGGAGCCTAAGAGTAAATTATATTGGTGCCTGGCTCAATGCTTTACGCTAGCAGAGAAAATAAAGGAGCTTTGGTGTGAATGAATACAGGGAATGGAAGATTCCCCCCCCAAAAAACACACACCCCCAGCTTCCCTAGTCGCCAGTGCCTGGCATGGACCCTCACTGAGCATGACTTCAAGCATGCTGCCCAGCTCTGCACCTGAAACCAAGCCTCTTAAAGGCACCTCGAATTAACACTTAAAAGTCACACATTTTAAAAAATGTATACTTTCCACCCCCCCTTTTAAAACCAAGCTGAGCAGGCGCCCAATAAAGCACTGCAGTTATTTTTGCTGATCCCACTGTTGCTGGGGTTGGGGACGCTCCTGCGGGCAGCAACATGCAGAGTCCTGTCAAGAGGATGAACCCATCCTGAACCACAAAGGCAGCGAGCAAAGAGGAAAGGAACAAAGGAAATACTATTCCTGCTATAGGGATAAGGAAGGGACCCACCTACATTTCATCCTATCAAATCAAAAGCAAACCAAGGTTATGCTTTCCTTCACTCGAGTCAAATAACATTCAGAGGATTTGGGAATGGCAAAGCTTTTTTTTCTGAAAAGCAGAAAGTTTGGTCAGCAAAGCTCACAGTTGAAGGTGGATTCTTATATAAAAAATGTACCCATCTCTGGGACTGCGTAGGAAAAACACAGGCTGGGCTGGGAATCACCACAAAACAAGAGGTACAAACATCTCATATTTTATTAAGCTAGTCAATGTGTTCAGATCACAGTCAAGACACATGCCGTGAGAGCCCCCAAGCTCCTCCTCGTCCCAGCTGGGGTCCAACAGCCATCCCATCGGTCCCCCAGTGAGAGCTATATAAGCACAAATCCACAGGCTGGGCTTTTTTGTGCTAGAAAAGGAGGACTGAGGGAGAGATGATTGTCCCTCGCCTCAAACCAAGCAACAGTCCTCTCCCTGCCAGCAGACAGAGACAGGATGAGTGACACAGGGATCCTGTGCCAACCCTCCTGCCCTTCTCCATTCTCGCAGCCACCCCGTTTTCCCCACCCTGTTTTCTGCCCCAGACAGACTGGCTAGCTCTGCTGGATGACAAGAAGGAAAAAAAAAATATATAATCTAAGATGCAAGCAAAGATCCAAGGCATTGCAGGTGGCATCGAGCTGAGCAAGGATGGGAGCAGAGGAAGAGTCGCTTGGCACAGCCCATGAAACCACTGAGCAGAAGTCCAACAAGCACCAGAGTGACTGTGTCCACTGACAATGGCATGGGGACAGCCCCTGGCCCCTGCGCTGCCTCCATGGGAAACCCAGCGAGCTTCACCCACCACAAACCTGTGCTCTCCCAGCTTGGGGTCACCCTATAAACTTCCAAGAGCTCAACATGGTGGTAACGAAAAGAAAATCAAAACCAAGAAACACACAAAAACACATTAAAAACAATGCTTTCAGCCCACAAGATTGTTTTTCTTTTTGCTCTCCTTCCCAGCACAGTGGGCGTTACAGGACTAGCTTGGAGCTGGTCTTAGCAAGCCTTGAGTTGGTACAGAAATAGCACCATATGGATTAGCAGTGGACCAGAGCTAGCTTTCACAAAGCTCCATCACCGCATGACGCTAGCTTGGCGAGTCAGTTTGTGGCTCTCTCTCAGGCTGGCATGAATATGCTGTGGTGAGCTCTCGGGAAACCCCAGCCACAGCACTCGGGAGCCATGGGCAGAGCAGCATGCCAGGATACATGGAGCCTCTCTACTGACCTTCCAAGTTTCCTTTAGCCCTGGAGAACTGCTTAGCATCAGCAAGCAACACAACAGGCCAGGGAAGTTGGCCTCCTGCTTTTGGCTTCTAGGTTGGGACTTGGAAGAGATGCACCAAATCCTGTGTTGGGCAAACTGGCACAGGCCCTTGGACATAGCAGATCTGTATCAATTTATACCCAGGGAGGGTATTCCAACTCATCGTGAGTGCTGGGATTGGGGCTAAGAAGTGTCTTCCTTTACCCCAATCCTGAAGATGTCAAGTTGAGCCTCCATTAGAAGCCAACACTTGCCAGAGGACACAGCTTGTCATCTTCCAAGGCCACTCTGCAGCTATGCTGTTCTGGAGCTTTTAAGTCTCCCACTTTTTCAGCTTTGTGTATCTCTGACTGGGGATGTGCATCCAAAAAAAAATTCATTAGGTCCTCAGCCATAGTTGCATGTTCTGAAGAGGAAGCAGGGTGGCACATGGATCTTTCAGGTGTCTTTTTTAAAAGGTTACTATCCCTCCCCACTCAGCCCAGAGGTACAGTGTACTGAAAGGTGCTACTGGGCAGTTAAGATTCCCCGTTGAAGGGCTAGGGTGTTTTCCTCCTCTCCAGGTGTGCAAAACCTCAGGGTAATATTAAAACAAGCCCTCAGGAGACCAGGGCAGTTACTAAGAGATGGCTATGAGGAAAGTAAGGCAACAGCTTTGCTGCCTTTTAGAAAGAAGCCCTCTGATTTCACCGTGTGGCCCCTAAGTAGGCTCACTGCAGCTCAGCAACATCTTGTTACAGAAATGTCAAGTTTATTTACTTTCGTTCTTAAACTGACTTCTGTGTTCAGCCCAAACAAACCATCAGTCTGATTCAGGACATGGATGGACTGTGTTAGCCCATCTTCTGTACTGGACTGTGATCCCTTGCTCCCACCTCGTTCAATGACAGCACCAACCTTGTCTGCTGCCCTGACCCCATAGCACTTGACTCCCAGCTCTCATCCTGCACCACCAGCAGCCTGGGGAGCTGTATGAACCAAGACACTTGTGATCGGCATGACAGGCATTCCCTTTTGGTTGCTGCTTTATTTGCATTGCTCTTTTCTCCCCTCAAGATCTAGCTGTGGACAAGGGAATACCTGGCCCAGAGCAAAGCTGAGGAATGCCTCCAGCTCCTTGCTATTTTGATTTCAGCCAAGCAATACTCTTTTTTTTTTTTTTTTTTTTTTTACCAACCCCAAGCGCGCGCTTTGCACTATGGAGCCAGAAGGGAATGACAATTAGGCCTCTCAGGACTGCAAACACAACCAGGCTTCAGCTCAAGCAGACCTCCAGAAGAGAGTTGCAGACTGCAGACTCTTCTGATGTGCTTTGCAGCAAGGCAGATGGTTTTCTTAAGCAGCAGGGGAAGAAAAAAAAAAAAAAAAAAAAAAAAAAGCAAAGACCACCAGCTATCCATCCCACTGAGCCAGGCTTCCACCGAACAAGCAGTGTATCTCAATAACTGAGCAGCACTCTCCAAGTCAACTAAGGGGCAGAAGGGGAGCCGACTGCTCTCCACTTCACCACACTGCTCTGGCTCATACACCGAAGGACAAGTCCCACAGGGTGATTCTCTTTTCTTTTCCCACCCCATCAAACAAAAATAATGAGCTAGACAAACAAATGGCTTCAAATAAAAACACTGGTAGCACTGGAGGAAAGAGTGACTGACAAGCTTCACAGCCCATCTTAGATCTCTAAGAACACCCGAGATGAGCTAGAGTCTTTGACCTGCCGTTCTGCTTATGTTGTTTCCTTGGCTTAGCCTAGGAAAGCACCGCAAGTTTCAGGAGAAGCTGCAAAAGGAAAAACCTGTAGGGAAACCCTGCCACTCTACAGCCTCCACCTGCCTTTCAGACCACAAGGTATGGACCTTGTACGGCCAGCTCCAGCTGTAACTTAAAGCTTGGCATTTCTCTCTGCTGTGCTACAAGGCTGCATGCTGCAAAGGAACTGAAACTGGAATATAAATGAATCCTCTGGGACTTGTGCTGGTTTTTTTTGTTTTTACCTGAAAACAAGGAACATCCTGCCACTCCAGTACAATGCGTCATGCTAGGAAGTCTGCACAGATTGGAGTATGTTACTTGTCTTTCCATATTACACCCCTTTTGTAGCAGCTTCTGGCTGACCCATGTGAAAAAACGCGCAAACGTAGAAGACAGTGGTTTTAACTTGCATAGCTGCTGTTAGTTCATGTGGATGGAGACATCTGTTTCTTGAGTACATTGACACAGATGAATTACAAAGAGGCCGTTCAGGCTATCTCCCACCGCTCTGCTGTCGTGGGGGCAACCCGTTTCTTCCTTTCCCAGGATCAGCATGTGACAGGATGTCAGACACAGGTTGCTTGAGATGCTGTCAGGGTGGAGGTCTGAAAGGTCCCTCACAGGTCACATGGGGAATTAGCTCTTCCAGCATCCGTCCAGGTAGCATCATCCTTTCTTTTTGGGATGCTAAAAGCACTGAACGGTTTGTGAGCTCAGTCCTCCTGGGCAATGGCGGTCACTGCGCTGCCTTTGCCTGGAGGGATGTGAGGAGGGGGGTTACACTCAAGTTCTGCCACCCTCTCTAGCATGGCATAGCAGCAGCAGTATGTCAGAACAACCAGAAAAAGAGATAATGGCTTTGAGATCCTCCTTCCTCCTCCACACCTCACTGCAAGATTTAGAAGGGGAAGGGAAAAAAAGAAAAAAAAAAAAAAAGGAGAAAAAAAAAAAGGAGAAAAAAAAAAGGAGAAAAAAAAAGGAGAAAAAAAAAGGAGAAAAAAAAAGGAGAAAAAAAAAAGGCATGAAAAAAAAGAGGATACAAACAAGGAGAAAAAAGGATGAAAAAAAAAGGAGAAAAAAAAAGGAGAAAAAAAAAGGAGAAAAAAAAAGGAGAAAAAAAAAGGAGAAAAAAAGGAGAAAAAAAAGAAAAAAGGAGAAAAAAAAAGAAAAAAAGGAGAAAAAAGGAGAAAAAAGGAGAAAAAAGGAGAAAAAAGGAGAAAAAAGGAGAAAAAAGGAGAAAAAAGGAGAAAAAAGGAGAAAAAAGGAGAAAAAAGGAGAAAAAAAGGAGAAAAAAAGAGAGAAAAAAAGGAGAAAAAAAAAGAGGAAAAAAAGGAAAAAAGAAGAAAAAAAAGGAGAAAAAAAAGAGAAAAAAAAGAGAGAAAAAAAAGGAGAAAAAAAGGAAAAAAAAAAGGAGAAAAAAAAGGAGAAAAAAAGGAGGGAAAAAAAGGAGAAAAAAGGAGAAAAAAAAGGAGAAAAAAGGAGAAAAAAAAGGAGAAAAAAAAGGAGAAAAAAAGGAGAAAAAAAGGAGAAAAAAAGGAGAAAAAAAGGAGAAAAAAAGGAGAAAAAAAGGAGAAAAAAAAGGAGAAAAAAAGGAGAAAAAAAAGGAGAAAAAAAAGGAGAAAAAAAGGAGAAAAAAAAGGAGAAAAAAAAGGAGAAAAAAAAGGAGAAAAAAAAGGAGAAAAAAAAAAGAGGCATTGGGTCCTTCGGAGATGTCTGCTCCATCCCAGGGTCACAGCACTCAAGCCAAGTGGTTGAGCCTTATCAGCATTTAAATCCTACACAGCTCTTCTCTCTCTTCCAGCAACTCTGCTGGATTCCATTCCTTTTCTCCAAGGTCTAATGCTGGAAGCAAAGAAGTAGGAGGGACTGCGGAAGGAGGAACAGAGTCCTCTTCACCTCTCTCAAGCAGCCCAGCTAACCTCTTGTTGCTCATGAAGCATGCAGCTTGTAAGGAGAGCAAGGATGTGCACCAAGCCCATCAGGGCACTTCAGACTGCTCTCTTCTTGCAGGCCAACATCCCTTTGCACTGAGCGCACTCCATGGGGGACAGGGAAAGGAAATAAATATGCTTGTTCAAAGAAAAAAAAAATTATATTAAGAGCTTTCCCCCCCTTTTAAATAGCATAATTGTTTCCTTTTCACTCTGACGTTGGAAGAGTATCCAGAACCCCAAAGGAACTCCACTTTTTCTTTTTTTTATTTCTATATTTTTTATATATATAAAAAACTAAGAATTAAAAGGGAAAAACCCTTGAAAAATAATTAATTCAAAGGAGGGGAATTAAAAAAAAAAAAAAAAAAAAAGAATAATATCTGCTTTCCTGTCACCAGATTGCCAAACAAGAGCTAAACACTCTTTGGATCTTCTTTCCCAAGCTAGGAGGGCCCCATTTCTGCTGCGCTGGTTTGGTTTCTTTTAAGTAAAGTCCACGCTTTAGAAGCTGCCTGCCCATTTCAGATGACCAAGCAAGCTTTGGGGAGGAATGAGGGGGGAATGAATGACTGCCCGTCTCTCGCCCATCTCTGCCGACTGGGAGAAGGGCAGAGCTCTGCCTCGGCCATGCCGAGGTGCCTCTCTCTTCTCAGAGCAGTTGGCGCCGTCGGAGATGTACAGCCGTCTGGTTGGGATACAGGTGGAGGGTGTCTGTGTGCGTGCCCAAATTGGATTTTTTTTTTTTTTTTTGGTAGATATTTTTGTTATTGTTGCTGCTGCTGCTTCTTCGTGTCTAAGTGTCACCCGGATTTTTGTTTCCTTTGTTCAGACGCTGCACGTTCCAAGAGGGAGAGAGAAAGGTACACCAACCCGATGCCTTTCTGAACATCAGCCCATCTCTTTCCACTGCTTGTAGAACTCCAGAACATTTTTTATTTCTACACTGGCATTGGTGGCTGCCTGGATGGCAGACTGCAAGCAAGCAGAGACAAAACAGGTTATTTTTTTCTTGCCCTGTCAAGAAGACTGCCCTTCACAACTTGGAGATTCTCAGACAGAGTCTGTCATAGCTAAAAGGCCCAATTCTCCTTCATGCTAAAGTTGCTCTGGCATGAGAGGCTTGCACAGACATGGAAATTACTTCTCCCACCTCCCCCAGCATACTTTGCACCACAAAAGCATGACAAATCAAGGGGCCTTCAAGGAAGCAGGAATCACGACTTATAAACTACATTTGGGAAATCCAGGATAGTTATTACCCAAGGCAGAAAAAAAAAAACCCCAAAAACAAAACCAAAAAAACCTCTTGCCAATCAACCAGATTTTAATCTTGCTAGGAAGCAGAAAGGCTCAGTTCAGCCAAAGAGCTACTGACCTGCATGGGCGCTGAGAATGTGCTTGGGTCCTCCAGCTGAAAGCCCGTGATGATGGTGACCATTCCTGTGGTGTCATCCTCTCCACTTCCTTGGGACACTGTCAGTTGTTTGCAGCTGTCCAGTATTTTATAGAGATTCCTGTCAGACAGATGCAACAAAAAAGAAACAGAGGGCAAAGTCAGAGGAAAGGCCACTTGTTTGTGCAAACAGTTTCATATATGCTCAGGAGGACATGTGGAAAGCAGGACTGTTTCTCTGTTGCCTGTTGAGGGCTTTTCCGAGACCCTGCTTAGCACCAAGTGTTTGGTGCTATGCAAGATGCACAGATGGATGCCCTAACACTCTCTCTAGGGAATCTTCTAATTACTCATATTGGAGCACCAAATCAAGCAAGCTGCATGATGGGTCGCAGTGCTAACACCTCTCCCCAAAGCCAGCTGCCTGCTGGGAATCGGGCTCGGACATCTCCAGATGCTATAATCTCACCAGGCATCTAAATCTTGTCTCTTCAGTTTATGTCTCTCAAAGCTTTTCCCAACATCCTTCTGGCAACGAATGTACCTAAGGAAAGATCAGAGTTACTGAGCTCACACGGAGACCATCACACAGACTGAAGTTAATGCTCTACAGCAGGTCCACCAGTTGCTGCAGGACCCTTTCACAATGCTGGCTTTTATCAACCAAAATAACACCCAAAGGCCTGCCCAAGGAATCCCCTGTGAAATCCCTTAGATCACTTTCCCTGTCTCATCACCATCGCTGTGTGCAGGTCACAACAACACAAGCATTTCAAAGCCCACCAGCCCTGATACAGGCCTTGAAGATGCAGTTTGTCTTCACAGAAGCACAGCTGTTTGTCCTTCTACAGCTAACCTGGGCCATAATGCAGTACAGCTCTTCCAGCACTCCTAGTGCATCAGTAAAAGGTACTGCTCAGTTTTATACACTGATAAAGAAATGCAACTCCCTCCCTTCCTCAGAAGCAGCTGCATTTCACGGCTGAGCAGCAACTACAAGCACATCTGGAGAACCAGCTGCCAAATCTGTTACTTCACCACCTTCCCTCTCGCCAAGTGCATTCCTGAGGCCTGGCTTTCCCTTGGCCCACTCACTCTGCTCCAAGGGATGCACAGCCTTTTCCCACCATTGACATTTTCTCCCACCCCAAAATACACCCATTCCAAAAGCAAGGGCAAATTGCATCACTCTCCTACTCTCACCTGTTTCCCTTTTTAAATTCTGCCTCCAGATACCGGATGCTGTCCCGAGCACCTGCGTTCTCCTTTTTCAGGAAGTCTAAGCCATCGATCACTAACAGGAAAAAAAAAAGAAAAAACATCTGGCTTACAGCTATACTTCTGCAAACTAATCCAGATGTGTCAAGAATTCCTCATCCCACTGAACTGTCTCTGATGCATGGCAGCAGTGGCTGCCACAAGAGGCAGAAGAAGTGGAGGGTGATCAGGGCCTCTCTCCTTCCAGCTATTCTTCGATAACTTTGTTAGATTCCAAGCATGGGCCACACATAAAACAGGCCCCAAAAGCGACATGTGGAAATGGTGTTTCAGCTGCTCCAGCTGAAGTAAAGGACAACAGCAGCAGGAGAGAAAGCCGCCACCTTGGCCCACAGGGCCTCCTAGCAAGGAGGGAAGGCAGGCTCAGTTATTTGACATGGAGTCCCCATACCTGTTCGAGGGATGATGATTATGAACCTCCCGCTGGTGGCCAGCTGCTTGACAACAGCCAGGTGCTGGCAGAGAGCCTGGGTGTCCGGGACAAGATAAGGAGACATGGCTGACTGTGCTTTGGGCTGCTGGAGACTTCCCTCCAGCTGAGAAACCTCCAGCTGAAAACACACACATGCAGAGACACTTGCTTCACATTTATGCTGAAACAAACAATCAAACAGGGCAAGACTCACCCTGCAAAGCTCCACCAAGCCCTTCTAACCTCCCAGCTCATGGAGGAGAGGACATGGTTTAGTTTAGTGGCCATGGCGGTGTTAGGTTGACAGTTGGACTCGATCTTAAAGGCCTTTTCCAACCTAAACAATTCTATGATTCTATGGATGCAGTCGGTAGGTCAGAGGGAGGTGATTGTCCCACTCTGCGCTGGACTGGTGCGGCCCCACCTCGAGTACTGTGTGCAGTTTTGGGCACCTCAATACAAGAAGGACATCAAACCATTAGAGTGTGTCCAGAGGAGGGTGACCAAGACGGTGAAAGGTCTAGAGGGCAACACTTATGAGGAGTGGCTGAGGTCACCTGGCTTGTTCAACTTGGAGAAGAGAAGCCTGAGGGGTGACCTAATTGCTGAGGGGTGACTTCATCACAGTCTACAAGTGCCTCAAGGGGGGCAGCAGAGGGAGAGGTGCTGATCTCTTCTCTCTGGTGACCAGTGATAGGACACAAGGAAACAGAATGAAGCTGCATCAGGGGAAGTGCAGACTGACATTAGGAAACAGTTCTTCACTGAGAAGTGGGTCAGTCACTGGAACAGGTTCCCCAGGGAAGTGGTCACGGCACCAAGCCTGTCAAGGAGTGTCTGGACAATGCTCTTAGGCATATGGTTTAGTTTTAGATAGCCCTGCGAGGAGCAGGGAGTTGGACTTGATGATCCCTATGGGTCCTTTCCAACTTGAGATATTCTATGATTCTGTCTTTGCAGAACGGACTTACTGCCTCTGTGTGGGATGGGAGCAGAGAGCTCCCCCTTCCTTTCCTAGTTTCAGACATTTCAGCCACTACTCTGCCAGTTTTCAGGCTGGAACCAGCATCTCCTACCTGCAGTCGAAGCTGAGCCATATCTCTCATTAGCCTGTTCCGACGAGCTTCCTCTGCAGCCTAGTTACAAAAACAAACTTCCATATCAGTTAGCAGGAAAGACACACGCTGACACTAGCACATGCTTCCAGAAACAGGGTGAAAAGGGGATACCTGAGTAGCTTTAAGGAGCAAAACTTTCACCTCCCACCAAAGATCTGTGATTATAGTTACAACCTAATAGTAACCTACAGGAAATTCTGCAAAGTACAGAGAATTAGTCCACCTCTGCCAACTCACCATGTGAAACTGGGCTTGGGCCTGGTGCAGCAAGTTGTCTTGCTCTGACTGTGCTATGCTGATGAAGATCCCAAGCTCTGAGTTGAACTGCAGGATGCTGCCTTGCAAGTGGGTAATGAAGTGGCCAAAGCTCCGAATGCAGCAAATCCGAACAACAGACTGCAAAGAAGCAGACAGACAATCACCAGCCATGTCTCCCCATGGGAGTCATAGCCTGAGTCAGTTCTGACCCTGCAGCTAGCTCATGCTTTTGGAAAAGGCAGGAATTGCTATTAAAAAAGATCCAAAGGAAACATTTCTGATGGAAATGTGCTTCTGAAGACAAAGACTGCAGGAGACGGCTGCAGGAAAGCCTACATTTGGCCAGAAGGCTTTGAAGTGCTTGCAGTCCGGGGTTCCCCAACTCAAGAAAACCTCAGAAAACATCAACAGGCTCTCCCCCATAAATCTCTGCTCAAGCCCTCAGTGCTGGGAAAAGGAATCAAATAAAACAACAATCTATATCTGATTTTGGGGCAGGCACTACTCTCGGCTGGGCTGCTGAGCAAAGACAGCAAAAGGTGAGCTCACATGGGATGTGAGATTGCTGCACTTTGCTCCAGCTGTCCCAGCAACTTGAGATGACATTCAAGACCTCAGCCGGCTGGACTGTGATTTAACAAACATGGGTCCCACGTCACGCATCAGAGCAGTGCCCTCAAATTGAGGCAGAAGATGTTTATGTATTCCCCACTCCAAATGAAGTGGGTTGGCCTAGCAAGGCAAGACAGGAGAACAATTGCCTTTTTCTGCACACCTCCACTACCCAGAAATGATCACCTTGGCCCTCTCTGCTTAGGAAAACAGACAGAAGTGCTCTACAAGGGCAGAGAGTGCCACATGAAGTGAGATTTCAGAGACTTTTGCATTTACTAGAGAAGGATCACAGGAAGTATCCTGCAGCTCCAACCAAATTCCCTTCATTCAAGGTAGGGCAAAGATAACAACTCTTCTGCCCAGCCAGGGAGGTCAGGAGACTTCATGCAGCAAAGCTGTCAACATGTGACACTGCTTCCTTTCATGATGACTCTGACAGGGAAGGGAAGGCAAGGCAATTTTTTGAACACTGATTTTTGGATAGACAGATGACTGCAGCAACCACCAATAACATGAACCCACCTCAGACTCAAAAGTTTGGGGTCTTTTTTGGCAAGAAAGAACTAGATGATCATCTGCACAGCTAAGACAGGCTGCATCTCCAGAAAGGGAAATGCAGCTTGTGCCAAGATTCAGGATCTACCCTGACTCACCTCCTCAACTGCTGAGAAAATGGGCCGGTCCTGCTCAAAGTTAAACCTCTTGTGTGCATTTTTCAGAGGGGGAAGATTTCGCAAGGCCACATCTTCTGGTAGCAGCAAGTTGGCTTTCAGGTCTGGGAGCTCAGCACCACTCAGAATGTCCTTGACTTCATTACATAGGGCCAGCCCTGGAGAGGATGGAGGGGAAGCACAGCAATATATGGTGACTTATGTGGGGACAAAGAAGAAAGCTGCTTTAAGGCACACAATCTGTAATGATCAAGGGCAGAGGTTTTACATTACACATGTACTGTGAGCATGTGTTGAAGGAGGAACAAAAAGGCCACCCATAATATAGAGAGTAACTGTCCCAAACAACCTCCTCGGGGCACCATTTCAGAAAACCTGTAGTTAGCTAAAGGTTAGCTTTCCCATTTGTTCCAACAGACAAGCATCCCTGTTTGAACTATGCTTCTCATGAACCACGGGGATCTTTAGGCTGAGGTACAGGGCACATCACAAGCATTTGGAGCTTCAAAACTAGTTTCCATGACTGCCATGACAAAATCATACCCTTACTTTCGGTCTTGACAGTTAATTCCAATCAGGTTGGCCACACACAGACTTCACATACACAGGTGTGAGTGTTGCAGTATATTCTCAGCCATATATAATGTATTAATAGAACTAAAGTCTACAGGACAGTATTTAGCTGGAATGGTGTTTAAACACACAACACATGCACAATGTCGCTTCCCATTGTGCTCATACACAAACTGCTACTGGCAAATGTCTCAGCCTGGGATCTATCATACACCATAGAAATCACTGATGACTAGGCTTGCTGAAACATTACATTGCCACTTCGTTCTCCAGTACCTGATTCCTGCAGGTCTGCAGCAGAAGGCAGAAGGTTCAGGAGCACAGACAGCCTGTTCCACAGGCTCTGAGAGCTCTGCAGGAACAAAACACAAAAGGCCACAGAAAATGTCAAGTCATGTGTACGTAATAACCAGGCCGCTTGGGTTTTCCAGCATCTTTCACAGACCTCAGAAGAGTAAACTTCAAAACACTTCTTAGGTCAAGATTACCTTAATTCAGCTGGCTGGGTATTTAACATCATCTTCTATCTAGGACTGGGGACAGTAGCTTCAATATCCCCTTAACATCCCATCCCAGGGGAACAGAACAGACACAGCCTTGGACCAAACACCAAGCACAGTTCCCACCTGAGCACACATGATGATGAGGTCCGTGTTTGTCCTCAGCCAGTCCAGGAACACCTTGACAGTGAGAAGCAGCCCTTCGTTGGTCACAATCTCTAGCTTCTCCTGAAGGGACCGCTCATTCCTGCAGGATTTGTTACTTGAAATGCTTTCTTCAGAGTCAGACACATCATCTGGAAAAGGAAGGCAAAAGCAGGATGGCAGGCATTAAACCCCTTGAGAAGTCAAGCCCTACTGGTATGAGAACAGCACTGGCTTGGTAAGAGTTGAATTGAACTTATCAGTGCCTCCATACATCCTCACAAAACCAGTTCCCTGTCCCCTATGCTGCTGATAAGAGTGTATCACTGTTGCATTTTCTTCTTCGTTGGGAGAAGATTGCTAAAATCTCCCTGTGAAGGTTTGACAATGCCTTAAGCCCTGCAGCAGCCTCTGAGATGCTCACTAACAGAGCAGGGGGAAGCAGCATGTGCCGGCACAAGGACCTTATCATTTACTGCAGAGAACAGGGTCAGCAATCACTGTTTAGGTCAACGTGCACCAATCTTCAGGCTATGCAAGAGAAGAAAATGGTAGGGCTATTTTATGACCCAGGGTCCAAGTGATTTTAAATACTGAATATGCTTTGCGGTAATTCTACAGAGCTGAGGATCTCAAAGCCACTGCCAATGAAATTGCACGCTAGCTACATGAGTGACCCGAGGTCAAGGTAGCAGCAAGCCAGGAATGAACGATGCATTTTACTACAGTCCCTTATCTATCTGGACTTGTGCAAACCATTTGACATTGTCCCACACAACATCCTTGTCTCTAAATTAGAGAGACATGGATTTGACAGATGGACCACTCAGTGGATAAGGAACTGGCTGGATGGTTGCACTCAAAGACTTGTGGTCAATGGCTCGATGTCCAAGTGGAGACCTGTGATGAGTGGTGTTCCTCAGGGGCTGGTATTGGGACCGGCACTGTTTAACATCTTTGTTGGCGACATGGACAGCGGGATTGAGCGCACCCTCAGCAAGTTTGCCGACAACACCAAGCTCTGTGGTGTGGTTGACACGCTGAGGGAAGGGATGCCATCCAGAGGGACCCTGACAGGCTTGAGAGGTGGGCCTGTGCGAACCTCATGAAGTTCAACAAGGCCAAGTGCAAGGTCCTGCACATGGGTCGGGCAATCCAAGCACAAATACAGGCTGGGCAATGAGTGGATTGAGAGCAGCCTGGAGCAGAAGGACTTGGGAGTGTTGGTTGATGAGAAGCTCAACATGACTCGGTGATGTGTGTTTGCAGCCCAGAAAGCCAACCGTATCATGGGCTGCATCAAAAGAAGTGTGACCAGCAGGTTGAGGCATGCAATTCTCCCCATCTACTCCTCTCGTGAGACCCCACTTCGAGTACTGTGTTCAGCTCTGGGGCCCCCCCAACATAAGAAGGACATGGACCTGTTGGAATGAGTCCAGAGGAGGGCCATGAAGACGATCAGAGGGCTGGAGCACCTCTCCTATGAAGTCAGGCTGAGAGAGCTGGGGTTATTCAGCCTGGAGAAAAGAAGGCTCCAGGAAGACCTTACAGCAGCCTTCCACTACCTAAAGGTGGCCTACAAGAAAGCTGGAGAGGGACTTTTTACAAGGGCATGTAATGATAGGACAAGGAGTAATGGCTTTAAACTGAAAGAGGGTAGATTTAGATTAGATGTGAGGAAGAAGTTCTTCACAGCGAGGGTGGTGAGGCACTGGAACAGATTGCCCAGAGAGGCTGTGGATGCCCCCTCTCTGTAAAGTGTTCAAGGCTAGGTTGGACAGGGCTTCTTTGAGCAGCCTGGTCTAGTGGAAGGTGTCCCTGCCCATGGCAGGGGGGTTGGAACTAGATGATCTTTAAGTTCCCTTCCAACCCAAACCATGCTATGATTCTATGATTTTAATTGCACCGTCATTTCTGCCTATTAGCACAGCAATTATCATTCAATAAACCCTCAGGATCAAAAGGGAGGAAGTAACTTATTCAGAAACCACCCCTGATAGAGTGTTAAGACCACTAAATAGCTCAAGTTTCGAAACAGCACAGCTGAAGCAAGGAGAGCTCAAAGCTCAAAATCACATGGGTTAATTCATTCAACCTGGCTCAATCAACCTCTCATTTTCTACATCTATAAAGGTATCATGGCCACACTTTTCAAATACGTTCCTGGAGCTGCAGCATCTGGGTAACCCATTGAAAGAAAATGTTAAACAGACCAAAAAACATTTGTTTCTTCCTTAACCCTCACCTCTTTCAAGTGGCTATGAAGCAATGCCGGGAGCCAGTAAACATTAACATGATCTAATACTCCCACTTCAAATCCTGGCCCAGGCAAAGCCTGAATCTTGCCAGTCTGCAGGCCCATTGAATTTGGCAGCATGATGCAAAAATGTTTCTTTGCTCCAGGGAAGCTGGGAGGAATGACAAACAAGACCGAACAGGCCCATGTGGTTTTATCTGAAATACAAACAACTCCCTGTAGTGCATCACATCTCCCTTTCAAGCTGTTTTTTCCCAGAACATTACTCAGTTGTGTAAGTTGCATGGTAATAGAGACATTGCAGCTCCACCTGCTGTGCATCTGCAGTTTGGTTCAACCCTGAGCACTCAGCAAGCCAGTGTTCAGAAGGTCACAGAAAGAGGCCCTCAACTCCTCTCGCATGCACCTAGGTCACATCTTACAGACAAGCTCCTATGAGAGCTTTGCAGAGTTGACAATCTGCCATCTCATGGAGAACTTCCTGGACTGCATCTGCACTGTCCATCACCAGAAGCACTAGTAAGTGTCTGATTACAGAGATTTCACATGGGAAAAAGGAATACAATCCAAATTTTTAATACCTGCTGGAATTATCTTCTGTATTATCAGAGCTGCTCAGCATTTAGCTGGTTGAGCAGAACAATAGATAACCCTGACCAGCTGCAGGTGTTTCCTTTGCTCAGCACACATATTCCTGGATGTCAGGCAGTAAGAGTAAAGCTCCTTCAGGAAACACCCAGCCCAACACCTGCCCAGTACTTGGGCAACCTGCTCTTCCAAACCTGGCCGAAGGAGAACTTGCACCATGAGAAGGGGTGGGTTTTAGCAAACAGACTCCTACAGCTTGCAGTTTTCTACACAGAACTGCAACAACAAATATTTTGAACGAGGTCACTGATCCTTACCTTGCTCCACCAAGCTGGGCTTCTCCAGATCTCCATTGACACATGGCTTACTTTCTATTCCATCCTTCAAGATGGGTGGTTCACTGTTCGGTTTCAGAAGGATGTTGCTGAAAGTGGGAGCCAAGCGAAAGCAGCGTTTGGTCTGAAACAGCTGGGTGGACATGGCCTGGAGATTACTGGCTATGCTTGCGTCATTAGTGCTCAGGGAAGCTGGCCCATTGACTGCTGGATCCGGAGCCTCAGTTTTAGAGATGCTTGGGCCCTTGGAGTCCCCCAGCCCACTGCCATCCACACAGTTTTTTAAGGCTTCTTTGGGCCCGCTTTTGCCTTGGCCGCTTCCATCCTCACCTGGCTCATCCTCCATGTCCTCCAAGTCGGACCGAGATTCTTGGCTGTTCATGTCAGAGTCCGTCTCCACATCAAAAGCAGCTTCTGCTTCCTCATCACTCTTCTCTGAGCCACTTTCTGAGCCATCACTGCCCTTTATGGAGCCCTGGCTGGAGTCAGAGTCAAAGCCCTCGCTCAGGTCACTCTCATCCACCTTCTGGGGGTGGCGGCGGCGGCGCAAACAGGAAAGGCGGGAGTATTTCTTGCTTTTCTTGCAGTCATTCTTCCTTTGTTCCTCACTGGGCTGATGATTGGCCAAGTCAGCTTCAGTTTCCTTCTCAATCGAGTTCAATGGCTCCCGCGGCTCCTGGTCATCTGCAGGCATTTGAAATGAGACCACAAGTTAAGAAAGTCCCAATGTGTCACACAAGCTGCTTGCCAGCCCTGAGCCTGGGGAAACAGTAGTGCAATTTCAGCCATCACTTCTATTAGTGTCTTTAACCAGAGAACAAGTAATGGCAACCCTAGAAGAATGAATCATTTTCTAAAAGGCATCCAGAAAGACTTGGGAAGCCTGGATTCCTACTGTCCAAGCTGTGCTGCTCCATTATCAGGCAGCCTCAATGCTGAATGCTGCTAGACCAGCACAAAATACACAGTTGAATCTTAAATCTTTTCCCCAGCTTTCTACAGTCTGAGAGCCAAGTGACCCCCCCAAGCAGGGCAAGGGCACATGCCAGTCAGCTTCATTAAACCAGTCACTCCACCCTGTAACTAGACTGAGTTGACCTAATCCCCTCCTTGACCAACATGCTCACAGCCTTTCCAGCAGCCCTATGTCACCCTGACAGCTTCAAAACCTATGCAGGGGAAGAGTCATTCATTGATGCTTTTGACCAGGAAAACTCTAGGCTTGCGCTCTGTGAAATATTACAAATCAACTGTTTGCAGGGGAAAGATTCAGCAGTTTCACTCTCTGCTCAACAGGATCTCCCAGAAGCTAACCATCTATTTTTGTTTGAGCAGAGATGAGGTATGCTGAGCAGGGCCTCCCTCCCTTAGACACAGCTGTGCCCAGGTGTTTCACCTGAGATCATCTCCTCAGTGGAGGAGAAGAGAGTCCAGTAAATAACAGCAAATAGAGAGACAGAAGATAAGGAGCACACATTGGGGTAAACAGATGATGAATGAGCTGCCAAGAGATAGAGAAATATAACTCCTTACAGCAAGGAAAGCAAAATTTTCATCCTGTGATGATTCTGATACTCACAGAGAGCATCTAGAGTGGAGACTCTCTGCAGATTACGCATCTTTGGGGATTTCAGCCAGTCAAAGATCAAGATGTCTCTAACACCACTCAGGCACTACACTACAAAACCCATGCCCAGGAGATTTAGGGAAGAAAAGTAAAAGCCAGCCCTATAGGCAGGCAGCTGGGAAGACCCCACTTATACTGTCTCTGTTCTCTTACCTGTGCCATCACTCTGAAAGGCTGGGACTGGATTTTCCCCTTCTTCTAGCTCTGCCTGCAGGCGAATATTGACGTGATTTATCAGGTGAGAGAAGAGGGCCAGCGTGAAAGCGATGGCTGCACTGTACTGCTTTGAACCTGCATGCAATAAGACAGTGTAATGAGGTGGAGGAGACTGACCACTAGTCCAGAACATGAATGCCAATTAAGACAACATCTTCAGCCTAACTGGACTCCTGAATGTTAATCACTAAATTTCTGAATGGCTGAATAAAGCACTGGTTACCTGCCCTCTTGAGGCTGTGAACACTCATAAGGCAGATGATCACCATGCGAAAGATCAGGAGATCAGGAAGGAAGGAGTAGCCACTCTCATACTCTTCTTCATCTTCACTAGTTGAGCTCAGATTAGGAGGAGAGGGCAGGTAGAACAAGCACAGGTTGAAATCCTCCAGCACAGACTGGCAGAGAGACGTCAGCTCAGAATCCAAAGAGCTTAACAAAAGGAAGAAATAAACAATTATTATTCAAGACTCAAGCTCCTGGCAATGGAAACGGAAGCAAAACTGGCAGTTAGGCTATCCTTTAGCACTAGACAGGATGAAGCACCAGGGAATATACTGCAGGCAACGACAGCTATGGGAAGCAAATGAAATTAATCAGGTTTTGTTTTCCTCTCCAAAGCTGCTAAATTAAAGACAAATGGTAACCACAGCATCTCCCTTCGAAGAGATGGGTCACCAAAAAATATATGACTTCTTCCCTCGGAGCTCAGGCAGTAGCCATCAAGATACACAGGGCACTTCAAAGCTAAAGGTAGCAAAAGTTTCAGATCCACTGCTCAGTTAAAGGATGACAACGCAGCACGCAAACTGGGGACTCAAGTTTTCCTCCTCCCATGTCTCTAACTTGCAGCCCTGTAAGAGTATTCCAAAATCCTCTGTAGCTCTTAGCTACTTCAAAGGAAGCACTCACAGTATTCAGTGTAACCGGTGATGGGAGTCTCCTAGTTACAGAATAAACCTGTCTGCAAAACATCTAGCAAATCCTTTTCAGGGGGCAATGTGCTTGGGAAATGGAAGTAATTTCCAATTTTGTTATGCGCTAAATAAGTGTTAAACGGATATCAAATCAGCCTGGAAGTTCCACTCTGGTATAAGTCAGTATCTGAAAGCTAATCCCATACTGGGCTGCATTAGCAACCACACAGCCAGCAGGTTGAGGAAAATTATTATCCCTCTCTATTTGGCATTCACAAGATGGCATGTGGAGTACAGCATCCAATCTTGGGGTCCCCAGTACAAAAAAACCCAACCAAACAAAAAGACACTGACAAACTGGACTTCGGGGGAATAGAGAACATGACGTATGAGAAGAGGCAAAGAGAACAGAATTTGTTCAGCCTGAAAGAAAGAAGGCTCGGGGGGTATAACATTCTGTTTTCAGGTGCCAAATAGGTGGTTACAGAGGACTAAGAAAGACTCCTCTCAGTGGTGCATAGCAAAAGGAAGGGAGGCAATGGGTACAAGCTGCAGAAAAGGAAAATGAGACTAGATGCAAGGAAAAAAAAATTTCCACAGTGAAGGCAGTCAAACACTGGAAGGGGGACCACAGAAATGTCAGATCTCTGTCCCTAGATCCATTCAAAACTCAGCTGGATGAAGCTCTGAGCAACCTCATCCGACTTCACATTTTAATCTACCTTCACAGCGGACCCTACTTTGGGGGAGGACTGGACCCCTAGAAGGTCCCTTCCAACATAAACTATTCCACGATGAGTTTAACTGTAGCCTGTGTATAAGCCCTTTAAAACACCTGCTCTATTTCAAGCAGTAAGAGGTTTATTTACAATCACCTGAAAGGCTCCTAGCAGAGACAGAGAAAATCCAAGGAAAAAAAAAAAAAAAAAAAAATCACACAGCTGTACAAAGCTTTCCATTTATTCTAACATGAACAGGTTATGCTATTTGTTTCTCCAAACAAGGTATTTGGTTACAGATTTCCAAATGCAATGAACAGCCCTGCACACATACAGACGGTGACTCTTTGCTGTCCTGTCAGCCTAAATCCAGTCCTTGCCAGGAAAAAGCATTTGATGACTGAACAGGGCAAGAAAACACAGAAGGCATAGTACAGCACAGAGATGAGCTGCAAGGCTCCAGAGTTCAACATTCACTCAGCTACTGGCTTGATTTAGCCAGAGTTGCAAAGTATTTAATCCTTTGGTATTTCAGCCTCCCTTGGACAACAATCTTCTTCACTCTCCCTGCAAGGTTAGAAGACTAAAGTCTTGGACCTTTTGGCAGAAAGCCTCAGCACAGGCACTGTTGTCCTATGTGGAACAGTCTCTTCCAATTCTGAATGCCTGCTACTGTGAGTTATCAATAGAAGATATTATCTGCCGTAACCTTACCTGCTCTTTGGCTGCAAAAGACTCTGCAGGTACATAAAGCTCACCAGCAACCTCTTAATGTCTTTGCCTCTAAAAAGATTGAGAAGAAAACACTGTAAAGCAGGTACCCTGTCACAGAGATGGAGTAGACTAACAAACCTCTATAAACAGGTAAATCGGGTTTCAATTGAAACCTACATTCTGATGAAACTGGAGAAAAAAAAGACAGCTTATACACTTCTAACTTTCACCAATATACCTCAACCGTCACAAACAGTCACCAGCTCCAGGGGAGAGTAAGAAAATCTCTCACCTCAAACTCTACACCTAGCCAACATTTAGCTTTTCTCCTGAAATTATGACCTGAGAGATCAAGAATGGGATCTAGACTGGGGCTCTCAAAATTCTGGGAACAGTCACTGCCTCAAATGGGCCATGTACCAGTTCCCACTTCCCAGAAAGACACTACTCTCAACCCAGAGGATGACACTGGTGGCATTGCAAACCCTCAGCCTGCACCCCTCTCCTTTTCTTTTCCCTCTTACCGCTTCTTGCTTGGAGACAACTTCCTGGTTTCACATTTCTTCAACTGATGATACATTTTGGCTGCTTTGTCATACAGCCGCTTCAGGTTCCCATAGGCACCTTCAAAGGACACTTCAGACTGGATACTGAGATACCAAAATAGAACACATCAAAAGTTATTTTGCCACATTTTATGGCTTTAATTCACTAGAAAGTTATTCAGGCATCTAAGCATGAAGACAGGTACCTAGTGCTTTTGTTTGAACATGGTGGGATACTTAACTCCCACTGATGTCTTCAAACCCCACTTCAAGGTGCACCACAGCTCCATCTGCAATGTTTACATACCTTTTCAATTCTGTGCCTTAAGGCTGTGTTCAGATAACTGAATTCCACCTACCTCACTAATCAAGGTGCCTCACTCAGCACCTCTACTCCCCATCAAACTTGGCTCTCAAGCACAGGCAGAGGGTCTCAGATGAAACCCTGCCCTCCAAGTGCAGCCCTGCACATGTATTTTAGTGACCAGCATGATGGTTTGGTTTGACCAAGGCTCGCTCTTTTTAGCAGTCCTGCTCAAGGGTGAAATAAACCCACCTCTCTTCCCCCTCCCCTGAAACTCATCTGCTAAAAACAGTCAGAAGTCCATAGTAAAAGAGAAAAGAATCTGGCACCAGCAATCACAGTGCACTGATTCTTTGTCCAGGAAGCCAAGATCTTCACAGACACTCACCAGCGTAAGTAGCAATAGGTAGCTTCCACATTGTAGTATTTGCTCCCTGCCAATGTCCCCAACTGGTTAAAGGGCATGCCTGTCATGAAAGAGAGGGGCAATGGAATTAACTTACAATTCTCCAATGGCCCTACTAGAAAGCAGATCCTTTCTCTCTGACTACATTTCCACACAGGAGGGAAGCCAAGAGACACAAAAAGCAGTAAAGCTGCAGTACAAAGGTCTGGACTACTCAATCCTTTTGCCACCCAGGTTCTTATTCTGTCTTATAGTGCTTTTAGATCCTCCCCACCTTCCTGCTAGTTAGCTACATAAGAAAGCAGACCATACAGTGCCTCCTCCTCTGCATTGATAATGCCATGGCCTTGACTCTGTATTCCTCTTGACATAGACATCACCTTATCGGCATTTAAGAGTTCTGTTCCAGCTCACTGTGGTACATAAATTTTTGTCACTTATTGGTATTTGGGATCAGCCTGTCAAACAACTCAGTGAGAACTCTGCAAAGACAGCACAGAAAAAACATTTTTCTGGAATTGCATACTTTTTAAGATAAGACAGGCCCTCACCTCTTGCCACAATGTGTTCTCATAAGGTAGTCACTTCTGAAGGAGAAAGCAGCATGTGAGATTTTTTTGCAGGGGTAAAAAGAGGGAGATGACCAATAATGCTCTGCTTCTGGCAACAGACAGCTGGATCCTCCCTTAGCCAGACAAGCACAACTCTACCACATTCATGGAATTCTGAGATTCTCGGAGGGTATCATATGAGTAAGCTGAAGTCATTGGCAAAGAGCACCTTTGTTTTAACTCCTCTCTTTGGCTTGCTAGCAAGAGAGATTCTCAAAGAAGGAAGTAGTTTTAACCAGAGGATAAAACCACTCCTCTCTCAGCACCAGGACATAAACCTGACCAGCGTAGTATCACAGAGTATTGTTTTTAGGTTGCAGCAACATGATTTTAACAACTAAAAATTCATGGTAACTCACTCACCAATTTGTGGTGCAACAGAAAGGGCTTGATAGTAAAACCGCTCAGCCAGCAACTCTGTGTCCACACCTGCCAGTTCATTCTGATAGCGAGCTGAAAGAAAACCGCACATCAGAAACCAGAAGGCAGTGTCTTCTCTTCCCTTCTGCAGAGAAGCACAGTTTCCCTACAGATTAAAAATACCACAAAACTAGAAATACTGGCTAAGTCAACAAATCCATCAAAGAACCGCTCTTGGCAAACACAGAAACGTACAGAGTTTGCCAGGCCCGTTTGAAGCACTTTTATTTTAACTGCACTATTCCACACATCACAACCCCTGCCACTTCAAGCAAAGGGGATATCCCTCAACACTAGTGGCAGCCTGTAAGCAAAAGTAAGAAATTCTTCTGCTCCATGTGTTAAGTGCTGATTCATTTATCCTTGAAATAACTCAGAATTGTGCTCCATTTTCCAGTACCTCAAACAGACTATATACTACTATTGCAGAGCGTGAAATCTAAAGCAAGTCAGTTGACCTAATAAAATACCTGGCTGTGGCTAGACTGGATTTATATTAATTTTTTTTTTTTTTTTTTTTTTTTGTGGACAACAGCAGGCATTTTGGAAACCTTAGGTGAAAGCACTGTGAAGAGGTGAGCACGTTTCTCTCCCACCAGTCAGGTAAGTCATTCTTACTACCCCCATAAGGCATTTATCTGCAATGCCATTTTTAGGCTGATTCATGTGCAATGATAATGCCAAACAGCTTTCAAGAGCTTGAAGGCTGCTGCGTGTCAAGCACATTTACCCATGCCTCACTTCAAATAGCTGTTTTTCACACAGTTACATGTTTTCTCACTGCCTTCACTCCCACATGTTCACAATCAAGCAAGAAGCTGACACACTTACCACACACTTCAGGAGGTCGTGACTGTGGGATAGACATGTCTGCTATAAAAAGGATGACACGCAGCCAGACACAATGACAAAGAATCTGGGGCTTTGCAGTGGCCTACCACTCTGGATTGATTCACAAAATTGCTTAACAAATCTGATTTTCAGTCACACTTGTGCTGATGACAGTGGCTCCGTAAGGCAACCTTAAAGCAAGTCTGAACTGAGAAGTCAGCTCACTTTGAGTTTCCTTCACGCTGTCCAAACAACATAAATAAAAGCGAAGACTTCCGTTCTTACACAGCCACAGATACAGCTGTTTATCAGTAGCAAACTCCTCTACTTGCCCAAAAACAAAGCTTCTGCAAGTTGTAGCAATTCAGTTACCCACAAGGATTTCGGCTTATACCAGTCATTGACAAATGTGTCAGAGGGAAACCAGTGTCTGCAAGTAACTATGGCTGGTGACTAACAACGATGGACTCAGCACTGTACAGGCACCATCTTTTTAATGTATTAAAGGTTGCCCTGAAAGACGATGCTGTTTCTTACCTAGATCTCCCAGATAAACCAGACATCTGTGACATGCCATCTGTGCCCACTCCATCTCCTTCTCCGATGCAGACACAGGTTTCTTGCAGCCTACATGAGAAATATGAAATCACATACACCATTGGGTAAAGGCTGCTGGAAAGACACATGAGCAGCCTACACCTCTGTCTGAGACAACCAACATTTCACCGAATGAAAACAAAGACCACATGGTCAGACCACACTGTTGGCTGCCATCTATAGCATGTTATAGACCAGCACTGGATCACTCTTGCTGTCAAAATGTGGAAAATAAATGTAGAAAATACACGTAGATGCTGATGCTCACCCACTCCCCCTTCAGTTCCCCGCTGATTAGGGGCAGTGCATGTCACTGTATCACTAACAGTCACTGAAATGACTGTCACTCAGACTTTGTCTACAAGGTATGCCACAGAGAGCTGGCTCCATTTGCACTCAGATGAGAGGACAAAGGCCAATTCCTGTCTACAAGCCACGTGATCGTGTTAACATAGCATTGAGTACAAGCTAATAAGGCCTGTCGAGAGGCTGATTTTGTTAGCATGGCTAATGAGGCCTTTGGACAGGAGCCGGCACAAATCCCTGGAAGCCAGAACAAAGTCTGAGCACACTTGCACCTGGCAGTAGCATACAATGTGGATGTACCCTCCCCAACGCTGAAGATGGAAAAAAACTCATTGTCTCAAGACTGAGATCTAGATTTAGGACTGGCCAACCAAAAAGGGAGGAAGATAAGTAAAACAAGGAAAAATCAGGACAGCAAATCTGTGTTGTAGACAGAGCAGCTGCAGTCAGTTAGGAAAAACTGCCTCCAGACAAAACTGCCTTTGCATCCAGAGGAGGGCAACAAAGCTGGTGAAAGGGTTGGAAGGAATGTCCTATGAGGACCGGCTGAGGCCTTTGGGCCTGTCTAGTTTGGAGAAAAGGAGGCTGAGGGGCGACCTCATTGCTCTCTACAGCTTCCCAAGGAGGAAAAGTGGAGAGGGAGATGCTGATCTCTTCTCCCTGGTATCCAGTGATAGGACACATGGGAATGGTTCAAAGCTGTGTCAAGGTAGGTTTAGGCTGGACATTAGGAAGCATTTTTTTACCTGGAGGGTGGTCAAACACTGAAACGGGCTTCCTAGAGAGGTGGTCGATGCCCCAAGCCTGTCAGCATTTAAGAGGCATTTGGACAATGCCCTTAATAACATGCTTTAACTTTTGGTCAGCCCCGAATTGGTCAGGCAGTTGGACTAGATGATTGTTGTTAGGTCGCTTCCAAGTGAAAGTCTAGTCTATTCTATTTTATACTGAACTTACAAAAAAAAAAAAAAAAAAAAAAAAAAAAAAAAAGGCAGTTCAGGCAGTGGAAAGTGTCAAAAGCAACAGAGGAAGGCTCCAGGCAGCTGACCTGAACTAACTTAAGCCACCAAACATGACTCAGTTCCTGGGAGGGGCTGCTGCCGTGCTTCCCAACTCCCCATCAGCACCTTCTCCTCAGCCAGCAGGGCCATGGTTCAGCCAGAGATCAGGAGGCAAAGGCTACTGCGTTCACGCTTCCTCTCCAGAGAGCACTTACTGCCACTGGACAGACCAGTGTCATGGATTCAGTCTAGGTACAGTCTTCCTGTTGTCAAGGACTTCCACCTTCTGGAGGAGAAAATTCCCTCAAGCAGGAATCCCAAAGGAAGATTTTTAAGACCAGTCCAGCCTGCAGTCTGAGTTGCTTCCCTCTTGGCTTAGTTTAAAAGAGTGGAAGTGAAATCTGTAGGCTTAAGTGACCAGTGAGGAATGATTCCCACTTACTAACAGGCATTGTAGGAGTTGCATTATACAAATACATGGCCTTCAAATCTGTGCCCACATATGTTATTGGACCTATCCTCCTTTCCTTTTTTGCTTTGAATCCTCTTGCTCCCATTTACATAACCATCAAGTTGTGTCCACCCTAATTTGTAGTTCATATGGGATTCTTACACATCCACTTTTCCGGATATGTAAGGTTGCATCTCTACTATCCAGTTACATACTCATCTACTGCATCCTTTTAGAGAGCCTAAACACATTAAGAAATCTGAATAATGGAAGCCTTTCAAATGCAATCACATACCACACGGTACAAACCCACCTGGAATGCGCATTTCAAGAATTTATTAATTCTGCAGTACTGAGATACATTTCTCAAAGCAACAGTTGCCAGGGACATCTGCCTTTTAAACCGACATTTCAAAGCCGATCATGATACAATCGTCTCCCAGAACCAAGAATAGGATACCAGCAACTAAAACATTCTATCGCTAAAGACATACTAACTTCTCATATGCCAGTTTCTGCTGTCCTCCCCCCTGCCAGCTTTAAGAACGTCAATTAAACACTTGCTAATACAGTTCACAAAACATATAGAGGCTCCATTTCTCCCCTGGACCCACCCAAACAGAAACATGTGCCTTGAGGCCACAGAGCACAACCCAGGAGCAAATGTGAGCAAACTATTACAAGTTAATCAAGGACGTGAATCCATACGCAGCCTTGAGCTGTTTCAAGACTGTAAACACTGTTATTCTTCCTCCCCTAATAGGTAAGATACCTCAAATTACCCTGCATCTAATGGCATGCACAGAGGCAGTTACCTGAGACAGCTAACATACCTTATTGTGTTACAGGAGCTTCCTCATGTTCTCAGTCCAAGATTCAATAGCAGTTTCAAAGCTACACACAGTACAACTAGGAAGTACGTGAAGGGAGCACAGATAAAAGGGGCACCAAGAGGAGGAACAATATCTTACATCTAGTGAATAGAATGTCCTGACAAAAATATATTGATTTCAAGAACCTATTCCCCCAATGGCCTATTTGTCTGCTTTAATCAAGCTTCTAAAAACATTCTGTACAGCCAGAAGTGCTCTTCAATTTTCCATAAAAACCTGCCATCACCAAACACTTACTAAAGAATTTCCTAACAGCATTTTCTTCCTGTTAGAAACCCTTCTTTCTTCCCTAGTTTAGTATTTAAAAAACCAACAAAACAGTGCCATGGAAAACAGCAGGACAGACACTCTGTTCTAAACAGACAACTGGCTCATCAGAAAAAAAAAAAGATAATCCCTTAAATGCCAAAACAAAGATGGACTAGTACAAGGGGAAGCCACCTCTCTGGGATTCAGGCCTTACCCACTAGTCCAACACACTGAGCACTAACCTATTAAAGGGTCCGTTACATGCGTCCAGTCAATACAGCACTGCAGCTCTAGCTGATAGTGAGACTGAATGTAGAGGAGAAGGTGCTGGTAAAATCCTATGCCAGCAACTAAGTGAGTCCGGTACGCACACTCCAGAGTGCTACGGCTGTGAATGTGCTGGAGGGAAGAAAAAAATGAGAATATGTTAATGCAGCCAGGTAACATTTTAGGCTGGCCACCCAAGTAATACCAAGTATGAAGCAAGATAGTGGGTAGCTCAGCAGTAATTGGTTTTGCACAGTTCTGTACCTCCTCTTGCTCAACAATGTTGTATCTAGTGGTATTTACTAAGGGTCAACATCAAGGAGAAATACTTGCTGCAACAACAAATAAATAAAATCAAGGTGTCTGGTTAGAGCACCTTAAACACATTCAGACAACCAGATCACCAGGAGAGAGTTTATGGTGTTAGAAAATACAAGCGTGAATACTGTGAGTATTTTCCAGTGATCAAATCCAGTAAAAACAATCAGCACTGACAAAGCCTCCTATGACCATTGTTCTACATGGTGATACATGTCTTTTGAAGACGGGAAGACAAAAATTGAGCAAATTATGTTGAAATATCCTCTGCAATAGCAGCGCTCTCAGCAGATCATTAAAGCTTACCTGCCCAGAGCTAGACAAAAAGTGTATGTTCAGCTCCATGATTAAAATTCAGGAGTGCCTGGCTTCCTGCCCTGTGGTCAGACAACTTCTCCAAGCAAATGAAGCTTTTAACTTGGTCTCACCATTGCACAGCCAGAGACTTTCTCATGCCAGAGACATAGATACCTGCCTTTTTATTTGTTTTAATGAGCTGGATAACTTCATAGTAAACTTTTCTCCAAAGCAGTTCTTCTGCTTTTCTTCCATAATCCACTGGATGCAAGAACATCAGCTTCACACACAACTCCCGCAGCCTGAGATAGACAGCAGAGAATTCACATTTAGCTACAGGAGCTTAAAATACAGCTGCCACTACATGAGCACGGAAGAGGAAAATCTGAATTCATTACGATGGATGAGCTAGGCTATCTGGTGATGGTACAGCTTGTATCACCCCCATACAAGAACATCTGGAAAAGCCATACACCTAACCAGTTACTTTTGCTCAGCTGGCCACCAGTAACTTCCTAAATTGCAGTAATGTCAAGAATTGTCTTGACAGCTTAAAATATTACTAAGAATAATCATCCTTGCTAGGCACCCTCTGAACCCAGTAAAAGACTTCGCACACATATAAGAAGTTTCTTCACCACACAGTTTTTAAAGATAGTTACAAGGAAGGCATTGGCCAACATGAAGATGACTTATTTGTATTACAAGGACACCCAGGAAAGCCTCCAGACATGGACTGTATGGTTAGGTGCTGTTCAAATACAGATCTGAAATCTAGCCTCTGCTTAAAAAACCTGGAGGGATCCCAGGTCAACAGGTGCACTACAAATCAAATACACTGTGGAACTGCAGATTCAAAACCGCCACCTGTTGCTTCACATGGATTTTCTCCTGCCAAATATAAAAAATAAGTGCCCTTCCCAACTTACTTGTTCCTCAAGCTGATGTTCTCTGGCTTGAACACTTCTTGATACGCTGCCTTATTACCAAGGATGAGATCCAATCGATGAACAGCCTCTACCACTGCTCTGCAAGGCAACACAGAAAGAAGAGTTTCAGAATAGCGGGTTATCTGGATTATTTTATGAGACACAGGATGTCTGCACAGACCCATACTAGCCTAGTTAATTCCATTATTAGCAAGCTGCATTATACCACCACACCATATTAATTGATTTCCTTTCTGCAGTCTATTTTAAAAAGCTTATGGAAAGAAGAAAAAAAGCAGAGTTACGTACACTGTAATGACTTTGCTGCAAATCAGCTTTTTAATCACCAATTACTACTGCCTATCTGATCAAAAACATCAACTATTTCTATAGTAGCAAAGTCAGAAATGTCTTTGGACATGTTACCAGCTTTTAACCTCTGCAATTAAATCATGCTATACTTACACTCAGATTAATTTAAACATCTTAAACTCTATGAACAAAAAATGGATTGATTTCTAGCAGTTACCGTTTTGATAGGGTAAGAGTCAAACCTCCACCAATTCCTATTACCTTACCAACTTGCCTATAAAAGAAGGCAACTCATGTCATTCTCATTTGCCAAAACTTCCTCGGCTTCATTACAGTGACTCATTGAGCAAAGCCCTTAAAGACCTCTCAGTGACAGGTAACAGAGATACTCAAAACCAGCCTAAAATATGAAATTTGTTATGAGACTTCCCCCGACAGCCAGCTAAAAGACAGACCAAGCAACCCCCAAACCTCTGAGTCATGCAAAAAAATACTTCTGTGAATCACTGCCCAAGACTGTCCTGGAGGAGGAATACCACACTGTGTATAAAATCTCAAGCACTCAAAAGTTTGTAGCTGTGAACAAATCAGACCACAACTCCAGAACATTGCAGTGAAATAAAACCAGGGACTTACAGAAGCATTAGTGCTGACAGAAAGTACCCTCATCAATATCTCATGGACAGTTCGATAAAGCCAAATCGACCACCCACATTAAATCCTTCCTACCAAGAGAGGTCATGTCTAAACCTCTGCCTTTGTTAAGCCTGTATTTGAGGTCAATAAACTGACTCCTGAAATTAATTTTTCCCAGCTGTTGACTCTACATGTTCCTCTAAGAAATACATCCTCCAAGCCATCCCCAGCCATTAGCTATCACACTCCACAGGCACTTGTTCTGCCCCTCAACTTCACATCTATCTACCTGTCATTCCTCGTTTGCTCTAATACCTTTACTGCTCCTACTGCTGAGCCTGCCACACATGGAGAGCTGTTTAACAAGAAGCTGAAGACAACCAAGATGCATTGTAAATACAGAATGAGACAGACCTGATCACAGCAAACTTCTGCAAAGCAGAACAGTTAGATGCTGCTACCAGCCTGCTCCCCCACCCCCAAATCTCCATCATCTGCAGAATGCAAACTCCCTCATCACACTCACAGCACAATGCAATGACTGAATCTTCTTTTTGCACACATACACAAATGTTTGCCAGATTGAATACTGGGCACTTGCATGGCACCTGCAAGCAAGAGCATGCAAAATCATATACTAAGGAGGTAGGCTGAAACCACCACCACTTCCTTGAAAACTATAGATATTACTGTAAAGTAACTGACGGTTTCATATACCAGCCCCTTACTAGCAAGGCAAATCTCCTTTCACAAACCCACCACACCAAAAGGAACCTCCCTGAAAAAAACCCGAACGTTCAGGAGCTCAAAGAGAAAACGTCCCATCTCATGCTATGTCACAGGAAGCCTTTCATCCAAGGGTAACTGGAAATCTCACTTGTTTTCAGTAAACCACAGAACCTGACAAAAGAAGAGAAGCATAGGGAATAGGACTGTCTCACACAATGGCTTGAGAGATCAAAACACCACAGAGTTGAACCAACTTCTTCCTAA
This sequence comes from Aquila chrysaetos chrysaetos, assembly GCF_900496995.4. NCBI lineage: Eukaryota > Metazoa > Chordata > Aves > Accipitriformes > Accipitridae > Aquila > Aquila chrysaetos. Next base: position 26,799,455 of record NC_044012.1, read on the forward strand.
ATAATCGTGAATAAAACCAAGAATAGAGTAAGAATCACACAAAAGTCTGCTACTAACCTTGATAACCACAGCCGCTTCTGCTCACTAGCATCTTTCTCACATGGCCTGAAGGTCCTTTGCAAACTAACAACCTAATATCCTCAACAGCAAGTAAGGCAAGCAAGTAAAATGCTTTTTGGTTTACAGGTAAAAGGCAATAAGTATGAAGCATTCATCCAAGCTCACAGCATATTGGAGGGGAGGGAGAAAAAAAACAGCAAGACCCCCACACACACATTTAGTTTCCCCAAAATAGATCTCCACAAAGCAGCAGGCAATAAACATATCCTTACTGCAACCTGTGATTAATGTCCTGTCACTGTATCTCTCAAAGACCCTCTCCAGTGAGTGCTGCAGCAGGAAACAAACAGTGTGGCTCACAGGGAACTGATTTGTTTCCTATGCAGAAGGGTGACCAGAAGAAAGGGGAACTGCTGATTCATTTGATTCCCAGAGAGAATTATAGGAAAACTATGATCCTCTATTCCCAAAATGGGCAGTCTCTACATCTTCAAAATAGCTGTAAAAATGTGTTCACTGTGCACCGAATCCACAGCTGCTCTGTGTCTGATACAAGCTCACTTGTCACTGACACCTCAAGGTGGGAAATGATTTCACAGTGACTACAAGCAGTCAACACCTGCATCCACAGACATGGTCAGCCCTTAGGGTGGGATGTCACATGTGCAGGTGTGAACCCCTGTGTCCAAATCCTCACGTGCAAGTTAACTGTATTCAAAGGCTCAACTGACTCCTTCTCCTGCCACTTATTCAATTCAGATTCCTTTACGGACACATGGTCCAGGCTCTCTCACTGCTCAGTAGCTCACATGCCAAACAAGCCTCTATTATTTTTCTATCTAAAAAAAAGGCCACAAAACCTCATTTGAGAATCATCCTGAGTTCAGCAGTGACAGAAATGCATCTTGATACCGTGCAGCATGACACCATGAAATGACAGGAAAAAAAACCAGTTGCCAGAACCCCCTTTACAAGTTGCAAGCAAACAGACAGCTATTTGGCTGCCAACAGTATCAGTGGATAAGAAATGTGATCAAGCAGTTAAGGAAAGCCTACTCACATGCACCAGGACTCAAATGCCTGCCAAATGTGAAGTACAGAAAAGTCTCCTTCCAGGGACGATCTAAGCAGGGACATTGGAGGGTATTTCACCTTCCCCTCGAGCACACGGCAGGACGCATCCTGGAGGGCATCTCCAATACAAACCTGTTTCCTACAACAGTCAGGGATGGGCACATGAAGAAACTGGTTGCTTCTGCTATTTTTTACGGGTTCATAAAGAAACAAGAGAGTTGGTGACTTGAAAGCAGCAAGGTTTATCTTTTAGGATGCGGGTTCCTGAGCCATAAGGCAGAAAGCAGACGCCTGCTAAAATATCTTCTTATCAGCATGAGCTCCATGGAGCTGCTGGAGGCGGCAGAGACAGGAGTAAAGAAGAATCTGTGACAGTCAGTGATGACCTGCAAGGATCCTACCTCCCCAGTGGTGAGAAAAGGGGACACAGTGAGGACAAAAAGGTGCAGGAGCCAGCCTCACTTCAAAAATGTTAGGAAACATCAACACAGGCGCTATTGACCATGCACTGATTAAAATGCAATTTAGCATTTGTGCCTTGGGCGGCTTGAGACCACGGGCTGAATTTTACTTAGCTGTTAAGAGGCCAAATTTTGTCCCAGTACCCATTTTTATACCTGCTGGGTTTAAACATGGCTTTCAGACAGCACATCAGAACCACAGAGGAGGCAAATCAGATGCCAGTCTATTAAAAGAACCAAGTACAGCACATCATGCCAAGCAGGGTGGAAATAGTCCAACGCAAAGTCCTCTTCAGCCACGCAGACACCGATCTATCACTTTCCTTCTGTGCCATTAACATTCTGGGATGGGGCAAGACAGCAGGGAGAATTATTTGTCCTCTCTCTATCTCTTCATTTAATACATAACTAAGAGCCACAGTCTCTGAGGAGTAAGAAATTTCTCAGGGAAAAGAACTGCAGCCATTTGTTTGTATTCTGGTATGTGTCAGTACACAAATAATACTGCCCAGAACAAGGCTGGCAGACAAGAATAGTAACGCAAAGCCAATGAACTAATGGTAACCCAGAATCCAGAAAAGAAATCTGTAAAATAAATCTGGTCACCCTACGCTAAAACATGCATTGTAACACAGCACCCAGGATAATCCAGTTGCCACTTTCTGAGGTGAAACTTGGGGATTATCAGTCTAGGAAGACTTAAACGGAAAAGATCAAAGACCATCCTACAAACAGCAATGCGCAACCTCATCTCCACAAGGACGCTCCAATGGCCAACATACTTGCCAAGGACCGTGGAGACCTGAGCTCAACTCTCACTGCCCTCACAAGCAGACACAAAGCTGATCCCATGTGAGCACAGTTTATAGCTGGGACTGTGACATTCAAACATCCATGATTCAAAAGCACTGTTTAATCTGATGGCCAAAAGTTTCCAGAGACAATCAGCCACCACACAAAGTACAATGTACTTCTTAGAGGACAGGAAGTTACTGCTTCATCTAACTGAACTTCAGGCTGAAATGGAGAATTGTCAAGAGACTGTTAAGGTAGAAAGCTTGCTAAGAGAGTTATCAGCTACATAGCTAGAAAATTTGTGGCCACTGCAGATATTATAAATCCTGCTCTAAAATCACAATACTGACTTCCAGGTAAAAGAAGACCCATCTCTACAGAGTGTGGTTTTCTTTTTCTGCTATAAAACAATGACACACCATATTCTGCCACAAAAATTTAAACAGAAAACAATCGCTTCCTTGCCTTGATGACCAATTCCATGTCTGGTCAAGGGACGTTTACTTGTGAGCTCCAGCGGCATAGTGAGGTACCGCTTGTCAGGTGAGCTAAGAAGCACACATGTTCCTGGTCCACTGTGACCACAAATTAAAACACATCTTAAACCATGATGAAGGTGGTTTGAACAAAATGCATTCTATTTTGCAAGCAGGAGCACATACAACCTCTCCAATCCTGTCCACCACACCTCAGGTGGCAGTGGTCAAGGTGTTATGATGCACTAGCTCAACTACTAGCAGATGTAGGAAACAATCCCTAAGATCAAATGGGGTATCTCAATGTGACAGGAGACAGAGCTCCACAGCCCTGGAGGCACTTCCAGCACGACAACGCAGCCCACACCTCGGGTAATCCAAGCCATTGTATTCTACCACTGACCTTGTAATAAGAAAAAGAAACGCACCTAATATCACTTCAAAGTGCAGGGAACATGCTTGTACAAAGTGCATCATGGAAACAAACAAATGCTATTAACTACCACTCAAACCTGCTATTACTGCTTTGGACTTTTGGGCAAGGATCTTGCCAGATTTCTCAGAGGGAGGCAAGCCTTGCCCTGTTTTAGAGGAAGGCAGTGAGGTTCCATGAGATGAAAGGACATGCCCAATGTCACCGAGCAAGTCAGCAAGACAAAAACAAAATGGACCCCATCTCTTGCCTTCATCATTTTGCTCATCTTCAAAACCACACTGTTGCTGCTGAAACTCCACTATGAATCTGCTTTACTGACGGAGAAACTAAGACAGAAGGGGACAATTTCTGGGCCACACTCACAAAACAAGTCATCAGCAGAGCAGAGGCCAGGCACCTCAGCGCTGACAGTGTGGCACCTCATCCCTCTGGGGTTGACCTGACAAAGGCCATCATTATTTCCTGAATCTTGTCTTCTGACGCTATTTCCAATGCACAGTGCAGAGATGTAAGTGAGAGTGGAGTCCCAGGGAGTGTTTTACTGGGAAGATCTGCAGCTAGGGCAGTCTTGCCCTCCATACAGCAGGAAGATGCCCTGGCTCAAGCTCCTACTCATCACACCTTCTCCAGCACTTCCCATGTAATCTCTGTCTACTGCCAATGCCAGTGACCCCGTCTTCAGTCCCCCTCTCCCTGGATGGCCCCCCACATCCTGCCTTTATCCCACTGCATCTCAACATCTCCTTCCCCCTCAGCCCCCATCATCTCCTACCCCACCTCCCCGAATCCTGCATAACTCCCTCCTCTATCCCCCATGTCCTGACCCATCTCCCTGGGTGCCCCATGCCCCCTTTCCTGTGATCCCCTTCTTACTCTCCCACCTGCCTTCTTCCCCCATCTTGCCTGGATCCCCCACAGCTCCTTCCCTCACCACCCTTTGTTTTGACTCATCTCCCCTGGATCCCCCATACCCCTTTTTCACCAGTGCTACCCCCCACCCTGTGTATTGCTCATCTCCTCTGGATCCCACACAACCCACTCCCCCTAGTCTTCCCTAAATTTCCCCCTTCTCCTTTCCCGTAGCACTGCCCTCTTCTTCTCTATTCCCTCCAATTTTCTTCACCTCAATCCTCCCCAAATTCCACCATCCCCTTCCCTTGTTTCCACCAATGTTCCCTAAATCCCACCACCTCCTTCCCCCATCTTTCCTGAATATCCCTCCAATCCCCATCACCCCAACTCCCCCCAGTCTCCTCTGGATTCCTCCCCTCTCCAGGTTCCCCCCCAACCCCTCCCCCCTGTTAATCCCCAGTCTTCCCTCGATTCCACCATCTCCCTCCCCAGTCCCCCTAAATCTTCCCTGACTACTTCCCCCATCTCCTTCCCTTCAATCTTCCCTAAATCCCCCCAGTCCCCTTTGCCTTGGTCCTCCCCTATCTCCTCTGGGTCCATGTATGTTCCCCCCCGCCGCTCCAATCCCCTTCACCCTTGCCATCCCCAATCTCCTCTAGGTCCTCCCTATCTCCCTCCTTTCTTCCCTCCTGCTCTCCCTAAGCTCCCCCGAGTCCCATCCCCTTCCCCCCCCCCCCCCCCCCAGTCTCCCCCGGATCGCCCCCCAGCCCCCTTCGCGCTGGCCCTCCTCAACCTCCTCCGGACCCCGCCCCATCTCCTTTCCTCCCTCTGGTCCCCATAGTTTCCCCTGGACACCCTCATCTCCTTTCCTCGGTCCCCTCATCTCCCCTGACACCCTTCACCTCCCCCCCCCGCTCCCTCATCCTCCCCCCGCCGATGCCCCTCTCCTCACCGGTACAGCCGCTTGGTGTGCAGCACCTTGGCCTCCGGCTCGCCGCTCTCGCCGGTGGCCCCTCCGCCCTGGCTCATGGCGCCCGGCGAGGGCAAGGCCCGAGCCGGCCGGGCGCGACCCCCCCCCCCCCCCCCCCCTCAGCACCGGCCGCGCCGCCGCCGCCGCCGCCCCCGGCCCCGCTCGGCCGCCATGGCTGCGCGACTGCCCCCTGCCCCGCGCCGCTCTCGCGAGACTTGCCACGAGACTGGAGAGCGGCGGGCAAACATGGCGGCGGCGGGACCGGCCTCAACTCGCGAGAGTTTACCCTCTCGCCACGCCAGCACTGATTGCTGGCAACATGGCGGCGGCGCGGCGTCATCTCGCGAGAGTTCCCACAGTTCCCCGCAAACACGCGGCCGCCGCGCCAGCGCTTAGTACTGGCAGATAGGGCGGCCGCCACGGCGACAGTCAACCAGCTTTACGGGTCGTCCTGCGCGCCGGACAAGGGCAGCCAGTTCCCGCTGTGGGGGGCCGGTGGGCCCTCCCTATGGCTGCCCCACGTCATGGGCCTGGCAGGAGCTGTGGGGCAGGCGTCCCTCTGCCTTGGCACCTCAGGGCTGCCAGGAGCCCTGGGGGCTCAAACAGGGGCCACCCCGCATCGTTGTGGAGGCCCTGAGCTGATGGAATGGTGGGAGGAATCCCTCCCCAGTCCTGGGAGTCCTTTCATGCTGCCATGTAGCATGAAAGCCAGGTGCTGCTGGCTGGGGTGGGGTCTCCCCAGGGCCCCCCCCATCCCTTTGGTGTTCCACCTCCTTGGCATGGCTATGGCTCTCGCAGGAACAGCCCAGACAGAGAGCCAGGCCAGTCCCTTCTCTGCCATGGCAGACAAGCACTGAGGCTTCTCTTTCTCCACCAGGCCCTCGCCCTGGCCCTGCTGCCAGCCCTCCCAGCGCGGAGACCCCCTGGAAGGGGGGACGCGCTTCCCTGTGCTTGCCCATACGTGGTGGCTGTCCAATGCCATGGAGGACATGTTCCCCAGGCGTGGGATGGGCTCGGGAGCTGGCACAGTGCTGAGGCACCGCCGGCAGGCTCGGCCTTTGTCGGGCGAGGCTGCTGCTGCGCCTGCCCCTTTCGGCTCGGCCCCACCTTAGCTGGTTAAACAGGTTTGAAGTCCAGACGGCGGAGAGACCGTGGAAGCAGCATTTCACAGACTCCCGGGACAGCCACCGCTGCTGCACAGCCCTCAGCCCTATGGCCCCCCACTTCTCTCCAAGTAAGTCTTGCAGCAAGGGGAGCCCGGTGCCAACTTCTTCCCGTGTCCCGTGGGGTGATGAGTGAATGGGGCTGGGAGCGGGGAGATGGAGGTTTGCAAGACACAGGAAACTGCTTTAGCCGTACTCCCTTGTGTGGATCTCAGATGAAGGCCTGTGCCACTCTGTGCCTCAGTTTCCCCATGCCTGTGGCCAGGCCAGGGCTCTTTCTGGGCGTGCAGGGATGAATGTGCCCAGATGGGAGAGAGAAAGATTTTCATTGCAGGAGGCTCCCATGCCCACAGCCAGCAACACTCAGGACGGGTTAAGAGACAGGGATCCCCTGCTAAGACAGAAAAATGTGAGATCTCTGCCTGGATCTCATGCTCCCCCATGGCAAGTGGCTCCCGGCAGCCTCCTGTGCCCGCCCCAGATCAGTCTCAGCCACAAGAGGCAGCAATTCTGGCTCATCCTGGCTTGAGCTGTGGTTCCTAGATGCGGCCTAGCCAGCCCTCGCCGGCCCTCGCCCAGTATCGGGGCTTGGCTGATGCTGGCATGGGCCAGTTGCATTGGCCAGTGTCCAGCTTCCCCGAGTCACAAGGCTCGTGCCCAGCCAGAAACCCCAGGACGTTTGGCCAGGTGGGGAAGCAATTCTGTGGTAGGTTGACCCTGGCTGGACACCAGGTGCCCACCAAAGCTGCTCTTATCACTCCCCCCACCAAGGTGAACCGGGGAGAGAAAATATAACAAAAGGCTCATGGGTCGAGATAAGGACAGGGGGAGATCACTCACCGATTACCATCACGGGCAAAACAGACTCGACTTGGGGAAATTAGTTTAATTTATTACCAATCTGACCAGAGTAGGGGAATGAGAAGTAAAACCAAATCTTAAAACAACTTCCTCCCACCCCTCCCTTCTTCCTGGGCTCAACTTCATTCCTAGTTTTGTCTGCCTACCCCCCCAGCAGCACAGGGTGATGGGGAATGGGGGTTACGGTCAGTTAATCACACATTGTCTCTGCCGCTCCTTCCTCCTCAGGGGCGGGACTCCTCACACTCTTCCCCTGCTCCAGTGTGGGGTCCCTTCCACAGCAGACAGTCCTCCACAAACTTTTCCACTGTGAGTTCTTCCCAAGGGCTGCAGTTCTTCATGAACTGCTCCAGCATGGGTCCCTTCCACGGGCTGCAGTCCTTCAGGAGCACACTGCTCCAGTGTGGGCCCCCCATGGGGTCACAAGTCCTGCCAGCAAACCTGCTCCAGCATGGGCTCCTCTCTCCATGGGGCCACAGGTCCTGCCAGGAGCCTGCTCCAGCACAGACTTCCCACAGGGTCACAGCCTCCTTTGGGCATCCGGTGTGGGGTCCTCCACGGGCTGCAGGTGGATATCTGCTCCACCGTGGACCTCCATGGGCTGCAGGGGGACAGCCTGCCTCACCATGGTCTTCCCCACAGGCTGCAGGGGAATCTCTGCTCTGGTGCCTGGACCACCTCCTTCCCCTCCTTCTTCACTGACCTGGGGGGCTGCAGGGTTGTTTCTCTCACATGTCCTCACTCCACTCCCCAGCTGCCGTTTCTGTTGCACAGCAATTTTTTTTCCCTTCTTAAATACATTCTCCCAGAGGTGCTACCAGCATTGCTGATGGAGTCAGCCTTGACCAGCAGCAGGTCCATCTTGGAGCCAGCTGGCATTGGCTCTGTCGGACATAGGGGAAGCTTCTAGCAGCTTCTCATAGAAGCCACCCCTGTAGCCCCCCCACTACCAAAACCTTGCCACACAAACCCAATACAAATTCCCAGGCTGCCCCTGTTTTGCAGCCAGACCTGCACACGCAGGGATCACCAGGCGCCCAGCTCTGGGCAGTGGTGCCCACATGCATTGTACCACATGCCCTGATCCTGCTGCCGTGGGCTGGAAGCACTTGTAGGGTGTGAGAGCATGGAGATGCTGGGCTCTGCTTTCTCCTAATAGTGGAAGGGCAGGCAGGTGATGGGGACTGCAGGGGTGGTGGCTACCAATTCGCACACCACGTTGTAACTGGAGCTGTGTGCATGACCCCAAACCCCTCATTTCTGCTGTTTTTTTGTCTGTCTACTTTCTGCTGGCGCAGGGTAAAAGCGGAAGGGACGGGAAACTAGTCCCCTCTCGACACCCCAAAACGCAGGATAGTTTCTTACCAGTCCCCAGCTGCATCCCCAGTGGTACTGAGCCGGTCACTCTCATGGCTGCTGCTGACCCCATCCTGCCACCTGAGGAGGTGGCTTTGCTGGAGCTGGGGAAGGTGGCCCTGGCTGCTCCCCTGGACAAGGTGACACCAGCCCCAGATGAACACCTGGGGCACCCTGATGCCACTCTGCCATGGGACCGGTGCCAGCACAGTACCCAGGGCCAGCTGAAGCCTGTGGAGACGAAGAGGCGTTCAAGTCCCGAAGGGGGCCGCGAAGACCCCAAGGAGGCTGCTCTCACCTGCCCCCCAGCTGAGGCCGAAGACGAGGAAGGCCCCGGGCTGCCCGTGGTGGCGGCCCACGTCTTTGTGCCCATCGACCCGCAGTGCATTGAGCGGACACTCGGCAAGCGGAAGAAGCAACCTGACCCATGGCCCCAGGAGGAGGGCAAGGGGGGCTACATCCCCCACAGCAACAGACCCGACAGCCTCTGCCAGAAGCAGGTCTTCCTTCCCATCGGCCCCTCACGCTACAGGGACCCACTGGGCTTTGAGGGGCAAGTGGCCAAGCCGCTGACCGAGGGGCCACGGTGCCCATGCGCCAGGGACTGCAGTGCTGGCAACCTCAAGGCTGTGGCCTCAGTGGTGGTGGCCCTGCTCCTCTGCCCCTGCCTCGTTTACGGGGCCTACGTCTTCCTGCCTTTTGATGCCCCGCTGCTGCCCACTGTCAGCGCCCGCCTGGTCTACACACTCCACTGTGCTGCCTTTGCCACGTTCCCCATCGTTCTGGGTGAGCCATGGGGTTGGCGTACAAAGCCCTTTGCCCCTACCACTGGGCTGCATTGGCCCTGGGGGAGTGGGGGCTGTGGGGAGCGGTGCGTAGAGCCGGTGCTGAGCTCTTTGCAGCTCCATTGCTCCCACCAGGAGCAGCAGACTGAGTTTTCCTACCCTCTTCCCACCCCGTTGCATCTCCCTCTGGTCCTTCCCCAGCCCTTGGGCCCCAATGCAGTTTCACTGGGCACCTGCTCAGCCCCTCTCTCTGTCCCCCAGGGATGATCGTCAGTGGCATCTCCCGCCTCTGCTCCTCCGCACTGGAGCCCTTCGGGGAGCTACAGCAGGAGGTGGAGCTCCACCGCACCTACGTCTCCCAGTCTGTCCATCTCTTCATCCTCTACTTCTTCAACATGGCTGTGCTGGCCACCTACCTCCCACAGGAGGTCCTCAAGCTCATCCCCCTGCTCACGGGGCTTTTTGCCATCTCCCGGTAAGTGGCTCCTTTACCCTACCTGGGCTGTGGCAGTGCCCAGGGTGCAAACGGGGTCTGTCAGTGTTGGCAAACACCATGCCTTGGTGCAAACTCCTGCTCCGGCAGTGCCTCACCCAGCTAACGACAGCCAGGAAAGCCGGCGCAGGGGAAGGGTTGCTCCATCCCTCATCCCACTTCCTGCAGCGGCTGTGCCTGGCAAACCCTTGCTGGGATCAGAACCTCTGGGTGCCGGCCCAAAAGCATCGCCCTTGCTGAGCCCTCACATCTCTGCCCTCTCCAGGTTGATTTACTGGCTGTCATATGCCATCGGGCGCTCCTTCCGTGCCTTTGGCTTCTGCATGACCTTTCTGCCCCTCCTAGCCATGCTACTCTGGAACCTTTACAGCATGTTTGTCCTGGAGCCTGAAAAACTCCTTGCTGTGGCAGCACCAAAGCCTGAGGACCGCTCCAAGGACAGTGGAGCCAAACTCCGGTACTGGGGGTGAGGGAGGCCCTGGGGAGATGAGGTGCCTGGACCCTGCGGTGCAGAGGGGTTAAGCCCTCCTCACTGCCCTGCCTTGTGAGCCCTGAAGGTGGAAGGGTGCAGGCAGATCTGGCTGGGCCCCTGCTCCCTGCCCTTACCTGGCAAGGTTTTGCTGGGTGCCTGGGGTTGATAGAGCTGAGCTGTAAAACCCTCTGCACTGGGAGTTTCCTGCAGGATGGTGAACAGGGCCCAGAGCAAGGCCCAGTGAGTCCTGTTCCATGAGGATGGGTTGGGATGGGATTTGCCTAATCTGCTGGAGCTGGCTTTGCCCAATAAAGCCCTTCACCAAGTGGCTCTGTGGCTGGTTTGGGAAGGGTGGGTTAAATTCTCCTAGGAATCGCTGCTGCCAGGATTCGTAGCTCTGCCCATGGGATGCCATCATCCATAGCTTTGCCCACAGGATGCCATCATCCAGCCCCAAAATGATGTTTCCAAGAGGGGAAAAAATGATGTTTCCCCAAACTGCCCATCTCCCAGTGCTGCAACAGCACCCCAGCCCTACACCCTTCTCCTGGATCCCTGCATGGCACTGTGGTGTCCCGCCCAGCTTGTCCTTCCTCCTCTTCCTCCTGCTGGAGGTTCAGCACCTGGTTCACAAACCAGTTGGCCCGGTAGGAGGGCGGGAGCCCTGCCCCAAGGAGGGATGTGGGGAGAAGCCGGGGACGGCTGAGATGGCACCAGGCTTGCTGCGGCCTAGAGCTGGGGATGGCCAATCCCCCCCCAGGGCCAATACCCCTCCCAGGACAGGCACTCAGCCTGCACCCCTCAGGGCACTGCGCCCCACCCTGGAGTCCTTTGCAGACACAAAGGGACACCTGGGAGTCCAGCCCCATGCAAGTCTGATTGTCTCAGTTCTATGATTCTCAGGCATAATCCAAACGTGTTAAAAATCCACCAGATAAAGGGAAAGCCCCTCTATCCCCAGATCTGCCAAGTGTTTGGCTTGTCCTGCCTCCCATCCCTGAATGCTGTAATCGTGGAAGCAGTTCACCCACTGCAACCCAGCAGAGTCAGAGAATGGGAACAGTCCAACTCTTTCAAATGCACTTCTTGGCCGGGATACAGCCCACGGCCTGGGCGCACACTGACCCCACAGCTCATAGGCAAAACCACCCAAGAGCACCAGATGCTGCTGTGGGGCATGAGTCAATCTACGGGCAGGGAGCCTCCCTCCTTTCAGAGGTGTTTTTGCACGTTGGCTCCTGCTGAGCTCCAGCACCCTTTAATTCCTGCGAGGGCCGAGAGCTGCTCTCCTTGTGCTCACCCATAGCGCAGTGTTTCCACGTGAAACTGCTCTTAGAAATCCACTTTATTTGGTCAAAGACAAGTCGGCGATGGAGAATATGAAAGCCTAGCACATCCCCAAGTGATGCGCTACCTCTGCAAACACCGAGCAGCCACAGACCACGCTTGCCTCACGGCTTCAAGCACCTGGATAGCACCTCCAAGCCAGCCCTGCAGAGCCAACGGCTGCAGTTAACCAAGAGCAAGACTAGATCAGCCCTTTATGGGCTGACAGGACGCACCGAAGCTCAAGCAGCTGCTGCAGAGCGGCACTGGGTTTCCCTCTTGGACCAGCAGCCCTCACCAAGGCCAGCACAGCAGAAAGTGCCTGTTGGGGACTGAGGAGTCTGTGAGCCCCAGCTGGGTTGAGGGGGGGGCTGTTCTGGGATGTCCCCAGCACAGTGAGAAGCAGCAAGGCACCCTGCACACTGGCAGGAGCAGTACCGGTCGGTCCCCAGCCCTGTTCTCCAGCCCTGCTCCTGGGCTGGAGCCATCCAAGCAACCCTGGAGCGCTCTGGAAGCAGCACAGGACAGGGCACAGCCAGTCCCAGCTGTTGCTTGGCTGCAGACATGACAACAGTGGTTTTATCCCTTGGGAGAAAGAGGATCTTTCTGCGGCTCAAGGCAACCCTGACCACCTTCCCCCAGTCACTTCCCTTGGCTGGATGGATCAGGAAAAAACAGAGGAAGAAGTGTAATCAGATGCAGGATCTGGGCAGTAGGAGGGAGTAGGACAGAGGGATACGTGACGTGGGCAACTGCTGCAAATGTTGCCCTGGTCCCCTCCGAGCCTGGACTGCAGGGGCAGAGGGGAGGACAGAGAGGAGATTGCAGGCATTAGAGCCCCTGCAGCAGCCGCTGACATTTTCTGGCGACAAGAAGGTTCCTGAGGGGTCTCTCCAGGGACCATCTCACTCAGTTGATGGGCTCGTACTCAGAGTAGCGTTTCCTCTGGGCAAAGAGGACCACGGAGCTGCCCACAAGGAGAATCACAATGGGGGTGCCCAGTGCCACAGCCATGATGGAGATAACAAGGGGGGAGAAGGTGTCCTTGGGGGGCTGCCCGAAGCCCAGCAGAGCAGACCTGCAGGAGGGAATGCGACAAATCAGCCATGGAGATGGGGGATCAGCTGTGTCCCCACGGGTGGAATATCTGGGGCTTTCCACCCCAGTAGGGTCAGATTGAGATTTCTTGTCAGGATCCCACATGGGGCAGGACAGGGTTTCCCAGAATGGGGGAGGGGTGAGGGAGTGCATCAATAAACTGCAAAACTCCTTGCTACAGGATCATAGGAAAACATAGACTTTTGAAAGGAGATAGTTATCAAACAGAGAAACCCTCTAACCCAGCAGTTCCCCAAACTGCAAGTTATTAGTGGCTGGGAGAGTATCATTTCATGCACAACAGACCCCACTCACCAGCTAAGGTAGTGCTTCTCCCAGTAAACCTTTCCATCCTCTCCCCCAAAAGAGATATTGATGGCACTGATGGTGTAGGTGCTGCCTACACCCTCCCCAAAGTAGGCGTGGACAATGCTGGACACAGGCAGGGTCCAGTTGGCTGCTTGCAGGCCGTGAGACTGGCACTGGATGCTGTCCTCACGCCTGGGGGTCTGGGAGCCGTAGGCTGTCGCCTTCCACTGCAGGAAGCTGAGCATGGAGCTGTCATTTTGGGACTCAGCTACCAGGGAGAGCATCTGGTGGAGGGAGAGCAACAGGCAGTGAAGTGAGGGCAGGAGAGGGTCTTCATGCCAGGGTGAGCCATAGGTTGCCCAGGCTGCTTGCCCCAGATCCCCCTCACCCTCATTCCTGCAGCAGGGGACATCCCCAAGCCCAGTGCTCACCCCACACTCACCTCGAAGATGGTGGGAGTGTACTCGTCATCGATGGAGCGTGCTGAGCGCAACTTCTGCACCACCCCTATCTCCTCCACCGTGGCCACCTCCAGCACAAATCGGGAGCTGTTGCCCCGCAGAGCCACCCCAGCCAGGACAAACTCCACCTTAGAGCTGTTTGCTGTGTGCAGGAGGCTGGGCAGGGGCCCGTCACGGCCACTGGCCTCGTAGGCTGTCACCTGCAGGGGACATAGTTCAGAGGAACAGCACGGTCACCGGTTGGGACACCCAGGAGAAGGTGCTTTGGACATGATGCTGTGTTCCCCCTGTAGCATCCCAGTGCAGTATATACCCCCTCTCTGCCCCTGTGGACTTACCTGAAATGCCAGGCTGCCGTTGGAGAAGCTGCCACTGGGGTCAGTGGCCGGGATGCCTGTGAACTCAGCTGTCAGGGCCGTGTGGTTCAGGGTGTGATTGATGCTGTCCCAGGAAAAGTCAGACAGGTCGTACGTGGGGTAGAAGAGTTCTTCCAGTGTTTTGGCCTCACTGTATTCAAACACCTAGGGAAAAGGAAGGGGAGAGGGGCCGGGAACCACTAGCAGGTGCTCTGGACACCACTGCTTTGCGCTATGGTCTATGGGCTGCCATGCGCCGGGCTGCCACTGCCACGGGGAGAGGAAGGAGACTAAAAAGGAGCTGCCTTGGCCAAACATCTCAAGGCACCATCACAGCTCTAGCTAGAGACAACCAGGGTGGGACACACAAGGGGCCATTGCGCTGCAGCTGGGAAAGCTGCCGACTGACCTTCTCGGCCCCACGCAACCCCCTGCACCATGGGGCAGCTCCCCCAGAGCAGGGCCACCTTCCTCAGTGGTACCTTGGTGAAGACAACAGCAGTAGAGTAGACAACACTGCTGGGAGGGTCGATCCAGATGGCACCCGCAGGAGCAGGCGAAAGCAGCTGGGTCCAGTTGATACCCAGGGTGCTGCTCCTGCTCTCCGTAGCCACCAACAGCACCGTGGGGGCCCCGATACTGCTCCAGATGTAGTGCAGGGTGTCACTAGGTCCCACCGCCCGCACGTGAAGCAGGTTGACAGAGGAGTTGTTCCAGCCAGGGTTGTACTGCATCGACACCTGCAGAGGAAGGAGAGGTCTCAGGGGGACTTGGTCCTGCCCAGCACAGAACAATTCCAAACGCACAGCTTCCTGGCAGCAGGCAGCCCCCAGATGAGGGCACGCGAGCTGCCTCGGCTTCCCCGTGATGTTTGCAGGCAAGGAAGCCCTGCCATGGCTCAAGTGTTGCTAAACAAGCTCGGTCAGCATTTCACATCCTGTTTCGGAACAGCTTTCCGGCAACTTCCCTGCCCACAGCCACGGTTCTCCCACTGGATCAGGACACAGCAGGGAGACGAGGGATGGAGGCGGGTGGCACCGGGATGTGTGGCAGCAGGACAGGGGTTGGCGGTACAGGGTCCCCAGGATGGAGGGAGGGGACAGGTTCCCTCCAGCTCCGGCCAAACCCCGGGGTGGGATTTGCACGGTGCGGGGCACGGAGACCCGAGGAAGCCCCTTCTCCTCCCCAAACCCCGCAGGCTTGGGCCACAGTATCGGCATCACCCGGGGTCGGGTCGGATCTCGGGGCGGGGGGTGGGGCCTGCAGCCCAGGCCCCTACTCCGAGCAGGATCAGGCCTCCGAGGCTTCGGGGCGCTCTGCGGGGGAAGGGGGGGGTTACGCGGGGGTCTGGCCCGGTCCCCCACACGGGTCGCAAGCGGAGGCAGCGGGACGAGCCCCAGACCGGCGGCTGGAGACCATGGCGGAGCTCCGAGACGCGGAGCTCCGAGACCCGGCGCCCCCCCCCCTCCCCCCCCCCCCGTCACCTCCTGGTCCCGCCGCCCTGCTCACCTGCCGGCGGCTGCCACCGGCCCCTCCCTGCCCAGTGCCCCCCCGGCCGCCCGCCAGCGCGAGCAGCAGCAGCAGCAGCAGCACCAGCGCGCTAGGGGCCATGTCGCAATTCCGCCCACCCCCTCTCACGTGACCGCTCAGAGACCTCCCCCCGCCCCCTTAGAAGAGTCTTAAAGGAGCCGCCGCCCTTCAGAGAGGTTCTGGGGGTGGGGAGGGGATGACGTCAGCGGCCGCGGAGGTGTCCCGCCCCCCCGCAACGGGCGGCCCCAGCCCCGCACCCTTAACCCGCCCAGAGCCCCCCTGGCAGCACCCTCCCCCCTCCTTCCTGACCCACCTTAAACGCACAAACAGACTGAAATGATGTGTTTTCTTTTTTGAGGCAAACGGTCTCAAAGTTTAATTAATCCAGAGACTTAAATTAAGCATCAGTATCTCCATCCAGAGCAGGGGCACTTACATGAAACGTCAGCCCTTTCCCCCACCTTCGTGGGCTTTTTTTCTCCCCCTCCCTCCCACAGACTTTAGACAAACTTTTCCCCAGCTCCGTCTCAGTCCGGGGTCACTTCAACCAGCTCTTCCATAGTTGGAGTTGGAGGTGCCTGGTTCTTCCCAGCAGTGCCTCAGCCCCTCTTATTCCTGGGTTGCCTCTGGTGCAGCAGGCTGCTTGCTTTGATCATCACCCTTCTTTTTGTGCCCCGAAACAATGTCATCAATGCGGAGGAGCAGAACTGCAGTCTGGGGAGAAACCCCATACCCAGGTTTAGTCAGGAGCTGATCACAAAGAATAAAAGCCAATCTAGCCGGCTTTCACACTGTTAATTAAATTATTCTCTCAGCACGGCACGTGGCAACACCACAGCGGAAAGGACACGATGCCCATCAAAGGCAGGTGGGATCAGTCCATGACTCTGGCACCTGGCAGGGACACCCCGTGGAAAAGGGGACACCAATTATTTCTAGCTGTCTGACAAGAAAGGGACAGAGCATCCCTTCAAGAAACTGCCTTTGATCTAACAACAGCAAGCAAATGCTTAAAGTGTGATCTTTTAACAAGGGGAGGGCAGCTTATGCAAGGCCGCTCAGACAATCCAAAGGGCTGAAGCTCCCAAGCCCACTAACTGTATTCCAGCACATCGCTGGCACTGAACTTCTCACAGTCACAGCACTGGCTGTCACTGGGAGCAGCCCATCCTTGTGAGGCTAACTAGTCTGCAGAGTTTGCAGAAAAAAGTGGGATGGAACACAACAAGTTTTAGCCACAGGATCAAAAATCAACCCCTCTGAAAGCCCACGTATGGGCTCCCATGGGTGCTGCATCCCTTACCATCACACCTCCGGCGTTACCCCGCTGAAACACCGGCATGCACCACACTCAGTTTGCACTGCTTACCCAAACATTCAAGTGCACAAGTAGTAACATTCCCCTCTCCCAAGAGATATGCTACAGAGGCTCTTAAATTTCCCCCCCCCTCTCTCCTTACCTCTACTGCTGTTTTATAGGTCTGCAATTTGACTGCTAAAGGCTCCCAGATCCCCAGGTCCTTCATATCAACTAAGGCTCCGGTCTCACCATTCACTCCCCATGTCTGGCTGCCTTCCTGAGTGTGTTTTGCCTGTAAGGAGAAAGACAGGTCACCACTGATGGAGAAAGACACAAAATTCACTTTCTGGAAATTCAGACTGACCATGGGCTCAGGAAAATAGTAAAAGGTCTTTAGAATTTTTTCGATTTATACAAGAGTTTATACACGAGCATGTTACTGAGCACCACCTGAAACACGTAATTATATCAGAAGTTAAGACTTGGAGATATTCTCTCTCATGCCATCCAACCTAATCTCAAAGGAAGATTTTGATTTTGTTCACCCTCAGAGTTTTGTTGTTTTGTTTTTAAACTCTGGTACCTCAAACATGCTATTTAATTCCATGTTCATGCTTTCAAATTTGGCATAAAACTTCGGTAAAAATGTTTGCAGCCCAGCCAATGCAAAAAACCCAACAACAGTCTTTCAATCACCTTGAACGGATCAGTTACTTCAACCCAGCTTTCCTTTAAAGCCTACCACATCTCCTAAAAAGCTACGCCCTCAACAGCCTGACAAGCTGCCCCGGCAAGGGCACTGCTATGGAAGGACAAATGATCTCAGCGGTAGGACACAGCAGGAAAGGGCTGAATCTCTTCAGACGATCCCGTGCCACGCGCCTTACCCTGAGTGAGGTCAGCACACGGATGGTACTAGCGCCACAGTTCTGGATCAGCGTTCGGGGAATGACTTCCAGAGCCTGGGCTACTGCACGGTAGGGCCACTGCTCCACACCCGTCATGCCTTTGGACTTCTCTGTGAGCGCATGGGAAACGGCCATTTCGGTAGCTCCCCCTCCTGGCACCAGCTGTGGGTCGAGGAGGACATTGCGACACACCTGCATGGCATCCTGAAGGTTGCGTTCTACCTCCTGCAACAGGCATGAAAGCACAGATTTATTGGTTACAGGGAACTGTAGCACACCACCAGCTGAAAGCACAGCCCACAGTCTGCTGGGCTGGTTCCTCTGCAGTATACAAGTTTTGCCTTCACTGAACAGTACAGCCCACAAGATGGGAATTCTATGTCGCTCCAGAACCCAGAGGAAACTTGTGCTTGCTTCATTTGCATACAACAGCTGCTCAAAAGGAAGAAATGACTTACTGACACCAAGAAAGTGGCCAGGATGGGAGGGGATGCAGAACATGTAATAACTTACTGCTAGGATTTCCTTGCTGGCTCCACGCAGAACAACAGTGCAAGCCTTGGGGTCTCTGCAATCAGTGATGAAGGCAAAGTACTCATCTCCTATTTTTTTAACTTCAAAGAGTCTGGCTCCAGTTCCCACATCCTCCTCGCGCAGCTCATCTGTGCGACTCACAATGCGAGCTCCACAGGCCCTAGTGCACAAACAACATCAAGTTAAATGCTCACAAGTAAGAACTGGGGAGAAAGGGTGAGGTAAGAATGAAAACTCCATGCCATAGACAGCAAGAATGGGCTCCAGTGAAGAGACAGCGTTTACCTGGCAATCCTGTTGTTGTCCGTCTTTCTTACTCTGCGGATCGCGGTGATGTTGGCTCTCATCAGGTAGTGTTGGGCCAAGTCTGAAATCAGGTTTGTGCAATTTTATTGATGAATCAAGCAGGATCATGACAAACTTTGCGTCTTTAAAGTAAAAATGGTTATGGAAAGAAAAACCTACATGTAGCTTCTTAAACTAAGCTGCAAGGCAAAACCACAATGCAGCTTTCCACAGTTTGCTAGACTCATCCTCACTTGTGTTTTGATATCATTTCTGAATGCTGGAAAAGCAAAATATTATCCTAAGTGTCCATGTTCACAAGGCAACCTCAAGAACCAAATTCAATGCCTGCAATGTAGAACTATTTGCTAGAAAGCTAAAAACCAAACCAAAATCAGGTTGGGGGGTGGGGTTGTGTTTTGTTTCGGTCTTCTGTTTTAAAGTACCGAATGGTGCACTTAACATAGCATGAACCTTATTAAGATGAATTTGACACAAAGAAGGATCACATGTGTTATTACCAGAAATTCCTTTTTCTGTGATGACCAGATCTGGCTTGACTCTCATCAGATCCTCGCAAATCTGCTGAATGTATTCTTCCTCCATCTGCAGGATACGGGCAAAGTCTTCCTCCCGCGTTATTTCAATATCAGTCTGCACAGAAAGAGGTGTAAGTATCTTAGTGAAGGGTTGGGAGAAATACAATGAGTTAGACACAGATCCCCTGGGTTGAGTGATCTTAACTCCTCCAATATTGCCTGGGGAAGAGTTGAGGAGAACTACACAATGAAAAATACTGATCAAATAAACGGTGACACTGTGTCAGTTTAACATTAGTGTTAATTAAAGCACGGAAATATTTCTTTGACTCTTGATCATCGCTTAAGATACACAAATCACTGTAGCTGCTTCAGTGAGTAAAAGCACTGTAGCCTCAGTTATATTTTTCTACCTTTTTCCCCAGTGTACTGACCCCACAGCACAATTAGCCTATATATGCAAAAGGTCTCTGAAAGGCAGAACACAAAGAAAGCCTTTTGCCACTCACACTTTTAACTATCTGTATTTGTTCACTTTACCAGTCTTAAATCAAAAGTTGCTGACATCTCTAACAGGACTTGCTTTACCTGGCTCTCTCCTTTTTTGTACTCTAGCGAACAATCCAGAAGGACAATGCGTGGATTCTTAATAAGGCGACGCATTCTGGGATGAGTTACATCTTTATTCACCATGATTCCACGCAAAACACAGGAGTCTTCACTAAAACCACCTGGAATCTGACAGACACAAGAAAGGGGGAAAATGAGACAAGCCAGTCTGCTCTACAAAAACCTGTGTATCTGTGCTCCTGAAACTATCCATCCCATGTACCGAAAAAGGAAAACTCTCCCAAGTAACCATGATGCATCCAGGTCACAATCTGTGTTAATTTTAAGAGCACTCTGACTTAGATTAAGCAAAAAGCCATGGAAGAACTCGAGAAACTGCTCACATCCTATTGCCTGGCAACATGTGTTTGGAAGATGGAAACCAAAACAACTTAAATGACCTTTTTGACAAACATTCTAAAAGAGTGGAAGTAACTGCCCCAGTTTTCACTGTAAACCAGCAAGGCTAACAGCACTGACAAAAATATCATCAAGGGTTATGTTGGTGGACTGCAGATCAGTAGCACAAAATTCTTCCCAGTGCATCCTAGGAACAACTGGTTCAGAATGAGAAAGGGGCATGCAGATAAGAAATGGTTCAGGGCATACTCACCTTTTCTACTTTTGCATATTTTTTAATATCAATTTCCTTTCTGCCATTTTCTTCAAACTCCACAGTCTTAACAGCATCAAGAGCAATGCTACAGGCCAAGTCAGACCAGCGGTTTATTGCCTTGGTATTTATAGCACTCTTTATTATTTTAAGCATCATCTCTTTGTTGTTCACGTCCACTGGAGTGCTGACACAAATGAAAAACCAAACAGTAAACCGAGTAATACTCCAAGCTACAATCTATTCATAATCCCATTAAGTCCCTCTCCAATTACATTTAAGTTACATTTTACTAACATGATTCCCTGAAGAATCATCTTTAAGCAGTACAGAAACCCCATATCCCTTCTCTCCAACTCCCACCAGCTCACACTTACCCAATTTTCTTTAGAATACTGATCATGTCATCCAGAGCCTTACGATAAGCCCCAATGATCACAGTTGGGTGCATCTGCTGTTCAAGGAATTGTTCAGCAACAGAGAGCATCTCTCCGGCTAAAAAAACCCAACAAAACCAAACCATCAAAATTCCCCAGATAAGTTAGTAGAACAACCAACAGTCAAGACAGGAGTACAGCACATCAGACAAAAAGTATCTGCTGTCCACATAGAGAACTCTAATGGCATCTATACCTTACTTTATACTTAACTGTGCTTATCTGAGGGAAAGAACACAACCTTCCAAAGCATGGAGCTGATCACCTAAGGTGATCTAATGAACCTAGCATTCTCTTTCATGGTGGGGAAAAAAAAAAAAAAAAAAAAAAAAATAAAAGGGTTGACTTTTAGGGTTGCTAAATAACAAGTATCTGTCTCATTAAGGCATACTTACTGGGCTCTGATGAGCAAAAAGGGCGAACTTCAGCCTTAACCCTTTATAAAAGTATGTCTTATTCACTCTCCTTACCAAGGATAATTACAGATGTGGTCCCATCTCCAACTTCTTCATCTTGAGTACGGCTAATCTCTATCATTGATTTTGCAGCTGGATGCTGGACTTGAATCTGTACAGGAGCAATGGGTATGTTTTTGTTCCAGAATACTGAAGCTGAAACTTCTTTCATCACTCAATGGAACAAATACCACACCTTTTAAACAATGAAAGGCATTCTGCCCAACTATAGCACAGATTTTTCTTCCTTTTTGAGACTGAAAATAAGCCCTCACCTTTCACAATATTATGTCTCCCACGGTTTTTCAGGCATTATGATTTTTGTGATGTTATTTTAACAGCACTTGCACCAGGAAGACGACAATAATTTCTTGGTCTAATTATCTGGCATTGTAAAAGCAAGCATCTACTCATAAGGTTTTGATGCAAGTGATTACAGCTACAATTACCATACAATTTACAGCAGTCTTGTAAAACCTCCATGAAAACTCACCACCCTGGGATCAAACCTACTCTTCTGAAGAGGTTTGCTGGAAATATTTAATTCCCTCCCCCCCCAGTAAGCACCCTTTTTGGTACTGCTGTTTAGTACTTGCTGGCTCTCAAGTCAGAAGATGACAAAATAGTTCCATTGGCAGCTATGTAACTGTATCCTGGCAGATTCCGACTCACATGTTTAGCAAGACAATCCTTTAGGAGAAACTTACTTCTCTAAGAATAGCATTGCCATCATTGGTCATCACAATCCCACCCATGGGGTCCAAAAGCATCTGCAACCAAAGAGAAGCAATATTTGCACTGAACTATAATATGTGTAGCATTTCTAGTCAGTATGCAGCACAGGTATTTCAACAAAAGTTCTTACCTTCATCATAGCTCTTGGTCCTAAACATGTTCGGATAATGTCAGCAATAGTCTAGGAGGAACAAAAGAAATGAGGCAATACAGGAGGGCATCAGAAAGTCTAAAAAAACATAGTCTATATGAAATAAGCAGCCACTGCAAAATTTAAGTGACCCAATGACTCTGCAGTTGCTTAGATGCAGAAGTTAAGAATTGTGTGGGAATGAGAATACAGGGATTATAAGAGCACTGGCAAGACACTCAATTATTATTTAAATCGGCTATCAAAATTTATACACTTTCAGATTTTGCAGAGAAAGAGGTTTTGGCGTGTTAAACCCCGCCATGTTCAGTTACATTGCACCCATTATTTTAACACTGAAAATTCATTTTCTATGCTGCTTCTACTCTGGATTTGTACAGACTAGAGAAAACATGTTTCAGATCCAGTTTTCCTTCTTAAATATATAAATACATATATATATATGCACACATACTATAAAAAAAAAAATCAAAATAGCCTGACATGAGAATACGGTACCTTAGCAGCAGTGATGTTTCCAGTCTGGACTTTTCTTCCAGACTCACGTTTCATATTCTGACCTAAAGCGCATAGGAAAAAAAAAAAAATTAAAGTATATAAGTTTAATCTGATCTTACTAGGAAGTCCAAGACTGAAAAAGTGATACTGACAGTACATTAAAGACACCCTCTCAGTCACGCACACTTGATATATGACCAGTTCTAAATTAAGAGTTTACAATATAAATATCACAGCCACTATTAAGAAAGCATACAAGAGTTTCAGTGAAAAACAACATTCCTCATTATAACAGAATTCCTGATTAGCATCATAATTCAACTGAGACAAAACTTTGCAACCCTGAAATATAACCTATTCCCCAAAGAAAATCAAACAGCAGTGACTCACTAGAACCCGCAAGGTCCCACAAACACTACGAACTGCTGCACAGTAGTTTTCAGTCAAAAAAAAGTTACAGATGCTCATGCACAGTAAGTGGAACGCTGGTTTAAAATTAAATTTTGTACATCAGTGTTGCTGGGCCTTTGGCACGTTAGGGTGAGTAGCCATTGCTGTATCACA
Organism: Aquila chrysaetos chrysaetos; assembly: GCF_900496995.4. Classification (NCBI taxonomy): domain Eukaryota; kingdom Metazoa; phylum Chordata; class Aves; order Accipitriformes; family Accipitridae; genus Aquila; species Aquila chrysaetos. Next base: position 26,822,417 of record NC_044012.1, read on the forward strand.
GGCTCACAACCATGTTTGGGGACTAGCTGTCAAAAGGGTCTGCTCTAAAGAACATCTACACTTGGTGCTGCTTTTGTTTTATAACAAGCTTAGACTGGATGAGCATAATTTACTTCAAGAGCGGATGTTTGTGCATATAGATTTATAAGGCAGAACAAAAGAAAGCAACAGTAAAAGCAGCACAAAGAATAGGGTAAGCAGGCCTATAGCAAAGGGGCCCTGGGCTACAACAGCCTGCCTCTTAGGTTAATGGTTAACAGAGCAGATGGAGAGCTGAGAATGAGAAACCCACGCAGAACCCCCCTCCGGGAAAGTCTCATATTGGAGGCTGGTGAGAGAATCACAAAGTGCAAGGGGTTCAAACGGGGCGGCACAAAGCAACGTGCTGAGAAACACACGAGGAGAAACACAGCTGAGAGAAGACATGATCTGCCAGGAGAGGTTTAAGGAGGAGCGGGGGCTCCGCTACCCTGAGATCTCTCTCGCAGGAAGCAAAGTGGGGCCACAGGCGGGGGGGGGGGGGGGGGGGGGGAGGAGGCACGGCCCATCAGGACAGGGCAATGCCTGCGGAGAGCCTGCGAGGACTGAGGAGACACAGTGAAGGGGGGAGCTCAGGGCGGCCGGGGGCGGGAGCCGGGGTCCAGCGGAGCGGAGGAGAGGCGGGGGGGTGGTCCCGGCTGGACCGGGGGTCTGGGAGGCAGCGCCGGGCCGCGAGGGGGAACCAACATGGCGGCGAGGAAGATGACAAGCAAAGGGGGACCCCCTCCTCTGTCCTCCGCTCCCCGCCCCCCCCCCCCTCCGGGAGCCCCCCGGGGGCCGGGCCGGCCGGCGGCAACACTCACTGAGCACGAGGACAGGGCGCGGGCCCATCATTGCGGCAGCTCAAGCGCGGCGCCCAGCGCGGAACCTTCTGGAGACAGCGAAGGCAAGGCGCACGCTCCGAGAACTGCCGCTTCACCCTGCCCCGCCTTCCGCCCCGCAATGACCAATCCCGCACCGCGCCGCCGACCCGCCGTCCAATAAGGAGGCGGTGCTCCTCCTCCTCCTCCGCCTCTCTGGCGCTCACAGCGGGTTCGGTTGAGAAGCGAGGCCCCAGCGCATGGGGCCGCGGCGCGTTGGGCGGGGCCGCGTCGGACTGCGCATTGTGCGGGCTGCTGGCGCCGCGCGAATGGACGATGCTGGGGGGACTCACTGCACGTACGCAAAGGGGCCGGACGAGCAAACGTTGGGCGGTCGCATGTGGGACACTCTCCTGCCGCGCTCCCCGTTGCATCTGGAAGGTACCGCAGCCGCAATGCGGTGGCTCCACCGGTGAGCTGGGGGGCGGATCCTGTCTCCGAGAACCGTCTGTGGAAGGGAAGTCCTCAACGCTCACCCCCCTCCCTGTCAGCGCCGTGGTCTCGCCCATCCCGCGCCGCGGCTGCCTGCCGCGGGGCATGCTGGGAGGGACAGTTCCTGAGGCCGCGGCCGCCCCCCCGCGGCCTTCCCCAGCCGCTGCTCTGCCCTACCGCGGCCCCTTCGGCGCCTCAGAGGCAGAAGCGGAGCTGCCTGGTGGGACCTGAGACCCTCCCAGTGCCCTAGAGGCTTTGCTTTTCGCCTTGGAGTCCTCGGCCTGCAGCTGAGGCATCCCCACAGCAGCCATTTCTGTCACGGTGCACTTCGTCAGGCCCCTCCAGTTGTTCGGTGTTAATTACAGGGAAAGAGGGTGCAAAACCAGTTCAGTTTGCCCTTTCACAGCCAGTGCGACTAGAAAAGTTTTCAGCTTGTCTGATTTTTTTCCCCCTCGAATTGTTCTGCTCAATAACAAGGCTTTGTCTACTTCCCTCATAATTACTTGCTCTCTTCCAGCTCACATAGACCCCCCAACTGTTAGCCAGGAAGAAAAACACATAGAAGTAGGTTGGATGCATTAACCTTTGATAACCAACTGCTGCTTGACTATGGTGCTTTGCAGAGGAAATTCAACCCTCTTCTTTGTAAAAAGCTCTCAGCTTCTTAGGCCAAGGACAGGTATTTTCTCAGCGTTTGTGTGATGGGGTCCTAGTCTATCCTGGCACTGCAGCAAACCCTGCTGAGGTGTGGGAGAGAGAAGCCCAGCCTGTGGTTACACTGCCTCGGTGTACATCAATTTAAGCTCTGTGATGCTTTCCATAGTCTGCAGCTTGGATAAGCTCTGCATGGGTCAGCAGGGAAAGAAAAAAGTGGGTGTATGGAGAACTGTTGGCAAAGATTGGGAGCAGGGAACTTTGATAAAAGAAAGAGTATGATGTGGTACATGGAGCCAGTGGCTGGGACCCTGGAGAGGTGGATTCATGTGCTGTGTGGATGCCCCATCTCTGGAAGTGTTCCAGGCCAGGTCAGATGGGTCTCTCAGCAGCCTGGTCTAATGGAAGGTGTCCCTGCCCATGGCAGTGGGGTTGGAACTAGATGATCTTTAAGGTCCCTTCCAACCCAAACCATTCTACAATTCTATGATCTGTGTGTGTGAGGAGGAATATGTGTACAGAGGTGTGGATTTGTGGTCCTTCTCCCACCAGAGTTCTGCAGGCAACTGCCTGAGAAACATGGAACAGGTGACCTCTCAAGGCTTTCTCCAGCACTGAAAATCGGGCCCTGTGGCTTTCTCTTTTGTTACTGGTTTTGCAACAGGGAGGTCAGGACATTTCCTAATCTGTCGGAAACAGAAGGGTGGAGCGTCTCTGGTGTGTGGTTAGTTAAGCAGAGCATCCCTGATACATGAAGGTATAGTTCTGGGGTCTGTGCACTAGGAGAGGCATCGCACCTGACGTTTGAGGAATTTAACACTGATCCTCCTCCCTGCTCTCCTCCTCTTCTCCCTCGTCGCTTTACAGAGCCTCTATGCAGTTGGCAGCACTGGTGAGCTGGGTGGAGCTGCTGGCCATCCTCCTCTTCGGTGTGCTGCTGCTTCTTGTTGAAGTGCTCTTCCAAGCCATGGTGGTCATCAGGCTTCTGCTCTACATGCTTGTCACTAACTGAAGACAAAGTGGGGAGGGCGCCTCTTTTTCCCCTTGTTCCCAGAGCTCTTGAAGAAGGGGACAAGAGGAGAATCACACCGACCTCAAGAACAGATGGAGAGAAACGTAAGCAGTAGCCAAAGGAAGAGGGGAGGTATGGCTGCCTTCTGGCTTCCTATGTTGCATCCTTGCTTGGCAGCTTTGTTGTCTTCACTCCCAAAGCAGTAACTTCAGCAATGGGCCTCCAGCAAACCCAAATCACAGGTTCAGGCTGCTTGTCCCCTTCCCCCTAAGGGGAAGCCGAGTCCTGCCAAGGTGCATTCCTTCAGCCTGCACCTCCCAGGTGCAAGCCTGTCCTGCCGCGTATCAAAACCCCAGCGAGCCGTGCCTGAGGCTCCAGGAGCTGCCCTGTGCAGGGCGGCTCCACTGCGGGGTCTGGGGTAGGGCGGGGGGCAGCGGGCAGCGCTCTGTTTTCCCCCGGAGGGTTTGGAAGCGGTATTTTTGGACTAAAACCTGGTGTTCTGCAGACAAGTGCTTCAACCCTCTTCCCCCGGAGGGAAGCCCCAGAGCGGCACGAGGCGGGGCAGCGGCAGCAGGAGGCCGGGCAGCGGCCGCAGAGACGGGCTCTGCGCAGGCGCGGAGGCCCCCCCCCCGCCACTGGCGGGCGGGCTAAGACTACATTTCCCAGGGTGCCGCAGGCCGCCGCCGAGGCGCCATTTTCCGGTCTGTCGTGCTTCCGCTGCCTCTGCGCTGACACGGCCTTCCGTGGGGCAGGGACGGTGAGGGACCGGGGGTAGTTGTAGGGCGGGGGGCTTCGTGGGGAGGGACTAGGGGTCGGGGAGGAATCCATGAAGGGAGGAGCTTGGTGGAGTGTCTCCCGATTTCTGGAGGCGGGGGGTCCTGGGAAGGGTCTGGCTTGGGGGTGGGTTTTGAGGGGATGTGAGGGACTAGCCAGGGTCTTCTGCTGGAGTGTTGGTGGCTGGGTCTCCTGCAGGCAGCGATCGGTGAAACTGGGCGGTTCTTTGGCATGGAGCAGTATCTCTGAGCTTACCTTTGGGTCTCTGGGCTGTGTGGGTGTGTAGGAGCAGCCTAGAGTGGAAATGCTGGAGTAGGGACTGTGGCAAGGGAGTATTGAGGGGAAGGAAAGGTCCTGGGGCATAGAGAGTGGAGGCTCTCACATGTGAGCAGTTTTTGCATTTAAAAGCACTAACAAGTTTCCTAATGGGTTGCATATATAATGACGGTGTCTCCTTGTCTGCTTAGCAGGGCAGCTCCACAGGTGCTAGGCTCAGGGGAACTGGAACACGTGGCCTGAAGCAGGGACTTCTGGGGACCAAAAGGCCGCTGGAGGGAGTTGGTGGTACCTCAGTGGCTGGAAATAGGAAAGAATAACAAATGTTTGAAATGAGGAGCTAGTACTTTCTGATAAGAACAGAGAATTTGATGGGAAGAAGAGCTAACTGTGTTGTACAGCAATTAACTGGTAATTGCTAAAACTGGTGAAACTGTTAATTGCCAAAGCTTTTGCTCTGAAAGTTACTAGAAGAGGCTTTGTCGTCTGAGACCTTTGCCAATTACCGAGTTGTGATAAAGGGGAGTGATACTTGTTGGGGTTTTGAAAAGGGAGAAAACCGTTGTCTTTTTTCCGTGCCTGCTGATCTGGGACACTGCTGTGCCACTTCCTACATCCTTGTAGGAGAGCGCAGAGGTATTTCAGGGGCAGTTGCAAGACTTGTGTGGAACCATGGTAATTTTCTGCCAGCTTGTGATAATCCTTTATCAATATTGCTGTGAAGTATACAGGTGTTCGTGTCTTACTACACATGAATGCCTGAATTGTCTTGTTTAGTTGTCCTGTTTGTGTTCTTTTTGTAATTAAACTATGAATTACATTCCATTTTCTTTTGCTTCTAGATGAAGCTCCTGGTTCTTGCTGTGTTTGCCCTGTTTTATGTGGCCCGCTGTGAGGAAGGCGCCAGGCTCCTGGCCTCCAAATCTCTGTTAAACAGATATGCAGTGGAGGGCAAGGACTTGACTTTGCAGTACAACATCTACAATGTTGGCTCCAGGTGAGTCTTGTCCAGGCTTCTGATATTGACCAGGAGCAAATGTTATGTGTGTGCGTCTGCAGGGTATGAGACTTATTTCTAGGCTCCATGATGTGCTCTTACCTTTGCTCCCCCTAACTCTGAGCTTACCAGCAGTGCTTGAAGGTTTGACCCTGCAATTTGCCTTTTTCTTCCTGTTCCATTGTCCCTGCTTTCATTGTTTCCTGATTTCACCTCGTGGCTGCTGTAGCTGTTGGTCCAACATGGTGTAGTTACTTTTGTGTCTTGTGACACTCTGCACCCCATGCATGCAGCCTCCCTTTCTTGGTTTCTTGAGCTCTTTTTCATGTCTGGTTTCCTGTCTTTTTTGCAGTTTCTTTCAGCTTTGCCTTCCTCTTTCTGTGGTCTCCCTGCAATACACCTTGACTCTCCTCCCCATCTTGTATTGGTGACTCTTTGTTTCAAATACCAGTTCTTCCAGCTGCTGAATTGCCAGTATGGAACTGTCATCCCTCTTTGGTGCAGTCCCCCGTGAGTAGAATGACAAGTCTAAGATTCTATTCTCATCCCTTTCTTTGTTGCCTTTAGTGCTGCTTTAGATGTGGAGCTGTCAGATGATTCTTTCCCCCCAGAAGATTTTGGCATCGTCTCTGGGATGCTCAATGTCAAGTGGGACAGGATCGCTCCGTATCTTTTCATGTTTTGAAATTTCTCCCAACGCTCCTTCTTACCCCTAAGCATCCTGTAGCTCTCCTGTCTTCAGTTGTTGTCACTGAAATTCCAGCATGCCAGACCGTGGGCAGGGTATTGAATGCAAACCTCTGGTCTCCTTGAAGGTGATTTGTTTAAAAAAAAAAAAAAAAAAAAAAAAAAAAAAAAAAGGAAAAAGAAGTTCCTTGCAAACAGGGCCAGGTCCACATGCAATTCATCTGCTGGGAAGGAGGAGCAGCTGGATCAGCCTTGGATGAGTCTGGATGTCTGTAACCACAGAGGACTCAGATCTGTCAGCAGGACTGACTTTTCCACCTCGTTCGAGGCTCCTTACCTATCTCCTCACTTTTCTTCCTCTGCATTGCAACTATTTTCCTTAATTTATGGCTCTCAGAGCAAGTAATGTGTCCCACACTGTGGTTCTGCGGCCTCTCAAAGCTGGTTACTTCAACTTCACCTCTGCTACCATCACATACCTGGCACAGGAGGGTGGACAGGTTGTGGTGAGTTGACTGTTTATAGGATCCTTTCCCAAATCGGACAGCAGATGATACAGCTGACTGTGCTCTTTGAGCTGCTTGTTAGGGGATGATGCATGTCCCTGCACTCTTATACTGCACAGAGTCTGTTGCAAGAAGGAAAAGTAGCAAATGCTATCTTTTTCCCCCTACCTTTTTCAGGTTGGTTTCACTAGTGCTCCTGGGCAGGGAGGAATCTTGGCTCAGCGTGAGTTTGACAGGAGGTTCTCCCCTCACTTTGTAAGTACCTTTCAACTGGTAATTGAAATTGCACTGCAGCAACTGTGCAACCCAGCACAGCGGCTTTTTGCCAGTTTGTGGTGTGTTTGGTTTGCACTACAGTCACCTGGAAGTGGTGTTGCAACATGGATTGCAATTAATCCGTATCAGTTGTCCAGAAGAGTATCACAGAAAAAGCAAAGAGTTTTATCCCAGCTACCCCTGTGAAGGAGCTGGCACTGTGGGATTTGAGCCAGAAGCTTTGAGAGTAGAAGACCTGATTGCTGTAAGACTCATCTGTACATGGCTTGTTTTGACCTTTTTCTAACAATTTCTCCTTCTAGCTGGACTGGGCAGCTTTTGGTGTGATGACCCTGCCCTCCATTGGGATCCCACTGCTGCTGTGGTACTCAAGCAAGAGAAAGTATGACACCCCCAAAACCAAAAAGAACTGAGCAAAGTCAAATGCCACCAGCACCCCAGAGCTCAGGAAAGAACAAACATTAACCCACCCAGAACTGCAGGTGTGTTGGGATCAGCAACAGTCCCCCCTGCAAAGCGCTGCCTGGGCTGTGCTTCAGCCCTGTTGGCAAGAGGGAATCAAGTGCTTCAATGGCAGTGATGTGTTGTCTTCCACATTTTTAAAAAGAAACAAGCAAACAAAAAAAAAACCCCAACCCCCTTGTCTGCATATTTGGAGCAGAGACCTGTCACTCCATTGCAGACATAGTGCCAGCACGTCTGTGATGATACGAATGTGTTAACGTCCAGAGGAGCTTGCAGGGGGTGCAGCCCCGCAGTGTTTCTGATATCGGTGCTGCCTTTGGGGCTCCGTTGAGCCAAATGGGTCTTTGCCTGCTGCAGTCCTCTCAAATGTATTAAATCTCAGGGCCCCCCCCCTCTGAGTGCTGCCTGCCTTGCTGAAACATTTGTGAGAAGCAGCTCTATCTAGTGACAAAAACAGGTCTCCTTTTGAGAGATGCTTCTTAGAGCTGCTGCTTTGCTAAGTGGGGCATGGGAGGTCCCTGTAGATGCTTGTTCTCTAGGAAGCCCCATTGCATTTTGCTGAGCAGTTAACTAACTGCTGTGTTTTTGTTCTTTCTGGTTGCTCTGTTAAGGGTTGAGGTACTGAGGATTTTATAATAAAATGAACACCATGAAAGAAGCCTGCCGTTCTTTTACCGAGAAGTCCTGGAGGTACCTGGCTGCCTTCAGAAGCAGCTAATGGGCATACAGTCAGTAAAATAAATCACTATTGATAAAATAAATGAAAGAGGGAAAAAAGGGCCCAGAAGGCCTTGTCCCTTGCACCAGCTTTCCTGACAACTCCAAGCCTTAGTATAAGATTTCTCTTCACAGCCGTAAGTAAATGTGGCTGCATGTTGAGCATTCATTTGTGCTTTTCCTACAGGAAAGGTGGTGGCACAGTGGGGGCCTGCAAGTGGTGAGAGGTGGTTGATTTCTGCTTTGGGCAGGGAGGCAGTGGCTGTTCATATGTAGCTGTGCTCCTGGGGCACTGTGTGGCTCGGTGTGGCCAGTTGCTGGAGGCCAGGTGCCCACCAAAGCTGCTCTATCACTCCCCCCACCTCAGCCGGACAGGGGAGAGAAAATATAACAAAAGGGTCGTGGATCGAGATAAGAATGGGGAGAGATCATTCAATCAATTCCCGTCATGGGCAAAACAGGCTCGACTTAGGGAAAATTAACTTAATTTATTGCCAATCAAACCAGAGTAGGGTAATGAGAAATAAAACCAAATCTTAAAACACCTTCCCCCCACCCCTCCCTTCTTCCCAGGCACAGCTTCACTCCCAAATTCTCTACCTACCCCCCAGCAGTGCATGGGGACAGGAAATGGGGGTTGGAGTCAGTTCATCACATGTTGTCTCTGCCGCTCCTTCCTCCTCAGGGGTGGAACTCCTCACACTCTTCCCCTGCTCCAGTGTGGGGTCCCTTCCACAGCAGACAGTCCTCCACAAACTTTTCCACTGTGAGTCCTTCCCACGGGCTGCAGTTCTTCACGAACTGCTCCAGCATGGGTCCCTTCCACAGGCTGCAGTCCTTCAGGAGCACACTGCTCCAGCGTGGGTCCCCCACGGGGTCACAAGTCCTGCCAGAAAACCTGCTCCAGCGTGGGCTCCTCTCTCCACGGGGCCACAGGTCCTGCCAGGAGCCTGCTCCAGTGTGGGCTTCCCACAGGGTCACAGCCTCTTTGGGGCATCCCCCTGCTCCGGTGTGGGGTCCTCCACAGGCTGCAGGTGGATATTTGCTCCGGCGCCTGGAGCACCTCCTCCTCCTCCTTCTTCACTGACCTGGGGGTCTGCAGGGCTGTTTCTCTCACATGTTCTCACTCCTCTCTCCGGCTGCAGTTTCTGTGCCCACTGTAACTTTTTTTCCTTTCTTAAATATGTTATCACAGAGGCACTACCACTATTGCTGATGGATTTGGCCTTGACCAGCAGCAGGTCCATCTTGGAGCCGGCTGGTATTGGCTCTATCAGACATGGGGAAGCTTCTAGCAACTTCTCACAGAAGCCACCCCTGTAGCCCCCCCGCTACCAAAACCTTGCCACGCAAACCCAATACACCACTCAACAGCACGGTGCTGACAGCTGAGAAATCCTGGGCCGTGCTGGAGCAAACGCTGTGCCGCTGTTACCAGAGCAATATTTCCAAGCCAGGATTCCTCACGTCCTCACCCCAACCTTTGCTGCCACTGGCTGCACCCTCTCTTTCACCTGGCGAAGGCCCCAAGGCACGCTGGAGTGCATCAGGGAACTGCCAGGGCATTGGCAAAGCTCAGTGAAGGCCCAAGGAAATTCCAGAGTGTGGCTGGGCCCTGGAAACGCCTGGCGAAGGCTCCAGTGAAACTAGAGGGAAGCAGGGCCCAGGCTTTGCTTGTGCACTGGCAGGGCCCTGCTGTTCTCTACAGTATCCCAGAGGTTTCACCAGGTTTTTCTGATGCCTGTGTGGGGCCCTGCTGCATTCCACAGAGCCCCTTGGCATTTGCTGGGCTTTTCCAACACCTGCTTCTGTCCTGAGTGCCTTGGAGGTTTGGCGGGACCTGGGCTCTGGCAAGGGTGAAGGTGAGGTGGTAGAGCAAGCGCAGAGTACAAGTGTTGGTAGGGCTGTGAAATGGCTGCCGAGGGAAGGTGAGGGCCAGCAACAACTTTCGGTCTCGGCCACTTCCCTGTGGGAGCCCGAGGTGGTGAGTTTTCTGTTTTGGAGCTGACAAGAACGAGGGGGTTGGTGAAGGTGAGGTTCTGCGCTTGCTCTGCCAACTAACTGGGCTCTGCTTGCGTTACGCCTTGTTCTATCTTTTTACATACCAATTGGCTGCGATGTAAGCTCAGCAGAACTAATGCATACATAACCATCAAATTTAATAAGCCTAACAAATTATACTTCAATGCTCTCTTAAGCAGTTTTTCCCTAACCATTCTTTCATGTCTGGGAGCCTTCCACACAAGTTAAAAAGGGTTCTTTATGTTTTTTTCAGGTATTTCATGCAGTATTTGAAGTTTACCTCAAATTTTATGTCCATTTCTATTCTCTGATCTTGGTCTGCATCTGTACAGCAAGTGGTGTATACATGTACCTTTCTTGAGTGATACGCACATAATTTAATGCCACTCTTTTGCAGGGCTATCCAGGATGTTTGTTTTACCTCGAAGGCTGAAATAGCATTACCCATCTCTTCATTACAGTAGATACGTTTATGACAGCCCTTTATAATTCTGACACTCCTAGCCAGGGGAGAAATGTTTGTGCAAACTGGTGGAAGCCAGTTTGCCAAATATTTAACAAGTGGATTTTGCACAGAGCATTTTATGCTTTGCTTGGTACGCTGGGGTAAGTTGTGCCTGTCATTCCAGAAGAGGTCTGGATGTATCGAAATATCAAGGAAAAAAACCCATAAAACCAAGCCAATCCTAAGGTACAGGTGTTAATCCAATTAACAGACAGCATCTAAGAGGCCTTAGAGCCACATACCCCCAATAATCCTTAATTTCTTAAGGTTTTATCATATAACAATTCTTACGAGTTAGTGTACGACCAGTAATAACATAAACCCAAATGCAAAATCCCAGAGTAAACAAAACTACAATTTCTAAAAACAATCAACAGGTTCAGATGATAATAACAGGGTCATCAAAGTCTATTTGCAGGGTTGTAGATGGTACTTCTGTTGACATTTGATCAAAGCAAGTTCATCCAGATCACCCAGCTCTGCTGTGACAGGTGATACACTCCGCGTTGTGTTTGAAGACCGTGTGACCCTTTTGCACTGGGAAGTGCGGCTCCAGCTGAGCAGCCCTTGCACGTTACTGTAGCATTAGTAATTACCAGTAGCCGAGCAGGTCCCTTCCAGTGCAGCTGAAGCGTGATTTTTCACTGGTATACCTTCATGTAGACCCAGTCTCCAGATTTCAAGGAGGTACTTTAGTAGTGGGTTCTGGTAAAACTTCTTTCAGCTGTGTGTGGAAAGTCCTTAAACATTTCATTAATACCTGGCGATGTTTTAGGAAAGCATTATCTGTTAGTTTTAACTTTGACTGCATGGGAGTTAAGGATGTTGTGTAAGACAGTCCCATAAGACAGTCCCATGGGTCTGCCTGTCAAAATCTCATGGGGCGACGGCCCATATTTTCTATTCACAATGCTTCTCGTATGCATCAATGGGAAAGGTAACACATCCAGATATTTCAGGCCAGTTTCTGCACAAATTCTTGCTCACTTGGTTTTAAAATCAGTTTTTCCTCTCTACAGCCCCACTGGCTTGGGGGTGATGGGCAAAATGACACTTAGGTTCTATTTGTAGGGTTACCCAAATTTTCTACATTACTTGTCCAGTAAAATGGGTGACCTATTGCTGTCTAGTGTTAGGGGAATATTAAACCCATGAATTAATTCTCTCAGCATTTTTTTTCCAACAGTTGTTTCATCTGCATGTTTACAAGGACAGGCCTCCATCCTGAGAACACATCTAAAATGACAAGGACGTGCTCAGAATTATTGCATTTAGGCATCTGAATAAAGTAAATTTGCAAATTTACAAATGGTCCCCACGGTTTAGGGTGTACAGCTATACTTGTCTTCTCCTTCTGTCTTACATTACTTTGTTGAAAAGTTGTCCTAACAATATGAAGATTCAAGAATTTAAACAGTACTTTGTAGCAAGCTTCCGTCATTTACACCTTAATTTCTGACAAAATTAAAGCCCCTTCCTGATTGTTCAAGCTATAGAACTATCTGATTAATTAAAAATGTGTATGAATTATACAAATGCTAAATTTACGTGGACTATTAAAAAAAAAGAAATAATATTTAAAGTTCTTTAACTTTCCTTTTTCAGTGTTAGCTGTATCTTCAGATATACCAATGTTTTAATGATGTAGCCATTAGCTCAGTGACTTCATTAAAGCATTCTATTGCTCTCATTCCATTCCAAAATAATGTTGAGAATAGACAAATAACTGAAAGTAGGCACACAAGAAAAATTGGGGGCAAACCAATCAAAAATTTGGAGCAAACTAATAGTGTCATACAGCTGTAGTCATCCCCTCTTTGCTGGTGTGAGCCACTGAATGGGTCACACGAGCACAGACAGGTCTATCTGTTAGTCTTCCCAAAGCCATTTTGCCTGTGGTTTGCTGTAGGGAGCTGTAAATCACTCCAGCCAGGCTCAGGGCAGGGGATTTCCTGCCTCTTTGGGCTGTTGTAGTACAATTAGTGGGAAGTGATAAAGGGAATGATAGCCTGAAATCAGGAGAGAAGGTTTTTTTCAAGCAATAGGGGAGTTTCCCACTCCTTTAGTATCTTCGCAGTAATATCTCTTAGGGAGAAATCCCTGGGCACGTCACAGAAGTTTGCGCATCCCCACCTTCTTCATCATTAAAATCCTAATCTCAATCAGTGCTGGCTGAGGATTTAGTTTAGCTCATATTCAGTATGAATTGTAACTTTTAAAGCAAAGTTCCTGCTGCTTTGGTGAATGAGCCTGGCATCCCTGGCTCTCCGGCAGGGGGGTTATCTTTTGGAGCTGGGCTCTATCCAGATAAGAGAGTAAGTCAGGGACATTGTTAGGTGGTAGAGCGCAGGAGGTAGAAATAAACGGACGCCTGTAAAGTTGAAAGCAGATGACATTTATTGCTAAAACACACACGTATTTATAATCACATATTCTGCAAAGTCACTGTACACGCGCACAAGCATAAAATATGATTGGTTAGATCAACTCTGTACACGCGCATAAACATAAGACATAATTGGTTGTACCAACTCTGTACACGCGCATAAACATAGGACATACTTGGTTATACCAACTAAAAAATGTGAAACTTGTCTCAGTCTAATTGGTCAAGATAAACTGCTGAATTGAGGTTCTTTGTGCCAAGTTCCCTTTATCGTGGAATGCGCACCTGTGTTCTTCTAATTGGCATCTGTCTTTTTTTGTCATCTTGTTTATTCTGTTCAAGGTCTTCTAAAGGCGTCTGAAATGCTCTTGTGACCGTTAGCTAAATATGTGTCCACAGTAGAGGAAGTGCAGAGCCCTGGTGTTGGTGGGGCTGTGAAATGGCTGCCAAGGGAAGGTGACAGTCAGCAACAGCTTTCAGTCCTGGCACCTTCCGTGTGGGATCAGTTGCTGGACATTTTCTCTTGAGGTTATGCAGGGAGAAAATTAGAAGGGCCAAAGCCGAACTAGAACTTAATCTGGCTACTGCCATAAAAGACAAATAAAAATGTTTCTATAAATACATTAACAACAAAAGGAGGGCTAAGGATAATCTCCATCCTTTATTGGATGTGGGAGGAAACATAGCGACAAAGGCTGAGGAAAAGGATGAGATACTTAATGTCTTCTTTGCCTCGGTCTGTAATAGTAAGATCAGTTGTTCTCAGGGTACCCAGTCCCCTGAGCTGGAAAACAGGGACACGGAGCAGAATGAAGCCCCCATAATCCAAGGGGAAATGGATAGCAACCTGCTATACCACTCAGACACACACAAGTCTATGGGGCCAGATGGGATCCATCCAAGGGTATTGAGGGAGGTGGTGGAAGCACTCACCAAGCCACTTCCCATCAGTTATCAGCAGTTCTGGCTAACTGGGGAGGTCCCAGCTGACTGGAGGTTAGCAAATGTGATGCCCATCTACAAGAAGGGCTGGAAGGGCGATCTGGGGAACTATGGGCCTACCAGTCTCACCTTGGTGCTGAGAAAGGTTGTGGAGCAGATCATCTTGAGTGCCATCACGTGGCACGTACAGGACAACCAGGTGATCAGGCCCAGTCAGCGTGGGTTTATGAATGGCAGGTCCTGCTTGACTAACCTGATCTCCTTCTGTGACAAGGTGACCCATTTAGTGGATGAGGGAAAGGCTGTGGATGTTGTTTACCGGGAGTTTAGTAAATCCTTTGACACTGTTTCCCACAACATTCTGGTGGAGAAACTGGCTGCTAATGGCTTGGACAGGCGTCCTCTTCACTGGGTAAAAAACTGGCTGGATGGCTGAGCCCAAAGAGTGGTGGTGGATGGAGTTAACTCCAGTTGGCAGCCGGTCACAAGTGGTGTTCCCCAGGGCTCAGTACTGGGGCCAGTTCTGTTTAATATCTTTATCAATGATCTGGACAAGGGGATCAAGTGCACCCTCAGTAAGTTTGCAGAGGACACCAAGGTGGGCAGGAGTGTTGATCTGCTGGAGGGTAGGAAGGATCCACAGAGGGATCTAGACAGGCTGGATCGATGAGGCCAATTGTATGAGATTCAGCAAGGCTGAGTGCCGGGTCCTGCACTTGGGTCACAGCAACTCCATGCAGTGCTACAGGCTTGGGGAAGAGTGGCTGAAAAGTTGCCCGGAAGAAAAAGACCTAGGGGTGTTGGTTGACAGCTGGCTGAATGTGAGTCAGCAGTGTGCCCAGGTGGCCAAGCAGGCCGATAGCATCCTGGCTTGTATCAGAAATCATGTGGCCAGCAGGACTAGGGAAGTGATCGTCCCCGTGTACTCATTACTGGTGAGGCCGCACCTCGAATACTGTGTTTAGTTTTGAGCCCCTCACTACAAGAAAGACAATGAGGTGCTGGAGTGCATCCAAAGAAGAGCAATGAAGCTGGTGAAGGGTCTGAAGAACAATCATAGAATAGTTTGGCTTGGAAGGGACCTTTAAAGGTCATCTAGTCCGACCCCACTGCAATGAGCAGGAACATCTTCAACTAGATCAGGTTGCTCAGACCCTGACCAACGTGACTTTGAATGTTTCCAGGGATGAGGCATGGACCACCTCTCTGGGCAACCTGTTTCAACGTTTCACTACCCTCATAAAAAATTTCTTCCTTATGTCCAATCTAAATTCACCCTCTTTCAGTTTAAAACCATTACCCCTTGTCCTATAGCTACAGGCCCTACTAAAAAGTCTGTCCTCATCTTTCTTATAAGTATCAAAAAGCCGCAGTGAGGTGTCCCCAGAGCCTTCTCTTCTCCAGGCTGAACAACCCCAGCTCTCTCAGCCTGTCCTCATAGCAGAGGTGTTCCAACCCTCAGATCATTTTTGTGTACCCCTTCTGGTCCTGCTCCAACAGGTCCATGTCTTTCCTGTGCTGAGGACCCCAGAGTTGGATGCAGTACTGCAGGTGGGGTCTCACCAGAGTGGAGCAGAGGGGCAGAATCCTCTCCCTCGACCTGTTGGCCACGCTTCTTCTGATGGAGCCCAGGATACAGTTGGCTTTCTGGGCTGTCAGCACACACGTCCAGCGACTGTTCCCACACGGAAGGTGCCAGGACTGAAAGCTGCTGCTGGCCCTCACCTTCCCCTGGCAGCCCTTTCACAGCCCCACCAACACTGGGGCTTTACACTTGCTCTGCCTGCTAAAAGTCCCCACACGCTCTCTTGCTCTAGACAGAGCCCAGCTCCAGAACTGAAGACGTCTTTTTTCCAATCACTTTGTCAATGCCTCCTTCCCTAGAAAGGGATCCCAGCTTCTTGGCTTCCCAACCCTCTAATTCCAAGCTACTGGCTCCGTTATTCCAGCATCGGAGCAGCCAGGTGATAATGTGGTCACCTGGACGATGGCTGAAATCTTTTTGCATTTCTCACAGCTCACTCAGGGGCAGGGATCAGGTGATTACCTTTGGTTCTGCCTCTTCCTCCTGTTCTCGTGACAACCCTGGTTTATCTTCATTCCTCACTACGCAAACTGATTTTTTATATTTCTTCTGTATAGGGACAACTGATACTGGCACTGGTTGATTCTCTGGTTCAGCTGCATCATCCATCACTGGGGTCTGAGTAGCCACAGTCATGGGGGTTGGAGTAGCCACAGTACTTGTCACCGTGGTCTGAGTAGCTGCAGTAGCTGTCACAGGGGTTGATCTCTGGGTTGTATTTCTACACAGTTGTTTAACCTTAAACAAGACCTAAACCACATTCAGGAACATGCTGGTTCATAGCAATAGCACCATGCTGGTTTCAACATCCCAAGGATATTCAAAATTTGCAAAATTCTCAAATGCTATTGTAATTAGCCTGGCAGAGAAGGGGAAGTTGTGGGATGATGTCTCCCCCATAGGTTGACTCCCTGAGAAAAGGTAAAAAGTGTAATTATTAACAGCTTCCACTAGAAGGCTCCTAAAGTACAGTGGTGATGGCAATGCTGAGTACAAATACCAGATTAGTCCCACGACCAATAATTTTATCATACCATAAACCAGTGTTACATGGTACAGCAAAGCAAAAACCTTAATCCACCTCATCTTATGGGTGATAAGCAGCAGCACAGGGACTATATACGGCTAGTGAGGTGGTACATACACAGCTCTAAGAAGGAGCGCCACAACTCTAAGAGCCAATAAATCAAGATTGTGACCAGCGACTATTAAACTAATATAATGAATCCTTAGAAAAAATTCATTTTAACACACTCTGGTCAGATCTGTTGTTATCTCAATGCTTCAGGCCCCACACTGGACACCAAAAAGGACTGTCATGGTTTAAGCTGAGCCAGCAACTAGGCACCACGCAGCTGCTCACTTGCTCCTCCTCTCTCCCAGTGGGATGGGGAGGAGAATCAGAAAAAAAGTAAAACTTGTGGATTGAGATAAGAACAGTTAATAACTGAAGTAAAATACAATCTAATACTAACAATCATAAAACTAAAATATGATAATAAGAAGAACAATTGTAATGAAAAGGAATATAAATAAATAAATAAATAAATTTTTAAAAACACAAACAAGAAAAGACAAGTGATGCACAATTCAGTTGTTCACCACCCGCTGACCGATGCCCAAGCAGCAATCTGTGCCTCCCAGCCAACTCCCCCCAGTTTATATACTGAGCATGACGTTCTATAGTATCAAATATCCCTTTGGCTAGTTTGGGTCAGCTGTCCTGGCTGTGCTCCCTCCCAGCTTCTTGTACGCCTGCTTGCTGGCAGACCATAGGAAACTAAAAATTCCTTAACTTAGGATATACGCTACTCTACTGAAACCTAAAATATCTATGTGTTATCAACATTACTCTCACATTAAATCCAAAACATTAAATCCAAAACACATTGTACCAGATACCAAGAAGAAAATTAAATCTATCCCAGCCGAAACCAGGACACTCAGACACCTAACAGTCATCTCACTCTTTCAGTCTATCCATAGCCCAGCACCAAAATTGAAAATGTCCAGCGACTCTTCCCAAACGGAAGGTGCCAGGACTGAAATCTGTTGCTGGCCCTCACCTTCCCTTGGCAGCCATTTCACAGCCCCACCAACACTGGGGCAATGTGCTTCCCTAGCCAGCTAATGATCTCGTCGTTCTCTCATGCTAGCCAGAGCCCAACTCTAAAAGTGGGCTCTGCAAGAGTGAGATAGAGTGTGGGAACTGTTACGTAGCTGGGAAAGTGCATAGATGCAGGCTACATGGAGCAGCTAAATGGCTGCCTAAGGGGATGTGTGGAATAATTGCTGGAGGTGACTTAATTGATATGTCCCCCTCTTAAGGGAAAGTAAACCTCCAGGGTGGAATGTGGTGAATATACATGAAATCTGTTCCATAATAATTCCCTAAGCAACATAACCTGCAACCTTAGATGTCAGCAACACCAGAGGGGAGCTTGGTATGCTGAGTCTGAGAAACAACACAGAGGATGGAGCGGAGTGGAAGCACCACAGCCAGGCTCTGTGATATCACCACAGGGATGCAAACTGGATGGTACTATGGAACTCAAAACCGCAGAGTTGTTACCCTGAGCCAGCCCTGAACCAGCAGTTTTCCATTTTCTGTCAAAATCATGTCCTCTGGGTGAACTTTGCTCATTATAATCTCATTATAATACCAAAACACACCTCCATCCTAAAAGCTACCTGCCTTCAAGGTGCGCCCACCCCTCACTGAGCATGCGCTCTGAATTTTCTCTAGCATATACCTTTAAAAGTAACGTGAGGAGATTTTCTACCAATCATAATAAAGGTATGTATGACTAGAGTCACTCAAGCTCCACCTAAAACTAAGAAAAATAGTATAAAATGGCTTAAGAGAGGAGGAATGTTGGGGAAGATACCATCATAGACAAGTCAGGAGGACATTGCTGACTTCTGGGATCAGTCGATGGGCTGAACTTCTCTTCCCCCCTCAAAGGGATGCCTGTTGGGTAAGATTTGAACCCTCGGTTATACCGAGTGCTTCCCCAGGAAACTTAGAAATCTCTATAGAGTTTTTCCATAATTTAACATTTTTGTAGTCGGCTGTATTATTCGTATTCTTGTTATGTGAACATGCTTTGCAGACAGTGTATTTATCACCGGAAATCCAAAAGAACCTGTATTCCTGTTGCTTTAATAAACTATACTGTTCATTAAAATATAGCCGTGATAGTTTCTTGAACGCAACCAAACTTCTTAAGTCTGGCCATGATAGTTCATTGAATGCGACTAGATTGAAAGTACGTTATGCTATTTGTGCATCCACAATGGTGATAGTTCAATATATATTGAACGTGACTGGACTTACAGTGCTGAATTGAGCATCGCTCAGAATCTAAGCCTAGCCGCCCCCAGCCCCTCTGGTATCTGAGGACATGCCGGAATGCAAGGGGTTTTATTTTCTGCCAAACTTCTTTACCCTTTAGTGCAACAGAATAAAATTGGCGTAGTCGGCAGGATTCCCATGGATAAAATTCTGCAAAAATATAAATGTGCCCCTTCCCAGGCTGGGAAGGATTGGGCTCAAAAGTTTTGGAAGGATGAAGAGAAAGTGGTAGGACACACTGAGCAGTGTCAGGCTACGCAAAGGATTAGAATGGGAAAAGGTAAAGGTGTTATTTGTGCGGTTTTAGGAGCCTGTTTATCTTGTGCTCAGCAAGAAGCTAAGGAAGTCCCTGCTCCCAAAGAAATTTACGCAGCTTTGAAATCAGAAAATGAGGTGTTGATGTCCTCATTGGCCTTCGAGAGGGAGACAGGAGAAAAACTAGGAATCTGAGTTGATAAACTTGTGTGTGAGAATAATCATCTTAAACAACTGTTGGAAAGGGTGAATCAGCTGTTTTAGATAAAACCTGAATATTCTATAGCAAGTATATTACAAATACTGCTTTTCAAAATCTATGCTTAAATTACTGTCGTGACCTTTATTCGACTGTGAACGAAATCTCAGGCTGCCATTATACTCATAATCTCTTTAGACATAAACTGTTGCCCAAGTCTGAGACTAGGCGTTGATCCCGCTGCACCTAGACTCTGATAGGAGTTTAGAAAGCAAGGGGGTCTCCTCTGAACCTCATGACTCAACAGGAGGGTCTCCCCTACCTTTCTACATTCCTGATCTCTGTACAAATCATGAGAAATCAATTCTAACTCGATTTTTCTTTGTATGTTTCTTTTTTACCCTGTTGCGTCTCTGCTCTCTGTACACATAATTTTAGTTTGATTGTAACTTATTTTTCCTTTGTACATTTCATCCATATATTAAGTAATAGAGCGAACCTTGCCATCGAATTCTG
Organism: Aquila chrysaetos chrysaetos; assembly: GCF_900496995.4. NCBI lineage: Eukaryota > Metazoa > Chordata > Aves > Accipitriformes > Accipitridae > Aquila > Aquila chrysaetos. The sequence goes on from NC_044012.1 coordinate 26,841,877, forward strand.
TGAAGTTGCACTTTTATAAATTCCTATTGAATCAGTTTTGCTAATACCCTTAAAGGTGATTCTTTAAGCGGTCCAAAACACTCCTTTTCACAACAAATTGGCATAGTCGGCAGGATGGCAAGCAGTATCACTGATTACTTACAAAAGCATGGAATAAGTTTGAATCCCAAATTTTCAGAGGAATGGGCTTGTGATAACTGGCATGACTGGAAATCTGTTGAAGAACAGCTAAAACTGGCCAGAGGCAATATAAAAGGTGGAGAAAAGGGTGGAAATGATGCTCATGTAACCTCCCCATCCCCCTGACATTGTGCAAATTAGGAAATTAATTCTATCCCCTGAAGAATGGGATGGAAACATATGGGGTGACCCCAATAATAGCTGTGCAAGGGGAAATAATCCTCTGTCTCCTTTAGATCCCCCAAAATATGAGGCCAGGTCCATTATAAAAACAGAAGAAACCACTGGACCTCAGGGTGGAGCAGGAGACTGTACATGAAAAACAACCCCATTCGATCCAATCAGATGGACAATTTGTAAGAATGCTACGGCCATAAGCCAGGTGAAACTGAAACTGAATTGGTTAAGTGTTTCACAAAGACTCATGAATCTGGGTAGCATTTACGATTGTATAATGCCATCTACCAACTAGGTAATAGATGGAGTGGAAATGGCTGCCCCAAAATGAAAGCCTTTTGTGTATCTGCTAATACAATCACTCCGAAAGTTCATACCAAGCCAGGAGAATATCCTACAGGATTTTACGCTGGACAGCCTATACTGGTGAAAATGCCTCAGATTGGAACAGTACCAGTGGTACTAACTACAATCAAAAATCCCTACGCATGGTAAGCCAGAGATTGCTCAGGAAAGGTACACCAGACTAGCACCCGGTGGATCTCACCTTCCTTTTAACTCTGTGGGTTGAATACGACCAACCATATTTTCTTTCCTTTTATGTGCACAGGATTCCTGAATGAACTGCACGTGGATGTGGAGAGGCAGGTTGTAGGATGATGAACCAACAGGTTGGATTAGCAATCTTATGTTTTACCCTGACAATACAATCCCCTTTGATTTGTAGTCAGAAGGACCCAGAATGGCCATGGTCCCAAGCTTCTGTTAAACACACTGGAAGCATGGGACTATACTCCATCAAGGAAAACTTAAACTTAGCTACTGTGGTTATGCATGGAGCTGAAATGTATTCCAGACATGAGTTGGACTGGGATAGAGAAAGATGGCTTCCCCTCCTGAGGGGAATAGCTGTAGAAGAAATTCAGATAGAGTATAGCATGATCAATGGATCTACACATGAAAACATCATGCAAATTGTAACATCTCATGATATCTCAGGCCCAAGAACGATGAAGTCTTGTGTCACCGAAAGGTGGGATTGTTGGCATAACTTTACTCTGGTGGAACCCACTTTTGTGACTTGCCTTTGGCAACAAAGGCGAATAGGGCTCATGTTTAGATTTATATTCATCTTCATCCCTCACTAAGCAAACTGATTTTTTTGTATATTTCTTCTTCTGTATGGGGGCAACAGATGCCAGCACAGGCTGGTTCTCTGGTTCAGCCGCAGTGCCTGTCGCTGGGGTCGGAGTGGCCGCAGTGCCTGTTGGTTTGTTGTCAGATCCAGAGACCTTCTCTTCCCCTTGAGGGTACTGAATAGTGTTGAACAGGGCTCGATAGGCATGGGCCGGCCCCCAGCACATTGCAGTGATTTGTGTGTCTCTGGAATTGCCAGGGTGACAGCTTACTTTTTCAAAATATTTTACTAGTTTTTTTGGATTCTGCACTTGTTCAGGGGTAAAGTTCCAAAGCACTGGATGTGTTCAGCTCAGACACTCTTCTCTCACTCTAGCCAGAGTCCAGCTCCAAAATTGAAAACGTCCAGTGACCGCTGCCCAATGGAAGGTGCCAGGACTGAAATCTGTTGCTGGCCCTCACCTTCCCTTGGCAGCCATTTAGCTGGTCCTCCAACACTGGGGCTATGCGCTTTCTTAGCCATGTAACACTTCCCACACTCTCTCTCACTCTTGACAGAGCCCAGCTCCAAAATTGAAAACCTCCAGCTATGTGATAAATGAATTTAGTCCCAAACAGGATTCCAATCAAAGTTTACAATTTATTAAATGAATAAAGGCAAGCAAACAGCGCTGGGTGCGTCAGGAGTCTTTGCTCTACCAAGACGCACACTGTGAAAAACAACCCAGCTTCTTTTATAGTCTAATGTTAGTTACATCATGTCCTTCCAAAAGACTCTCCACCTCCTGGTTGTGCAGGTGCAGTATTTCTCCTAGAAACTTCTCGAACTCTCCTCATTGGCTGAGGGGTCTTCTATACAATGTATCTCCGACCAAGCTCCTTACTGCTCGGGCATGCCAGCAGACAACCTGTGCAACAGGCGACACCCTGCACAGCACCAGCTGTGGCCATCAAAACCCGAGCAAGTTCGCAACAGACACCTCCCCCCCGACAAATGCACGTAACAAATTGCTTACACACTGCCACTTCAATACACCCTCTATTCATACGTACTAAAGATCACCCCGTTCGTAACCTCGCTTAATACTATGATAAATGCCTCAGTTCTCCCCTAGGATCTCTTGTTTAACACTGCGCAGTTAACAACAAAACCAGTTTTGGGCTGGCAAAAAAGAACTATATACATATCATCTGTTTCCTCCTGGCCTGCAGTTATACGAGGACCAACAAAATGGTTAAAGATTACATATACAGTGAGGGTCACATTTTATTATGTGGCCCTAGCATTGTTTATATTGACACGAATCAGATGAACACATTTCACAAGCTAGTTCTCCCAAACAGGAGGTGCCAGGACTGAAATCTGTTGCTGGCCCTCACCTTCCCTCAGCAGCCATTTCACAGCCCCACCAAAGCTGCAGCTCTGCACTTGCTTAGCCACATAACAGTTCCCGCACTCTCTCTCACTCTAGCCAGTGTCCAGCTCCAAAATTTGGAGGCACGTTCACTATAGGCAGAGGTGGGAGAAAAATTTCACACGACAGCTCCCACAAGGAGCAAGAGAGTGAGGGGACTGTTACGTGCCTAAGCAAGCGCACAGCCCCAGTGGGGGGCGGGGGCTGTGAAAAGGCTGCAAAGGGTAGGTGAGGGCCAGAAACAGCTTTCAGTCTTGGCCAGTTCTCTGTGGTGGCAGTCGCTGGACGTTTTCAATTTTGGAGCTGGGATCTGACGAGAGTGAGGCAGTAGGCGAGAGAGATCCTTTGGATGCGGCAGAAGCTTGGAGCCCTTTGTGGTTGGGCCTGTGAAATGGCTGCCAAGGGAAGGTGATGGCCAGGAACAGCTTTCAGTCCTGGCATCTTCTGTGTGGTAACTGATGCTGACATCTGTCCTTTTGGGTCCTGAGCTCTAGCAAGGTTGAGCATTAGGTGTTAGAGCAATCTCAGTGTCCCAGAGTTAGTGGGGCTTGTCAGGGCTGCCAAGGGATGTTGAGAGCCAGCAACAGCTTTCCATACTTGCAATATCTCTGTGGTAGCACTAGCTGACTTCTGTCCATTTTCTTGCTTGGGTCTGGCGAGGTATAGATTTAGGCAGTACAGTAACCGCAGAGTCCCCGTGTCAGTGTGACTTTGTACGAGGCTGCCAAGAGTCACAAGTGATCCAACAGATACACTTGTGGAATCTGCTCCACGCTACACACCCCCCTCTCTGCTTTCTTTTAACCCATCTTTTGCTACTGCTTCTACTGCTCCTGCTTTTGTCGCTTTTACTGGAAATCTAGCTGCAATGCAGCCAGTAGCGGGGGAAGCTAATGCTCCTCCTCTGGTATTGCTTGAATTTACTAATCAATCCTGGAATCCAGGAGATTTAGCTGAGGGAGGGATGTAAAATGCCTAGGTTGAGGGAAGATGCAAATCGGTGTGCCCAATTTTTTTCAAATATTTGCACTGCATATAAACCATCATGGGGGGATACTCAAATATTATTGAAGAAGTTATTTCAATCTGATGAAAGGGATAAAATAATTGAAGTTAATCATTACTATTAACAATTAGGGAATAAAGGGGTGTGGGGAACTAGCAGAAGAGTCCCCAGCTTGTTTATTAGGAGGAGATCTCCTCCAAGCCCTGGATGTACAGTTACATCTACCACCCAGGGGTACTGATTTGATAATCGCGGGAGTATGCATAATATCTGAAGTTCAGGATCCTGACCTAGAGACACCAAAAACCCAGGAAGCAGTGCCCAGGGAGTTGTGGAGTAAATTGGGAACTGATGTGGGACTGTTGAAATTGGCACAACTGATACACATAAAAACAAACGGAGGAGTGCTCCCTGCTGTAAAGCAGTATCCTATTCCCCAGAAGCAGAGAAAAATATTCAAAAACAGATAGACCAGTACCTTGCCCAAGGAATTTTGAAACTGTGTGAATCCCTGTATAATACCCCAGTATTAGCAGGAAGAAAAAACAGACTAGATAAAGATGGGCTTCCTGAGTTTTGATTTGTTAAAGATTTGAGTGCAATTAACCAGTATGTTATCATCCCACACCCCATGGTGCCAGATCCCTCTATTCCACTCTTGTAAATAGCACTTTGGGCTAAGTGTTTTACTGTGATTGTTTTGACTGCAGCATTCTTTAGTATTCCCATAGATGAAGAAAGCCAACCCTTGTTTGCTTTCACTTGGAAGGGACAACAGTTGTTGTGGACTCGCCTTCCACAGGGGTTTACTGGCTCTCCCACCATATATTCCCGAATATTGAAAGAAAATTTAAAGGATATTGAATTACATGGTGGATCAGTTTTCGTATAATATGTAGATGATTTACTAATAGCTAGCAGAAATTATAACTGTTTAAAATATACTACACATTTATGTACTGCCTTAGCAACCAAGGGACATCACGCATCTCCATCCAAGCTCCAGCTGTGTCAAAAGCAAGTAAAATATCTGGGATTCATTTTGAAGGAAGGACAGCAAGTAATATATCCAGAAAGAGTAACAGCTATAATTGAAATTCCTTGGCCAGTTATGAAAAAACAGCTACAAGGTTTTCTAGGTGCAGTTGGGTTTTGCAGACCATGGATACCAGGATGAGGGGAACTAAACAAACCTCTGACAGAGGCAACAAAACCGGAAGAAATAGAACCCATTACATGGGGGCCAGAATGGGAAGAAGCCTTTAGAGCTATAAAATAGGCCTTGGCTTTGGCTCCAGCTTTAGGACTTCCAGACTACAAAATCCCTTTTGATCTGTATATATGTAAACGAAAAGGGGTGGCTGGTCTAGTGTTAACGCAGAAATTGGGGCCTCATCAAAGACCTGTGGTATATTATTCTGTTCAACTGGATCTGATGGCAGCAGGAGCTCCAACATGCATTAGATCGGTGGCAGCAGCAGCTACAATAGTGGAAAAAAGCTGATCTTTAGTATTAGGGTACGCAGTTATAATCTGTATGTGCCACATGAAGTTGAATTACTTCTCAAGCAATACACAACACAAGCATGAGAGACTGAAAGAGTTAATGTCTCAAACATTGTGGTGGGGCAAGTTCTGCATAACAGAGAAATCTGCATAATAACAAACCCTGCAGAGCAAGAACGCAGGTGGTAGCAACAGGGCACAGAGGGCGTTAAGGAGGGTACGCAAGTTCTAAGCGGGACAGCTCACCATATATGGCCGAAGGTCAAAGAACGGTCGTTCGTGCAGGGAGGGAGAAGTTACTCCCCAAATAACCCCCAAGCCCACCGACCCATTTCCAGAAGGTTCTGGAAGCACAAACTGCGCATGACACCTAATTAGTGTAATGAGTTCGAGTGCCCGCCCAAAGGAGGGGCAAGGAAATTATAAAAGGGCACAAATTGAAGCCCCATGTGCACGTGCCCTCCAGAACTGGACCTCTAGGTTGGCTGGACCAACGCTGGACCCAGGACTGGTGAAAACTTTCTCTTTTCTTTTTTCTCTCTCTGTCTCTCGCTCTTTCTTTTTTTCCTGTAATCCCTACACCTCATTCCTTATTTTACATAAACCATTGACCAAGTCTGGGACTAGGAGTGGATCTAGCCACCCTAGGCTCCTCTCTGAGGAGGAGTCTAGAAAGCAAGGGGGTCTACTCTGAACCTCATAACTCAGCCTCTCCTTATTTTCTTCCCTGAACTGATCCCCAAATAAGCAAGGCTCGTAGTATATGTTTGATGACATATGGTTAGCATGTGTTACACATTTACTGCCATAGTTTCATGCCAATTCTTGTTGTGAGCGAATAAAAGTTGAGTTTTGTTAGTTAAAGGATCCCTGGTGTCGTTTCACCTTAATCCTGACCTGGGAATCAGCAAACCTGAGTCGTCATCCTGAGAAATTGGGACATGACAACAAGCCTTGTCTCCCCAGTGTGCACATAAATACAGACTAACTCTTTTAAATGCAGGTAATGTGACTCAAGAGAGGTGTAATACATTGAACCTGGCAACACTACTACCAATACCTGTAGAAGGAGAAAAGCATCACTGATGTGACATGGTAATCCAGACTATTAGTAAGCCATGGTCAGATCTCACAGACCTCCCTTTATAAAACCCAGATCTTGTTTTGTTCACAGATGGATCATCCTACTATTTACATGGACAATGAAAGACTGGCTATGGCAATTGCAGACCAATGGCAGGTTGTAGATGCTGGATGACTTCCAGCAACAGTTAGTGTTCAAGAGGAAGAGTTAATTGTGTTAGCCGGAGCAGCTCGCCTTGGAAGCAGAAAGTGAGGAACCATCTATACAGATTTGAGGTATGTTTTTGGCATATGCCATGCACTAGGCATATTGTAGAAAGAACGGGGGTCTCTCACCTCCTCAGGAAAAGCTGTGGCTAACAGAATAGAAATTCGAGACCTATTGGGTGCAATTCAACTTCCCAAACAGATTGATGTGCTTCACCGTCCAGACCATACAAGGGACACTACTGTAATTAGCAAAGGGAATGCCTTAGCTGATGCAGCAGCAAAAGCTGCGGTTCATCAACCTGCAGTGAAGATTATGGCAGTTGCTTCAGATAAGAGCTCATGGCCTATTGTCGACCATCCAGAAAAATTGTACCATCAGATGTGACAAATGAAGAAAAGGAATAGTAGTAAAAATGGGAAGCAGTGGAAGATGAAGATGGAATATGGACAACAGGGGGAAAGCCTGTCCTACCAAAGAAATACCTGATGACTATAACTAGATGGTTCCATGATAAAGCTCATGGAGGAATGGAAGCAGTGGCTAATCAAGTACAGCAAGTGTGGGTGGCACCGGGCGTCTATGCAGCCACTATATGAATTATTAATACCTGTCCTACCTTACCTGTCAGAAATTCTCAAATACAAAACCAGCGCCTGAATTGGGAAGTCGACCATGGGCTTTTTTCCCATCCAAAGATTGCAAGTAGATTATGCTGATATGCCTGCAGTATGCAAATATAAACATTTACTAGTGATAGGAGGCTAATTATCAGGATGGGTAGAGGCTTTCTCAACAAGAAAAGCAGACACTGGAGGAGTAATAAAAGCTGTCCCTAAAGAAATTATTCCTAGGTGTGAAGTACCAGAATCTATTGAATCAGATGGTCGCATTTCACTGCAGAAATAGCTAACTTTGTAAGAGTTTAGGGATACAAAAAAGATTGCACACTCCTTATCACCCTCAAGCATCCAGGCAAGTAGAAAGAATGAATCAAACTATTAAGGAGAGAATTGCTAAAATTTGCACACATACAGGGTTAAAATGGCCAGAAGCATTAAATTTAGCCTTATGGGACATTCAGAATCCCCCAAGGCAACCCTTAGGACTATTGCCCACCGAGGGTCTTTTGGGGAGACATTTAGCTATACCAGGGACTTCTATCCCAGCCAAAACCAGCCTCTTGAATGGAGATGAGTGTTTAACATACTATGTTCTAAATTTACAAAAAAGTTTCAAAATTAAAAGGGATCCTGCTCAGTGGTACCAACCCACCCCTCCAGAGATACAGGCACATGATTTGTAGCCTGGGGAGAAAGTTTTAATAAAAGTATTTTTGCAATTGTATAAGAAGAACAAAACAGCAAACAAATCAAACCAATGAAAAGCAAGATGACCCCAGACCTTAATATTACTCTTGGTCCGAACGGTCGCATGAAGGGTGGGGAACTTAGATTGTAAGGGTATAATTGGTCAGGGATTTCTTTGTTTGGGGTCCCTCTTTAGAGGCACCCAGCTTGAGCTGTAGCACTATTAATAAAAGAACTTTATAGAAGAATCTCTTTTTTGGCTCACTGATTCAGCAGAAAGCTAGAGTTGAACCCTGGTGACTGGCATATAAAATTTCCATAACGCAATGGAAGGTAAGAACCAGCAACAGCTTTCTTCCTGGCCGCTTCTTTGTGGGAACCTATGCTGACAGCTGTTCTTTTGGTTCCTGGGCTCTAGAAAGATTGAGTATCAGGTGTCAGAACAATTGCAGTCAGCAGTCAGTGCTGTTGGGGCTGTGTAGGGCCTGCCAAGGGAAGGTGAGGGCCAGCAACAGCTTTCAGTCCTGGCACCTTCCCTGTGGGAGCAGTTGCTGGACGTTTTCAGCTTTGGAGCTGGGCTCTGGGTAGAGCAAGAGAGAGTCCAAGGACCATTAGGTGGCTAGGCAAGTGCACAGCCTCATTGTTGGTGGGTCTGTGAAAGGGCTGCCAAGGGAAGGTGAGGGCCAGCAACAGCTTTCTCCACATCCCT